>NC_136640.1:21455640-21977592 GCF_949748355.1 Melanostigma gelatinosum
CGCTGTTAAATATTGCAGTGTGCACACAAACCGAACAAAGGAGCAACTGCAACATTGTATCATATTAACCCCTGAATCGGAACAAAGCAAACGAACTGAAGGTGTGAAAACGCCCTGAAACACTGCAACAAAGTTTCAATAACTTTCAGTGACACAAGGCGTCACTTTTAAAGAGCAATCAGGATGTGAGGACACACGCACAGGCTCAGAGGCAGATTATCACATTTAATTTACAATTAATGAGCGACTAATGCAGCCAGGATGTCTTCGGACAAAGCATCGATGCGGTGCGTCACAGTGTTGTTGGACACCGGGATCATGTCCAACTTTTTTGCTTCTTTCTCCCCAATCATACATTCCACCATCTCTCTGGCAGCTGGCAAGCTCACGTCTTCGGCGATTGTGTGCGGTAGCCCCTTTCTCGCTATTCTGTAACCAGATATGAAGCCCGTAGTGCGTCATTTATAGACCAACACATGAATGAGACT
Organism: Melanostigma gelatinosum; assembly: GCF_949748355.1. Classification (NCBI taxonomy): domain Eukaryota; kingdom Metazoa; phylum Chordata; class Actinopteri; order Perciformes; family Zoarcidae; genus Melanostigma; species Melanostigma gelatinosum. The sequence continues at coordinate 21,456,129 of NC_136640.1, forward strand.
CCAGTTGTTTTTGGCTGTTTTGTAACTCCTCCAATTTCGATATTAAAATATGTAAGGGCTTTTGACTTGCACTGGCATGCTTGGTGTTCAGGTGGCGACGTAAATAAGAGCTTCAGACTCTTAGCCAGAACCTCACTGCACACCACGCACTGTGGCTTTGGCAATCTGCGTTGCCAATCCAAGTGAAGCCCAGACACAGATACTTTTCATCATATTTCCTCTTTTTTTCCCAGTCTGCGCCGTCTCATCTTCCTGACTCTGGCTCGATTTCTTCTCCCGGTCTCTCCCCAACGCACCTCTCCGTTCCCCTCGCCTCCGATTCCTCTCTCTCTCTCTCCCTCTCCTCTTTTACGACTGATAGCTTCAGATGTCCCACCTGACAGTTTTTAAATTAAAATTACATTTTTTTTAAATATTTAATATTATTACACCATCAGACCGCCATTACACTTTTCCTCTCGCGCACCCCCTAGAGGCAGCTCGCGCACCCCCAGGGGTGCGCGCACCCCACTTTGGGAATCCCTGCTCTACAGCATCAAATAAAAATGTTAAGCATCCACAGAGCATGCCAAGGCTCTCCTTAACTCCTCCTTAAAATATTAGGAGAATGTGCAGACTTGACCTTTGCATCAAGTTCAGGACGACAATAAATCACCCCTCGTTTCACCGAGCGACGCCCGTGAAGATTTTCTCAAGCTTGTCAACCCGCCCTGCTAGTCTGTTTCATGACCGACCTTCGACCTCTGACCCCCCCAGAGGACTCTGCTGCAGCCCATCTCACGCAGACGCACACATAATTCAGCCGCTGACAACCGACATGTAGCGTAAACAGCACACTTTGACAGCACTCGTTCTGCCCGTGAGCAGAACGTGCCCTCGCTTCTGTAAATGTGCGTTGAAAGAAGCTCCTTCTGGGCGATGGATGAAGGGGCCCCGCTGGGCCCCACCGCCTCGCCTCCTCTGTGTGATTTTCTTCGCCGTTAAAAGTCATTCCTCCCTTTTTGTTTTGAAGCTTGACCGAGCCCTTTCATGAATCAGCGTGGCCCTGACTTTGTTTGCCTTTTTTTGTCTCAGTGCCATGTTGAACAAAAGCAGGCCTACTTTCTTTCTCTGTCTCTGAGAGCTGCATTCATATCATAATAAGCTCCCAGAACCTTTTTATGAGAAGGCAGAGGCAGACGGGAGAGAGAGCAGGCCCTGGTTAACCTCTGTGTGTGTGTGTGTGGCCCGTCTGCAGTAATTCGTTTGTGCTTCACTACTCCATCTCCTCCCTTTTGTCCCCCGAATTCCCTCGAGGTCCCACACTCTTTTCCACCCAGTCTCTGCTCCTATACTGTCTCTGTCTCTCTCTCTCTCTCTCTCTCTCTCTCTCTCTCTCTCTCTCTCTCTCTCTCTCTCTCGTAGAAAAAGTTAAATGTCAGTGGACATAAACATACCAAAAATACCCGACACAGTCCGAGCATTTATCCTCCCCTCTGTCCCTCCTTTTATCTTTCTGGCTTTTTAACGCTATACGTAACTCAGGCCCCTCCATTCACTGCCGGGCCTCTGGCCTTTTCTCATTTGGCCTCCCTTTTCATGCCATTCTTCGGATTCATCGCTCTTGCCCCCTTTTTTACCCCATCCATCATTCCGATGCTTGGGTCTGAGTCAGACTGGCTCTGACTCACAAACCAAAGCATCCCCCCCCACCCCCACCCACCCACCCACACACACCCTCTTTATCCCTTACATCCCCTCTCACTAGGCCACAGCCATCCCTGCATCCAAATAGGAACTGAGACGTCGGTCAAAAAAATCAGTTTGAGAGCATCGGCCATGAGCTTATAAATCTCTGCGGTGTCTCGTAATGTCTGTCCCTCTCGGTCTGCTGAGGGCAGAGGCGCAGCTCCCACGGAGACAGCGTGACCGTAATGGTCAAAACACATGAGCCGACAGGTGGAGGCCCCTGTGGGGACCCCGTGTTTTCGACCCACTGCGGTTGTAGCCGTCTGACTTGATTGTAAGAACAGATCAGGACTTCTGAGTGATGGTTGGTTAGCACTGGGGCTGCTACTGACCATTATTTTCTCGATTAATAGTTTGCTCTATAAAATGTCAGACAATAGGGAGAAATGTCCATCCCAGTTTCTCAAAGTCCAAAGTGATGTCTTTAAATGTCTGGTCAGTCCAAAACCCAAATATATTCAGTTTAATATAAAACAGAGAAAACTAGGAGATCTCCATGTTTCGGATGCTGAAAACAGCCTTTTCTGCCATTTCTGCATTCAAAATGACTCATTCTTGATATGCTTATGAGGATTATTTGACACACAACTAACTGATTGGTCGACTATTCGTTGCAGGCATGTAGACCAGCAGGAGTCCAGTCTGGTTTTCTGTAGAACAGAACCTCTCTCCTTGTTGCTTGCCTTGTTGCTACATGCCTGTGAACTGAGTTCCCAGTGTTGTGATTCTCTCACTTCCCAGCAGGATTTATTTTCAGCTCTTTCCCTGCCTGGAATCCATCTCTGGAAATTCCACAGTATTCTGGAAAACAAACCCACCACTGGAATCCTGTTGTAGATACTGGTTTGTTCACATTAAGAGTACAAAGAAAAGTATGCAGAAGTGTTCATGCTGCACCTGATCTAGCAAACAAACAAACATAGAGCTGCACTATGAAGGAACTCTCCTGCATCCCCTCTATACGTGCTGTCACTGAACCATCACGAGGAGCTCGAGCCTGATCGAGCCAATGAAACTAATCGTTCACTTGTCTCAAAGGGCTTTATGGGTGTAATGAATTCCTTCATGTCGGCCAGATGTTGGGCTCCCGCTGCAGCCACCCCAAAGCAAATGTGTTGAACACGTTAGGAGCAGAGTGCTGACTGGGCTAATTGCTCGTTCGTTTGTTTTCCCTGTGAAGCTGAATAATCACAGATGGTTAATTGTGAGAAAGACCGCTGCGGCTGCTCGGTGCCAAATGAAAAGCTTTACCTGTCAGTGTGCCGCCGGCTACTGGCATCCAAGCGGAGCATAAAACGGCGAGGAGCAGAAAGGACCACTTGGACCCGTTCATGGTGTCTCCTCCTCTGAGAATGCGCTTCATGAGAAGAGCAGTCATCTTGGAAACGTCCCCGGATTCCATCACCTCATCTCAGCAGCTCCGAGAACACCAAAGTTGTGCGGTGGGGAAAACCGTTTGGCTGTGACTCCGGCCGATGCTGGAAGTGTGTGCCGATTATCCACCGATGAGCCCAAAGAGTAAACCGGATCCCCTTTCGGTTCCCCTTTATTTTAAAACAGGAGACAGAATGTAGAAACTGCTCAAAAGTCTTGTCGCTTCACTTCTTCCGCTGTTGTTTTGGTTGATCCCGAAACTGTCCACTGAACGTCTCCCAGAAAGAAATAGCGCACAACTTAAAACAAACAAAAAACGCGCTCCGAACTTTTCGGCCGCTGATAAACTTCACCAAATCTATTTCTAGCAAACCGAGGGAGTATTTTTTTTAAACAGTGTTTCCCGCAGCCTGTCCTCTCGTCTCTCCTGCCCCACCGACTCCCTCAGACATTCCCTCTCTCCCTTCTTCAAACAGGATTCAAATTCCTCAACTCAAAGTTCTTTCCACCCTCCTCCTCCTCCTCCTCCTCCTCCTCCTGAGCCTCCCTCCTTTTTCTCAGGGGGTGTGAGAAACCCTGCGGCATGCTGATTGTCTCAGCACAATCCCCCCATTAGCTTTTTTAATTACACACTGGATCTCCTGAAGTTGTAAAATAGCGCAGTTGATCACCCTGTTTCCCTCTGGACCACAAAGTCCGTGTGTCAGTCTGCGGCAAAGACGGACCTGCGCACTGCACTGTCCGTGTGTGGATCAACTAAATAGGTACATTAATAAGTCATGGCAAGACTAAATGAGACAAACTGAGTTAAAACCTGTCATCTTGGTATTTTAAAGAGCAGTAACTTCATTTGTTTTCAGCCATGTTTAATTCATTCATCCTCACATTACACAGGTTTATTTCTGGCTCATTCGGTTTGAATACCTGTGTGTTGTTAACTCTGTTTATATTTGTGTATTGACACTGAATTCATATTTTTGCACGATTTCCTCTGCTTTTGTCATTATTCTACATATGTGACATCCTGTTTATGCTCAAAACGGTTTGATTGATTTTCATTTTTCATGTATAAAACAAAAGATTAAATGAGTGAAATAAAATGGCTCCTCAAGTCCTTGAAAGGACTGGCTTAATTAATACACTGGCTAATGAGAACCTCTGCCTTCCAAGGCATCAGGCCATCAGCTCACTTTGTTTAAAACGGTCCAACCTCTATTACAGTCTTACTTACAGTGGAGGCTGGGGGGAATGTATGACAGTAAAGCAATAGGAATGATAATCAAACTATTCTGTTTGCATTTGCAACCCCACATAACCAGCATCCTGTCATCAGAATGAGTTTGAGTGAGATCTACAGTTTCAGCCATAACAGACGGGAGCATCATCAGCTGTAGTCTAAATAAAAGCAGGCTGTCCCCAATGATTCCCATCAGCAGTGTTAGCTCGCTGGGTTGTTGTCGACTGTGATGTCTGAGGTGATTGTGTGGGTTTGGACGGAGGTGGCGCAGCGAGAGTTCACATACCATTCATGAATAATTGATTTGCTGCGTAGATTCCTGTTTTCTTCCCATGAAAACGATGGGAGGTACCGGGACTCAGGTTGCGAAGACCTGGGTCCCACTGGCCCTTTAAGAGTGGCTCTGTGGACAGTGTTGTGTTCCCAGGGTCTTTAATGGAGACAAGAGAGGGAGACTGAGAAAGACCCCATTGTATATGCTCTCTTTTCAATGGGAGCTTGAGCAATGGTGCTCTCACTGCTTCCAGATAGAAGGAGAGAGAGAGAGAGAGAGAGAGAGAGAGAGAGAGAGAGAGAGAGAGAGAGAGGGGAGGGGAGGGAGAAGGGTCACCGAGGGGGTCCTGTACAAGAAAGAGGGGTGTTCTACTCTGAAACACAATGTTTTTGGGCTGGATGGGCCTGGAAGGAGTGAGTGTTTGGGTTTTGAGGGGGATGGGCATCGGTGTTTAGGTTTTTAGGCCACACCGAAATCCAGCAAACCTGTTTTCACGGACTTAAAGACTTAGGGACTTTTGGGTAAAGTGGATTAACAGAGTTTATTGCTTTCAGTTTCAAACCCAACAACAGTTGGACAGCAGTTATTCTCTCACAAGGGCAGACTCTCGTTGTTAGTCTCCACCGCCTGTGGAACAAAACAACCTGTTGGTGTAGAAGACTCCCTATTGGCTGGCAGACATGGGAAACACCTTCCTCCTGCGCTCCCAGCTACACATGCTAACAATGAGCAAACACCTTCCTCTTCTTCTTCATCGTCTTCATGCTGCAGCTTCCATTCTATGGACTACAATGACAGACCGGCTAAAGTTTACAGGGGCTCTTCTGCCCCCTGCTGGTGACACATGCAAAGCCTTCATGCTACAAATTAGACCAAACACTCCCTGGCAGAAATGACAATAACTCAGTAAATACACAGTTACATTAAAAAGAATTCACTTTTGTACGGAGTTCAAAAAAATTCAAATTTGTAGGTGTGTTTGTGAAAAAAAAGGGTTTTCAAGACTTTTCTGTAAATGTTTTGTTGTTTTTCAAACCCTGCGCTCACCAGACATTATGTCTGGCGTGTGTGTGTGCGTGTGACATGGTGATAGATATTGGGCAGCATGATGTGCCCCGTCTCCTTCTAACGCAGCATTTCTCTTTTCAGAATCAGAATCAGCTTTATTGGCCATGTGTGCGTGTGCATACATGGAATTTGACTCCGGTTACACATTACTCTCATCGTACATACACACACATGAAATATATACAATAAACAAGAGAAATATAAAAAACAAAGACATTAATGACAACAAAGTAGAACAGAGAAACTAAGCATAAACATTTAACATTTAAGTAATATGTACAATATAAATATATTTGAGCATAAAGAACATAAAGAACAACAACAATGACAATGGACAATGGATTTGGGATATTCGTGCAGAAGGTGGTAATAGTGCAAATAGTGCAAATGAAGATGCAACATGTCTGATTAATTGTTCATCAGAGTGACGGCCAGTGGAAAGAAGCTGTTCCTGTGTCTGGTGGTCTTGGCGTACAGAGCCCTGTAGCGCCTACCAGAGGGGAGGAGTTGGAACAGCTTGTGTCCAGGGTGTGAAGGGTCTGCAGAGATCTTTCCTGCCCGTTTCCTGACTGTGGAGGTGAACAAGTCCAGGATGGAGGGCAGGCTGGAACCAGTGATCCTCTCTGCAGACCTGACAATCCGTTGTAGTCTGTTTCTGTCCTGTTTGGTGGCCGATCCAAACCACACAGTGATAGAGGAGCAGAGAACAGACTGGATGATGGTGGAGTAGAAAAGAATCAGCATCTCCTGAGACAAGTTGAACTTCTTGAGCTGGCGCAGGAAGTTCAACCTCTGCTGGGCCCTTTTCCTGATGGTGTCGATGTTGGGGGCCCACTTCAGGTCCTGGGAGATTGTGGATCCCATAAACCTGAAGGTCTCCACAGCGGACACAGTGCTGTTGAGTATGGTGGGGAGGGGGGGGGGGGGGGACAATGTTGGGGGGCTCCTCCTGAAGTCCACTGTCATCTCCACAGTATTGAGCTTGTTCAGCTCCGGGAGGCTGGCACAGTGAGCTGGGAGAGTTTGGTTTGAGTATTTCCGGGATGATGGTGTTGAACGCTGAGCTAAAGTCCACAAACAGAACCCTTGCATATGTCATGGGGAGTCGAGGTGTTGCAGCATGTGGTGCAGTCCCATGTTAACTGCATCATCCACCGACCTGTTTGCACGGTAGGCAAACTGCAGGGGGTCCAGCAGGGGTCCTGTGATGTCCTTCAGATGGGTCAACTCCAGTCTCTCAAAGGATTTCATGACCACAGACGTCAGGGCGACGGGCTTGTAGTCATTTAATCCTGTGATGGAGGATTTCTTGGGGACCGGGATGATCGTGGAGCATTTGAAGCAGGAGGGGACTTCACACAGCTCCAGTGATCGGTTGAAGATCTCCGGGAAGATGGGGGCCAGCTGGTCAGCACAGACTTTCAGGCAGGAGGGGGCCACACCGTCTGGGTCCGGAGCCTTCCTGATCTTCTGTCTGTGAAAGAGCCGACTCACATCCTCTTCACAGATCCTCAGTGCCGGTGGGGGGGTCGGTTGGGAGAGATGAGGAGGCTTATCAAACCTGCAGTAGAAGACATTCAGGTCGTCAGCCAGTTGGTGATTGTCCTCAGTGGGGGGGGGGGGGTCTCCTGTAGTTCGTGAGTACTTGCAGGCCTCTCCAGACTGACAAGGGGTCGTCAGTGCAGGCAAAGCAGGACTGTAGCTCCAGGTTTGCCTCATTAGTCCATCTCCTCACAGTCTTCACCACAGGCTTTGCAGATTTAAATTTATGCCTGTAGGTCGGGAGAAGATGGAGTGTCCCAAAGCTGCACGGGGGACTGAGCGGTATGCATCCTTTATTACAGTGTAGCAGTGGTCCAGTGTGTTTTTGTCCCTGGTGCTACACTTAATATGTTGTCTGTATTTTGGCAGTTCTTTGCTGAGGTTTGTCTGTTGAAGTCCCCAAGAACAATGAGCAGGGAGTCTGGATGTTTGTGCTCCATGTTGGTGATCTGCTCAGCCAGGTGTTGGAGCGCCTCACTCACACAGGCCTGAGGTGGGATGTAAACACCGACCAGAATGAATGAGGAAAACTCCCACGGTGAATAAAATGGTTTGCAGTCTATTAAAAGTGTTTCCAAGTGAGGGCTGCATGATTCTTTTAACACTGTGACATCAGTACACCAACCTTTGTTAATATAAAAGCAGATTTTTAAATTTGAGTTGAACAATATTTCATTGGATGTTTTACATCGGGAGGAAGTGCATTTCTGTCTCAACCAGCTGACATGTTTTCTTTTGTTTCATTCATATTATTATGTTGCTACTCACCTCTCCTCTCGCTTCAGATCACTTCACTTCCCGCCTTTGTGTGTGTGTGTGTGTTTTCCCGCCGGTTTTGATTGGCTGCCCCGCCCTGACTAGTTTCACCTGTCCCTCGTTAGCACTGCGCTGTCTGGACCTCCTGCGCACCTGTTCCCACTTCCCCAGTCAGTCATTCCCTACATGTACCGGCGTGTTTTCCTTTGTTCTTTGGCCTCTGTGTTCTCCCACAGAAATAATTTTCTGCAATAAGCCAAAATCCAAAAGAAAAATTCCATTTGCTTTCTGTCGAAGACACTTCCGGGGGGTGGCCTAGGGAAATATGTTATAATAGGCAGCACTTTTACATCCCTAAAACCCTGAAGAAAATAAACTGGGTTAAAGTAAAGCTTCCATGAACTCAAGCTCCAAAGTAAACGGTCTTGAGGTATGTCGCTTCTGTATCAACCCCATTCAGCGACCTCCGTGAGGATTTCCTTCTGGTGTGTTGGTGTTTCTCCTAGGTCCCTCGTGTTACATAATGTTGTCCTCATTGTGATGAACAAGCGCATGCCAACACAATGAGTGGCGTTTAATCCCGCTTGGATCCGTGATTTAAAAAATGTGTTAATATCTTGGCGGTTGCTGCTTGTGTGAGGGCATATGCATCCCAGGTCTGAGTAGATTACAAATCTTGGTTGGGCCTATCCAGCGCACTGCAACAACATCCCTCCAGCTGTGCAGCAAGAATAATCCCTCTGTTTTAATCTGCTTGAGCAGGGAGGTGACCCTTGCCCTGGTCTGGAGGCCGTCCAAGGTCCCGTAGATACACTGGGACACAACGGTTTGATGGCAGTTTAATTATAAGTTATTACGACATATGTCGCGCGCAAGACCGCAAACAGAGGCTTAAAGATCTGTGCGTGCTTTTCCTAAGAGGGGAGCCGAATCGGGGGAAGAGTCTAGCGTCACATCTGCCGATGGCCGCCGTGAAAATCATAGTGATCTCTGCGGTGGGATTTATCCATCGCTGTTATGATTATTTTGGCTTTTACGCTCGTATGATGTTCATGTGTGCATGAGCGGGGACAGTTCCAATTCCAGTCACAACAACACGGGTTTAAGGAAGGAAGGCCTAAATAGTGGGGATTATTCTCTCTCTCTCTCTCTCTCTCTCTCTCTCTCTCTCTCTCTCTCTCTCTCTCTCCCCCTCCCCCCACCCCTCTTTCTTTCTCACCCTATTTTCAGCATCTAATGCTCTGCCTGTCATCTAGTCCCTGTTGCTGCGATGAACACAAGCATGAGCGCGGCGGGCATCCATCGGGGCTTCCTCAGGAAATACGGTAAGCCTGCTTTGACTCCCTCATCCGTGTGCAGTTCTCGGCCTTCAACGACGGGCCATTGTTGTTTGCTTCATGTTTCTGCTCATTCCATAACATTCATTTTGTTTTGTTGACCCATGAAATGTAGGTTACTGGAATGCACAGTGTTGTTGTTTTTAATACTCTCTCTATCCGCCTATGTTTTGTTTCTATTGGACATGTGGTTCAGCTGTGTTTGCAGTCTACGCTTGTGTGTTTTTACACTGTGCAACACAAGCAGACAGCTAAAGATCAGTTGCCGTTATTTGGTCGAGAATTTTGATCAGAAATGGACATAAAGAAAAAACAACTTCTCTTCCAACATCGACAGCCAAAATGAAAACAAATTATTACACTTTTTGAAGGACGTCATCTTCAGTTGACAAAATGACACTTTTAGACTTGTGCTTGTTATATTCCCCTCCCGGGGACTAATACATATAATACATAAGAGGAGCGATATCGATCTTTGTGTGACGTCATCGCTCCCAGATGTGTATTTTTGTTTTTTAACAGAATGACGAGATGTTCGCTTACAAAGCCAAGTCAGACTGCAGGACTCAGCCAACGTCTCATGTCTTTGTGCTTATGTTACATCTGTTTCATATCTCCATCTGATAGTGGCGTCATGGGGGCTCAGGGGACAGAGGCAGAAGATACAGCTTTCTAGCAATGTCAGCAGTTCAGGTTGAAAAAACAAAAATCGTTGTCTCTTAACTGTGGACTTCTAATAGTGAAATACTAAACTCACCTGCTCATCTCTAATCCTCTGTGTGGAGGAATAAAGCAGATCTCCCCCGATCATCAACGTGCGCTGCCCATCTAATACCATTGTTACACTAACGGCATCTAACGGCATATAACGGCAGCTAACATCAGCTAACGGCATCTAACGGCATCGAACGGCATCGAACGGCATCTAACGGCATCTAACGGCATATAACGGCAGCTAACGGCAGCTAACGGCATCTAACGGCATCTAACGGCATATAACGGCATCTAACGGCATATAACGGCAGCTAACGGCATCTAACGGCATCGAACGGCATCGAACGGCATCTAACGGCATCTAACGGCAGCTAACGGCATATAACGGCATATAACGGCATCTAACGGCATATAACGGCATCTAACGGCATATAACGGCAGCTAACGGCATCTAACGGCATATAACGGCATATAACGGCAGCTAACGGCAGCTAACGGCAGCTAACGGCAGCTAACGGCATCTAACGGCATCTAACGGCATCGTGTGTGTCCTGTCCTGAAAACTCTCAGCATGTTGTAAAAACAGAGGCTTTCCTGTTATTGCTACAAGTTAAAGTTGCCCTAAAAGGTCTGGAAACAAGATGATTGACATGTAACTTTCATACATGCAGCTCTGTGCTCTATACGGTTTACATTTCTCCACTTATTTTGGATTTCAGGCTGTGTAGTTGCTTTTTCCTATTCCTATTTGTCATTTTCATATTCAAGTTTACGTTCAAGCAACACTATGTTTGCTACAGATTATTTCCTGCTGAAGAAGCACCTCTTGTCCAGTGTTAAACAGCTTCTATTTTACAAATGCTAAGTTCAATTGTTGACAGAGACGGGATTATTCAGTTCTGAGGTCATGTTTTTGAGGCTGTGGTTTGATGCTGTTGTGTTTTTGCATTCATTTGCACTGTATTGGACACAATGTGTATTCATAATGATGTTTTATCATCATAGAGTGCAGTCAAGCAGCTTCCAAACATGTTATCAACTCACAAAAAACTAAAGGAGGCCTCAGCGTCAAGTGAACCTTTCAAAAAAAAATATACAAATGACAGAAAATGGTAAACAATCACAAAGTCTCCACTCTGCTGACGTAGGGCAGGCTTCTGTAAAATGGGCAGTCATTTCAAAGATGATTAATAATTTTCTTGGATGGAAATGTTGCTGTGTCGCTCGGTGTCTCGGTGTGGTGAACATGGTCAAAATGACACCAAACACACTACATGCCAGCATTAGCATGTAGCTCAAAGCACAACTGTGGAAGCCTCTGTCAAAATGTTCACGTCACCTTTCATCCACAGCTTATCTTCTGTCGCTCTTCCCATAAATCACCCAAGATAACACAAGCAAAAAAAACCCCCAACAATAAAACGGCCTCTGTTCCTCTTGTGTGTCCGCAGGGGGCTTCATGTTTAAGCAGTGGAAGGAGAAGTACCTCGTGCTGACCCTGGAGGGGAGCCTGCTGGTGTGCCGCGACGCAGAGTCCCCCCCGGACCAGGTGGTCGCACTGCAGACCAACTGCGAGTCCATCGCAGAGGGCCGGGAAATCCTCGACCTGCCCAGGTTGCCTCCAGGGGGCAGGAGGGACTGCTGCTTCGCCCTCATCCTGCCGCAGAACAAGTTCCTGCTGCTTCTCACTGAAAACCCAGAGGCCTGCAAGTGAGTCTCTCTCTCTGTCATACAAACACACACACGCACACGCACACGCACACACACACACACACACACACACACACACACGCACACACACACACAGGATTCATGTCCTTTGCCCCGTTCGTTATCAGACGTAAACAACACATGGTGTCAAGCTGGAAGGTCTCCTCTGTACCCCTCACTATCTGACATGTTTACTGCACAGGGCTATCAGATTGGGGACAATACTGCACAATTTCTTGTGTCCCCATAAAGACTCTGCAGGTCTGGATCAAACATAATGACTCCCACTTTTTTTACCTTTCACAGTCTGTGGCTGAATTTGATCAGGAAAGTGAGAGAGGTGAGTCGGCAGTTTCGACTTGACTCTTGTCCTCCTGCGTGCTGTCGCCTCATTCAGCCTCGTCATCGTCCCAACACCTCACCTCTCATTTCTAGTAGTGTTTCTACATACTAAGAATATCTGAAAAACAATGTTAACAACACATGTAATATCTACTGTTCTTATTCATATTCTCTAGGGCGTCATGTCACCCCTGACCCTGCAGAGACAGCGCAGCATCACCCCCTGCATCACCGACAGAGACCCGCTGCCCGACTCCTCCAGCGACAAAGACCCCGGGTCGCCCAGGTTCAGCGAGGGCACCCCTCCTCAGTCTCGAGTCACGGAGCGGGGAGGCTCCTTCAAAGACAGAGGCCAAAGCCAAGGTCCGCCATCAGGTCATCCGCATGTAATGACTCCCAACTTAGAGCTGCATGAGGGGGTGTAGTACGGTGGCTGAGAGAGCTCAATGCACATGTGTCATTTTAGAGGGAGGAAAAAAAGCAAACGAAGAGAACAACTGAAACAAGTCAAAGTTTGCATTGGGGGGGGGGGGGGGTGCTACATGTAAATAAAACATGAGCAAATTAAGAAACACATTCAACGATTTGGCGACATTCATGGCATAAAGAAAAACACAGAAGTGTATTTAACAAGGACTAGTGAAAGACTATTGTTATTATTATTAAACTATTATTGATTTACTTTTTTACTTCTTTATTTAAAAGGATTTTCACTCTTCACCTGCCACTCAGCTCTCTGTCTGACAAAGAACTGCAGAGTGGGGGTTGAAATCATTTTGATGAATGATGTGATGTGATGAATACGGACACTATTGGAAAGTGGCTCGTTATTTCCTGATGAACTACATTATGGCTGATATTAGTGTTTATGTTGAGTCCAAAGAGGTAGCTTGCTGCTACTTGATCCCACACGCACATCCTTCCTTGGGGACCAAGTGTCTCAGATTAAAGGGGAATGGCTGACAAAGTCTGGATAACTCACTAATTTGGTGTTTTTAAATAATAATTTAAAAAAGAATTAATCCGGTAATATATATTGCTCAATTGTTTCAAATTACTTCTACAGTGGGTGGACCCCGGCAGCCCCTACGCAGCGTCTCCGGGGCCCCCCCTCACCACGCGTCGGATTGCCTTCGCCACGGCAACAGCAGCGACGCCCGGGCGGTGAGGGCGGTGTGCCTGCTGATGGGAGGGGCGGCGGCCTCCTCCACCCTGGGCTACCTCAACTCCTGCTCCCCGTCCTCCCCCCTCGCCAGCAGAGCCCCGGAGATCGGCCACGGCGCGGGGGGCTTCTCCGAGCTCCCCGCGGGAGGCTCCTTCCACGCCTGCAGCCAGGACGTCGACTCCCCCCACTTCAACAGCTTCGACTTCGAGGGGGACTCCGACTTTGATGCATTTGACTGTGGAGGATTTGCTTTTTAGTTTTGACACGAAAGAGAGAGAGAGAGAGAGAGAGAGAGAGAGAGCGAGAGAGAGAGAGAGAGAGAGAGAGAGAGAGAGAGAGAGAGACTGTTTGAGAAACCCTTTCTTCTCATCCTTTTGTGGTATTCCCTTTTATAACACAAGGGCATCAAGTAATCACTCGTTTGTTATCGACGCCTCTAATAAATGAATGAAGGTGTTCTTCCTGGCCTTATGCCCATGCTCCTCAGGTAATCATTCATGACCCTGACTCTTGAGCACTGTCTGTGTTGTATCAGTCTTTCCATGCCACAGGACGGCTGAGGGAGCAGAGTAATGATTCCAGACACCACACAGATGTTAGTGACAGATGCTAGTGAGGCTGTTTCTCCACTCATTGTCTCTCATCGCTGTGTTCATTTTCTACTTTATATTTTGTTTTGTTTTTAAAAATGTGACCTCTGTGAATATTCTCTCCTCGTCATTCTCTCCATTTCATGAGCACTTTGCTTTTGCCCCGCTTTCAGAAATGACCCCCATCACCGTCTGCTCATAACCTGAAATGCATTCCAAAGGTGAGCTCTAAATAAATCCTGCTGTCACCATGACCGGGCTTTTTTTATTATCTTGTGTCTATGTGTTGTGAGTCCACTCTCAGTTTTTACACCGGGATGGGCGATATGTGCTGAGATCAACATTCTTGTCTTCTTTTGTCAGATATGAGAGTATTTCCCCTCCTACAATGAATATTTCTGCTTCGAAGTCATTTTTGATCACCACATACATCACTTGTTTATATCATATGATTCCTGTTATGCAAAGCCTTGTTGCTCAATACTTGCATGATTGCCAACAAGGCCAAACAGCCAACTATCCTGCTTGCCCCGCCCCTGAAAGGAACACACGTTCTGTGGGTTTGTAAATTCATGTTTGAGAATATCCACAACTAAAGCACGGGTGGGTGTTGCGCCTCTGTCTTTAAAGCTTTAAAATGAAATCAAATCTAGTTGATATTGTGCTCAGATTCTTATATCCTTAAATCCTCACACCCCTGTTCCGCTGTACAAAAAAAGTAGAACGCTGCAGGCATGAGTCCCAAAACTGGAAATGAGTCAGCATTTTTGTACTTAACCGTGAATTTTAAAGCTTTTATGCGTCTTAAAAGAGGCGGTTTCCAACAAGTGTCTCAATGAGACGACAAAACATCATCACTTTGAACACAAGTCCGCCTTTTAGTTTCGCGGTGGTGACGTGACGTCATGCAACTGTGCTGTAGTTCCTTCATAGCCTTATACCATTAGCTTTTTACTTCTGAAAGAGTTCATTTGTTAGGATTATTTTGCTGAAATAGCTTGTAAGTATGAAGAACTTGTATTCGCCACAAAGCTTATTTTCTGCAATAATCCAAAATCCAATGGTAAAAATCCCATCTGCATTTTGTCGAGTAAACCAGTGCCAATCTTATTTTATATAAAACTAGAGAAATTACCCAACTGGACGTCCCCTTCGCTCAGGGACTCTGTCAGTTTGGCTATTAATAATTACATTGGTTTAAGGTTTTATAATATGGAACCCTGTCTTGGTCCAGTTCAGTGAAATCCATACCAACTTCCTGTCAAATATATACAAAAATTGTTCATATACAAAGCCAGAGACTGTCGAAAAAGGAGTGCACTGCAGGAATGAGTCCCAAAACCAGGAAAGGAGTCAGCATTTTTGCCCGTCCGTGAATTTTGAAGCTTTTACGTGTCTTAAAAAAGTGTCTCAATGAGACTACAAAACATCATCACTAGAACACTCGTCGGCCTTTAGCTTACCAGATAATCATAAAAGTGGCGTTCATTTGTGACGATTATCTTGCTGAATAAACTAAGTAAGTATCATGAGCGTCTGTTTGCTACAGAGCTTATTTTCTGCAATAATCCAAAATCCTATTGGCATTTTGTCGAGGGAACCAGTGCCAGACTCCTCTTATTTAAAACCAGAGAACGGACACAATGTCTTCTCACACGGGGAACCTGTCAGAGTTTTCAATTGTAAAGTTCATACAGTATAACATCATTTTCTCTCCACAGACAACACAGTCAGGTTTTTGGGATCACAAAAGGATTATGGGATAGATGCAACGGAATGGGAGAGTGGATCTGGGAGAAGATTAAACACATAGTATTCATTCAAAGGTGTTTCCAGCTGTCGTTGTAAATCCACTCGCAATTCTCACAGATTTGATGCGAATTGACCAAATCCAATCAAACTCAACACATCCAAACAGGAACAAGCCAACGCCTCAGACATCTTCAGGTTAGATGCTAAGAGAGAGTAGCAGCGAAACAAAGTGTGGATCTGAATATTCAGCGAACACATAAAGCAATAGGCTTTCAGTCGAAAAGCTTACCGTAGTTGGAGCTTTGCTCTGCACATTTATTCCTCAATCGGATCTATCGTGTCACGAGTCGAAGTGTACTTGAGCAATACACTGAACCCCTAACGGCTCCCCAGGCGCCTGTCATAGTCAGCCCACTGCTCCCTATATACAGGGATGGGTCAACTTTTGTGTATATAAAAATGGTTTCTTCTTTCTTCTAATTATACGGCAAAAAGGCACCAGGCTTAATTTTCTTTATACCACAATGACTGGAGCTACAGTGCAGACGTAGTTTGTTTCCTAACATCAAATAAATTCAACCAATATTTTGATCAAAAGCTGCTGGCCTCTTGTTTGTCTCCTGGTTTTCAATTATTATTTTTTTCAGCATGACAAGTATACCCCAAAAGTAACTTATTGCCCGTTGTTAGATCCTGGGGTACTTCTGGCCCGATACGGGGCTACTTACTGACTCAGCTCTCTATTAAAAGATTGTCGAGCTGGTGTTCTTGCGAGGGAACTCGCCTGGCTCCGCTAACTGCCGTTACTCCCGACGTCTACCCTGCTTCCTCCGGTCTGAGTGCACTCGGTCGAGGGGCCACCCTGACCCCGGGCGCTCCCACCAGTCGCGTCGGTTATGGCAGCTTCCCTCTTATGGATCCGTGCTCTTGGTAAATGCCAGGTTAGGTTTTAACGGCTAGGATTACTTCTTTCTAAAACCGTAAGGGGTTGTTAAGTGGATTCGGTCTCTAGGATAACCTTACAGAACTCAGTTGTTGGACATACAATGGATTTAACTTTTTACTGCCACGAGGAACTTTTTACTACTTGAGCAAATGAATGCACTTGAGAAATTTACTTTAAATGCAGATTAGATATTTATTGCAGGTTATATTTAGTTAGTTTGCAAGGGTTAAGCTACAGCTCACATAAAATGTTACTACACTTGATTCGTTACTTTAATTTTCTTCTTCGATTATACTCATTAGATTTAGATGCCGAGACGGCTCGGTTGGAGCTGGATGTCCAAAGGTGCGATGAAAAGGTTCTTTTGGAGTTGTTTGGAGCGAAGGTCTGGACAGACCTTCGGTCCTCCTGCTCTGCAGCAGAGTCCGTTCAACAGTCCTCAAAACTCAGTACAAAGTCTTTCTAGGGCTGCTGCGTCTTCTCCGTTGTCCAGTTGTTAAAGGTCGAGCAGTGGGGAGAGGAAAATCTCCGTCTTTAAATCTTATTGTCCACGAACAGCGGTCTTCTTTCCGTGAACAGAGACGAAGTCCTCAATACATCAGTTGCGATCGTCCGTATCTCCTCATCGGTGCACTTGGACGGCGCCCGTGTAGAAATCCCAGTTTGCAGTTTGCAAGCATCTCCTTTTATTCATAATTTGGGCTGTCTATTCTGCCCCCTCCTCTCCAACACATGATCTCATTCCCCCACCCACTTGTGGGCGTTTGGTTATGGACATGTCCAGGCAAGTCCAGACAAGTTCAGACTTATCCTATATTATGCCTCTATGACTCATCTCTTGCAACAGTCTTTTCCTAACCACACCCAAAAACATTTGTTCCTAACTTCACTCTTTTTGCTAACTCATCCTGACAAAACACTTTTCCTACATCTCGGCTCCGGTCACACAGAACATTTGTTAATTAGTTTTTACAGTTGTTAAATCACTCTATGCATTAAACATTTGTTACATATTGATTAAACATTTTGTTATATAATGATCATGAACCTTATCTTTTGATTACACTTTTACTATTGATTTCTGAGTATATGCTTTATGCTTTTTATATCCTGACCTTCCCCTGATCGTGTATGCATGTTTTCGAGGCAGCTCTGTGGGCTCAACTCTTCTTCTTCTCACCGTATAATTCAAGTCAGATGTTTGTTTGATTCTCTCTGGCTCCAAGTCAATAAAAATAAATAAGCAGGGTGAAGGTTCACTAAAGCACACAGAGTCACGTGACTCTGCGTGACTCACCCCTGCCAACTCCCTGTTAAAATAAACAAGCATTCAGAAAGAAGAGTATAAGAGGGATCTGCCGACCAGCAAAGAGTCGAGAAGACGAGGCGAAAAAAGCGTCATGGACCTTTCTGCAACAGTGATCCTGGCGGGGCTAATCTTAGCTCTGCTGTGGTCGTTTAGTGTCAGAAACAGCAGGAAGTACCGCTTGCCCCCAGGACCCTTTGCACTTCCTCTCATAGGAAACCTGCCGCAACTGGACAAAAATGTCCCTTTTAAAAGCATTGTCAAGGTAAGAATTTCCTGCAACATTTACATTGATTTGATGTTGTGTAATACCTTATCCCGTAATCTGAGATGTCATTACTTTGGTCACCCATGCTGAATTGAACTTGTTCACTTTTGCACAAAAATAGTTTTACGTTTATGACCCAAAAAATCCTGTCTCCTTGTAGTTAAGTGAAACCTACGGTCCTGTGATGACCCTCTACCTGGGCTGGCAGCGGGTGGTTTTTCTGGTGGGATATGACGCGGTGAAGGAGGCTCTGGTGGACCAGGCAGACGACTTCACAGGCAGAGCGCCACTGCCGTTTCTGATCAAAGTGACCAAGGGCTACGGTAAGTTCGAGACACTTCAAATCTGTCGTCTCTGTCGAGGGATCGGTGGTTTTTCTCCACTGCTTTCCGTGCACGCATGTCTCTGGTGACACATTTACTTTTTTTGTTCAGGTTTGGGGGTCAGCAACGGGGAGCGCTGGCGCCAACTGCGACGTTTCACACTGTCGACCCTGAGAGACTTTGGGATGGGACGCAAGGGGATGGAGGAGTGGATCCAGGAGGAGAGCACACACCTGAGGGCCCGCATAGAGTCATTCAAAGGTGTGTTTGCAGCTGTTGTTTTGAGAGCATACGTGTCACACAGGGTTGATGTGAAACGGGATTATTGCACTTATTTGTAAATGTAGTCAATTGAAGCAATGCATTCCTCAGAATGAACTGTAGTTCGTCCTTTGCCTCTAACTACGTCACCGGGTGCAGAAAAAACAGCTGCAAACTCAGCTTTCTTGATCAATATAGCACAAACGGAAGAATTGCTTGAATTGGCATAACACTGATTGCACATGCACAGAAATGGTGGCAGATTTTCCCTTTAAGTTTACTTTGTGCTGCCCTGGATCACAGCTTCAGTCCCAAAGAGTTTCTGACGCCCATGTTAAAGGACAGTAAAAGAAATGTGACCAAAACTGATTTTATACTCATTAACTGAGATACACTGAGAACAAGAGAAAAACCCTGATCAATCACAACGCCTTATGCATGTCTGCACATGACATACAGGTCTGAATACTGGCCGTCAGATGGAGCCTGAAGGAAACACACAGAGCCGACCGAAAGAATAATGCATGAAATTGGTCAACAACTGAAGAGAGAGTGTGTACTGCCATGCTTTGTCGGATTGCTCGGTGTGTTTATCTCTCTTGCTTCAGCTGCGCACTCTTTCATCCTTATCTCTGTCTGACGGCGGTTTGTGCAAAGTAAACACAGAATGTGTTACGTAACCCACTAAACCAGTGCAACTTCACTGACAGCTTGAAGATTCCAACGAGAGCATTTAAAACTGCATTTAACGGCGCTATGTACGAGATTGACAGCATTTGTGATTGCCTCTCAATGGCTCTCAACATGGCGACAGCCGAGCCGGCGGCTGACAGTGCAAACTATGGCAAAAGTGTTTGCAGAGCTAGAAGTGTTTGGGTGCTACGCTTCCTCGACCGACGCCGTTGGACGAAGCAGCGTTTTCAGTTGTAATTGAGATGATGATGATGAGATGAGACGAAATGCAATTGAAGCGTCTAACCAGAAGTGCAAAAAGAAGCAGTAAGGTGCAGTGCAATTGCTGCTGCACGCTCACATGCACTGACATGCAACTTTGTGCCGTGTGCAGAGGGCCTGTGCTTTCAAGCTCAATGCTTCAGGCAGTTCAAAAACGCTGACATGGCAGAACCCAAGTTGAAAAAATAAATAAATGATCATTTAAAGATGCAAACTTTTCTCCCTGGTCACTGTTGACAGGTGGTTGTTAAAACGTCCAAAGTGAGCTGCACAACCCCAGCTAAGAAAAACATTTACATGCCAGTGGAAACGTCTTCTCAGTGGATTTCCCTTTAATAGATGAGTCCATTTAGGTTTTCCTCTTCTCCTCCAGGCAAGCCCTTTGACCCCACGTTCCTGATGAGCCGCACCGTGTCCAATGTGATCTGCTGCCTGGTGTTTGGCGAACGCTTCGGGTACGAGGACAAGAAGTTCCTGAACCTCCTCAGCATCATATCTGATGTTTTAAAGTTCCTGAACAGCCCTGTCGGTCAGGTAAGCAGCCGATAGTCCATTATTTTAAAGTCTGGTTTTCACATGATCTTCGATATACACGTTTTTTTATCATCCCACAGTTGTACAACATCTTTCCCTGGCTCATGGAGCGTCTGCCCGGCCCCCAGCACACTTGTTTTGCCAAAGCTGAGAAGTTGAGAGAGTTCATCGAGATGAAGATCCAAGAGCACAAAGAGACACTGGACTCCAGGTCCCCGAGGGACTTTATTGACTGCTTTCTCCTCCGAATCAATCAGGTGGGAAATCTTGTTTCGTTCTCGGAACACGAGCCCATAACGTTCATCCTGCACTTTCATCTTAAAACTCCTGTAAAATAACTTTTAACAAATGGCTGCTAAGAATGGATCTAACTTCTGGAATAAAACTGTATGATTGTTCAAATGATCCAATTCTAACAAAGCATATGTCCAAGTGGGCTTCTGCCACCTGTTGCTTAAAATGTCTTTTTAAACTGTTGCACATCTAATGGCACTTTTAACACTTTGTTCTCTCAGGAAAAGGACAATCCCAAGACCGAGTTCCACTATGAAAACCTGGTCTCTACAGTGCTCAACCTCTTCATAGCAGGAACGGAAACCACCAGCTCCACCATCAGATATGGCCTCAGTGTGCTGATCAAATACCCAGACATACAGGGTAGGTCCCCGAATGGAGGACGCAGTCATCTTACCTTACCTGTTCTACATCCAATGTTTTTTTTTGTACAGAGAAAATGCAGAAGGAGATTGACACTGTGATTGGACAAGGCTGTGCTCCCAGCATGGAGAACAGGAAGTCCCTCCCCTTCACATATGCAGTTGTCCATGAGGTGCAGCGCTTTCTGGACCTTATCCCCTTCAGCCTCCCTCACTACGCACTCCAGGACATCTCTTTTCGGGGTTACACAATTCGCAAGGTATTGGCGATCCTGAGATATAATATTCATTAGAGAGGGGTAAACAGGGCATTATTACACTAACATCATGTCTTGTCTTCCTACTCTCTTTATATTTGTTACCTTTGGGACAGATTATAAAAAGTTATAATGTTGCGTATCATTTGTATGCAGATGATATTCAACGCCGCCTTTCCTTCAAACCCAGTGAGGCTTTCAGGTTATCTCCTAGACCAGGGGTGCCCACACTTTTTCGGCTTGCGAGCTACTTTTAAAATGACGAAGTCAAAATGATCTACCTACATTAAAAATGCTGAATATCTATTTATATATATATATATATATATATATATATATATAGGCAAGGCAAGTTTATTTGTATAGCACATTTCAACAAGGTAATTCAAAGTGCTTCACATAAAACCATTAAAAGCATCAAAACATAAGGTGAAAAAGGAGATTTAAAAACAATTAAGAACATTCATTGCATTAAACATTTTTTTTTTAAACAGTGTAAGAAATAAAATACAGTAGTAAAATGCAGAAATGCAGGAAATTGATTAATATATGAATTGAATGTGGTTCAATTAAAGGCAGCAGCAAACAGAAAGGTCTTCAATCTTGATTTAAATGAGCTGAGGGTCTCAGCAGACCTGCAGCTTTCTGGGACTTTGTTCCAGATATGTGGAGCAGAAAAACTGAACGCTGCTTCTCCATGTTTAGTTCTGACTCTGGGAACAGAAAGTAGACCGGTCCCAGACGACCTGAGGGGTCGGGATGGTTCATAAGGTAGCAGCAGATCAGAGATGTATTTTGGCCCTAAACCATTCAGTGCTTTGTAAACCAACAGCAGGATTTTAAAGTCAATTATTTGTATGACATACTGAGTATACTTTATATTTACAATATATGTTGGCGTACCTTGCATAACTGCATGAACCCTTATGGCACAATACAATGCTGTACATTTTTGGTCATGACCTTACTCTGATGACTTGCACTGAATGGCATTGGCCAGAGTTGCATAGTCCGGACAGTAGTTGCTGGTGTCCGCCTCAAGCAGACTTCAAATGTTCATCAGTCATGGTGGAACGGTGTTTGGTCTTAATGTTCTTCATGTGGGAAAAGGCTGACTCACATAAATGAGTAGAGCTGAATAATGCAGTCAAGAAGGTATCACATGTCCTCATGTTTGGGTAATTTTCCTCTCTGAGGAAACTGTCCATGAGCCCTGGACTTCAGCTGAATGTCAGCTTGCAGTGTCAGAATCTCATCCTCCACTCCAGACGAGTTCAGGTGAAACAGCGTTGACATTTTTGATGCGAGTGAATCAACCTCAATATCTTCCCCAAATGTGCAGCACATAAGTGTAGCAACTGGCTCGAGTAAAGCAAAGTCTGGAAAGCGTTTGTCAAACTCTGACAGACACTTGTCAACCTGCTCTGTGTAGCGCGCGCTGTCGAGTTACGCACACGCCTTCCGCTGAGTCTCCAGTTCTGACGCCAGGTTTTGAAAGTTTCCCAAATCATGGCGCTGCAGCTTTAGATTCTTTAGTAGAAATAAATTGGAAGGCTAACTAATTAGCTCGCCGGAGTTTTGCGGTTGACCGCGCATACGTGGTGACCCATGTGTTAGAAAATCAAGTGGCAAATGCCATGAGGAAATCAAATTTTTTTTGAATGGCATGCGATCTACCCGCACTACCTCCGCGATCGACCGGTCGATCGCGATCGACGTATTGGGCACCCCTGTCCTAGACTGTCTCAATGCTATTAAAAGACAGGATGGCAGAAAATAGTTTACAACTCAATGCTAATAAGACGGAGGTTCTGGTTGTTGCACCAGATGAAGGTGTTTCAGGGCATTGGTCCGCTCTCCTCTGCTGCCCCCGTTAACCTGCGTAATCTATGGGTAATATGTAACCAGTCCATGTCGTTTGACCCCTATGTGAAGCAGCTGTAGATCTTGTTTTTTCCACCAAAGAAATAATTAGTAAACTGAGAGCTGTAATACCAACAGCTGAACTAGACATGATCATACATTCCTTTCTCTCTTCTCGCATTGATTATTGATGTAACGCACAATCCAGAATGCTGCGGCCAGATTACTCATTGGCACAAATAGACGGTCTCACATCTATCACATACCCCGTACTCAGATCTCTTCACTGTAGTGTACAGGATCCACTTTCGAATGCTCACTCTCACTTACAGAGCACTGCACGGTCAGACTCCTGCATATGTGGCTGAACCAGCTCACCCTTATTTACCAGCCCACGCTCTCAGGTCAAACGTGCAATTTTCTGTCACCTTTGGTGACCGAACTTTTGAGGCAGTAGCACTAAATCTATGGAATGCTCGTCTTGCACCAACGGGTTTGCTGATTCTGTGAATATGTTTAAAAATCAGCTCAATACATACCTGTGTTGACTGGCGTTTGCGTAAAATTCATGCTCCAGGTCTGCTTTTAATCTATACGTTTTTATTGTGTATTTCACTGTTTTTTGTGATTTCTCAAATACGTTTCATGTGTTCATGTTTTAACTGTTCTTGTAAATTAGTGGCCCTTGTATGTTCACATTGTGTTATTTATGTTGTCTATCTTTGAAATATCGCTCCCGTTAAGCACTTTGTGACTTTTGTCTGTGAAAAGCGGCATATAAATAAAGTTGACTGACTTACTTTTTTACTTTGTCTCAATAGGACACAATAATCATTCCCTTGTTGCACTCTGTGCTGAAAGAGGACAATAAATGGGCGACTCCCCAGTCCTTCAACCCCCAGCACTTCCTGGACCAGAATGACAACTTCAAGAAAAGTCCTGCATCCCTGCCTTTCGCTGCAGGTAAAACACGGTCTTCAGCGAATAAATCATGAACAACCGTGTATGGCTCTGTGCTTTACGTTAAGAGTTTTGTTTGCGAGGGCGGTTTGCAATGTATCGGATACATTTTGTATTAAATATCGTGCTCATTGCCCCTTCACTTTCACGAGCAGTAATATATTTCTAATACTGTTTGTGATTGTGTCCCTTCACAGGGAAGAGAGCCTGTGTTGGAGAGTCTCTGGCTCGTATGGAGATTTTCATCTTCCTGGTGTCGATGCTGCAGAATTTCACCTTTTCCTGCGCCGGAGGCCCCGACAGTATAAACCTCGTTGCAGAGTACAGCAGCTTTGCCAATCTGCCTCGCACGTACCAGATTATCGCCACGCCACGGTGAGACGAGGTGCTCATCCCTGGGCCGTCGATCATCGCTTGAAGCACCCTGAGTCCCTCGTACTCAGGGTGCTATAGGTTGCTTTATTGTTTGCTGTACAGGTGATGTTTGCTGTAGCAAGCAGGCCCGTCAGCATTATTATGAATCCCCTTGTCTTTTGCTTGGGTTGTCTTTAATGTATTGGTAATCAACTCTTTGTTCCTGTGTTACTTGTGATCACGCTTTCTACTGCTTTTAAAATGTATTGCTACATTACTACTATAAAATTACATACATACAAATATATATACATACAAATGGTACTGAATCACTTCCTGCTGTAAAAGAACCAACGAGGTAATTTACTCACTTATGTCTTGAAGACATCGAATGTATCGTCTCTGTTTAAAACTTTGTAAAAACTCTGCCTTTTACACAAAATCCTTAGAAATTTGAACATTGGACAAAGCTTGGTTCAAAATTCTTGTCTCATTTTGTTAACATATTAGAGTCAAAGATTTTTACAGAGGGAATCTTGGATATCTCTTTTTATCACGCAATAAATCAGAGAATACCACCATAAAAAAATCCTTTTTACCATGTTTTTAAGAATAATGTGTTGTAAATCAGGCCAAGACTCATACATGAACAAACCCTCTGTAAAAACCTTCAGAATAGGAATGAACCTGCAAGGTTTGGTGTATGTAATTTAGAGAAACCAGCCTTTAAAGATATGTTTTGTAAAATGCATATTTTGATGTCACGACAGGTGAATAGGATAAAAAAAACATAACCAACAAATATCACGATGAAACTTTGATATGAGGTCTCTGTCCTGTAACTCTGAGGTTTGCCATGTACCCAGCCGGTAAATGCTGAGTTCAGTGGTCTTTAGACTCCTGTTAAGGCCACAACTTCTGGACACAGGGAGAAATCCCCCCCCCCCCCCCCCCCCTTGCAGCCATGCTGTCTCAATCGCCTCCAAAACACAACAGCAGGTTAAAGTAAAAATCAAATGGATTTATTATCCAAGAAGCATAAAAACAGATACAAACAGTTACAAACCGAATCACACAATTATTAACAAAACAAACATATATATATAAAATCAAATGTGAGATCCAATCCGAGCCACCCAGAAGGCTGGTCTGCCTCCTCGGTGGCCAGCAGAAGATCTGAAATTCCCCCGTGCTTCAAACCCTTTGTCCCCTCAAAGTTGCATTCCTCAGCTCATCGATCAGCTCACTGATTGGCTGAAGTCCAACAAGCCCCACCTGGGCCTATGCCCCATTGTCCTAAACTTCACACCTCTCCCTGCCACTTTCACACCACCCCCACTCCAGCACATTCCTCAAACCCCATCTCACAGACACTGAATGCATGAAATAAAACTTAAAACCCTCACAATTCCCCCTTTACTCACTCTTCAGAGTGAGTACATGAAACAGTTGTATCCATCAATGCATCATCCACTCATAACTGGTTGCCCTGTATATTAAAAGCATTTATAACAGTTATCGTGTGGCATTGCTAAAGTAAGTACAAGCTGTTGAGGGAAAAGGATTATTCTTTACACATAGGTGTCATCATGATGTGTAAGCAGAATAGGTATTACAAATTACATGCTAAAATCAGCAGACAACACATTGTGCCTCTAAGGTCACATAGTTCTGGGTGTTTCTTCGTCGTCCAATGGTGGGGAATTTGCTTTTCACTCATGTAAGTGTGTATCTCTGTCAAAAAGTTCAGGTGAGTCTGTGAGTGCAGTGACTGTGCAGGGAGCTCGTTCTCGTGTGGGTGGTGAAGAGAACTGTCCATGACACTGCTCAGCTTGCCAGTGCCTTTGTCCTTTCCGGTTGGGGGTTGTGGAGTGGTTTGGGGGAAGGGGGGTTAATGAAGCCGCTGTCTCAGTGGGTGTAACCAGCTCTGCTGCCAGGATCATCGGTGTTTTTTAAGTCAGTGAATTGAGTCTGACTTGCTGCCAGTCAGACATGTCCTTTCACACCATTCCTGGTCCTCGTACCAGAACACATGTGCAATCTCCACCTTTTACAACTCAGATTGTGTGGGAGACAGAGAAACAGAGACAGCAGTATATTTTGTCCAACAAACTCATTATACATTTCACTTCTCTCTCTTCTCTAAGCACACTCCAAGTTGATCACATTTTAATTGGCAAAAACTACCTTTTTCAAGGAACCCCAATTTAGTCCACCCTTATATTTGCCTCTGGTCTAACAGGCCATCTATTTTTTCGCTGTATTCTCCATATCACATTGCGGGACTCTAACCCGGCCTCTCTGAGGTCTTATTTAGCGTGGGACTCCAACCCGGCCTCCCTGAGGTCTTATTTAGCGTATCACATTGCGGGACTCTAACCCGGCCTCTCTGAGGTCTTATTTAGCGTATCACATTGCGGGACTCTAACCCGGCCTCTCTGAGGTCTTATTTATCACATTGCGGGACTCTAACCCGGCCTCCCTGAGGTCTTATTTAGCGTATCACATTGCGGGACTCCAACCCGGCCTCCCTGAGGTCTTATTTAGCGTATCACATTGCGGGACTCTAACCCGGCCTCTCTGAGGTCTTATTTAGCGTGGGACTCCAACCCGGCCTCCCTGAGGTCTTATTTAGCGTATCACATTGCGGGACTCTAACCCGGCCTCTCTGAGGTCTTATTTATCACAAATGTCAGGAGAATGCACTTTTCCAGCTACAGGTTACTCTGCGGTCTTTCTCTGTGCCCAGATGCGGCCCTAAGGGTCTATGCGGTCCGTGAACACTTTCGGCTAAGATTACCAAAACAGATTTTTATTAAAATGGCTCTGCTCACCTTTTATTCGTGTACACTCCGAAAGTATCCGCGGTCCCACATCCCCGTCTTAGAGTTCGTCAAGTCCCATCTGGGGTGCCAAATTTGTTAAGGCCACAACTTCTGGACACAGGGAGAAATCCCCCCCCCCCCCCCCCTTGCAGCCATGCTGTCTCAATCGCCTCCAAAACACAACAGCAGGTTAAAGTAAAAATCAAATGGATTTATTATCCAAGAAGCATAAAAACAGATACAAACAGTTACAAACCGAATCACACAATTATTAACAAAACAAACATATATATATAAAATCAAATGTGAGATCCAATCCGAGCCACCCAGAAGGCTGGTCTGCCTCCTCGGTGGCCAGCAGAAGATCTGAAATTCCCCCGTGCTTCAAACCCTTTGTCCCCTCAAAGTTGCATTCCTCAGCTCATCGATCAGCTCACTGATTGGCTGAAGTCCAACAAGCCCCACCTGGGCCTATGCCCCATTGTCCTAAACTTCACACCTCTCCCTGCCACTTTCACACCACCCCCACTCCAGCACATTCCTCAAACCCCATCTCACAGACACTGAATGCATGAAATAAAACTTAAAACCCTCACACTCCCACTGCACAGAGCGGTTTCAGTTTGTGCCAAAGCAAAAAAAACAAAAAAACAGGAATTATTATTATTTTTGGAATGAGTGTTTCCTGGGCTCTTGCCAAGAAATATTTTGAGGTTGACATTTAAGACGGTGCCTTGTTGAACTTAATCTATACTTGCCTGCTCACATCATGTTTCTACATATTCTGTCAACATGTCCAGTGCTTCTATTGTAGCGTCATGATATTATTCCAAAATGATGAACACCTTTGTCACCTTCTCAAGATTCTCCGTTAATAATCTCAAATGTTTTAGCTTCAACCGAGGGTTAAAGCTTTTACTAAATGTTAAAAAAAAAAAGTATACCAAAGATTTTATGTCACAATGGTGTTTCTCTTTTGCTGGACGCCGTCAGAATACACAGTGCACATAAAGATTAGTATTCAACAGTGAACGGCCTCTCCGACAGTTCTCACTGTGTTGACACATCTTGACATCTTCCAAACTGCGTCTTCTGGTGTTGATTTAAAGAGTTGATTTCGGCCTTTTCTTTGTTAGGTTTTCTCACTTTTTGCTGGGTTGCTTTTGCGGGAAAAAAATGATGAATTGCATTATAAAAACGTAAAAATAACGAATCGATAAACAACAAATACTGAATGTTTCGTCCACATCGGTCATCTGGTGACCGACCGCAGCGTCAGCCTCTCGGTGTGTTGATGCATGTTCTAGTGTATCTCTGGCTTGTGTCAGAGCAGCAGTGGGATGGTCCATGTCATAAGTGGGGGGTCGTTGTCAAACACTGAGGCTCCGATAACTATCATGGCAGGTTTTATTAAACGTTGATAAGACCAGCATGCAAGACGCTGCATGACCGGGCTGGTGGTCCAGATCATATTCTCACCCAGCCAAAGATCAACATATTCGTCTTGCAAATAATCAGCATAGTTAGGACCCCACCGCAACTTCAGCATTGTGCCTTTCACGGGGATGAACGCGGTATTCAGGATCCAGGGGGACAGGTCAGGACAACAGAGGACCGGCTGCATCATCCATGGACATGTCCACCGGACCATGGCTCTGTCATACTGGAGATCCCATCCCGTGCGAAAAGTTGTGTGTAAATCCACGTTCCCTGGAACAGTCAGGTCCGGGGAGCGCTTATATTCGCCATTGCTGCAGAAATAAGCGCCGGATCCACAGAATCCTTTTCGGTATGCAAAATCTCTTAGGGGTCTGTCCAAATAGACTCTTTCGTTCGGCAATTGCAGATATGGCCTTTTTTGTGCTCGGAGAGTCCGAGAGACTCTTTTAAATTTCCGCCCTTCTTTATTTGTTTGGGTTGGCAGCGACATGTCGACAATCAAGTTCCGTTTTTTTAGCAACTATGCTTCTTAAGCGCTGCTACTGCGAGTCTTTCCACCCCGCTGCAGTTTGCGGAATGACTTCCGTGCCCAAGCGGTTAAACCCCTTGCATCTGCACGTGGGTTTGGAGGAGGCACCGCCTCATCCGCTCTGGTCAGCTCCACCCCAACAGAGTACACACCGTCGAATGGGACCATCACGGTTCTCAGCGTCACCATGACGCGCATTGTGCGGGCCTCCCATGTAGGCGTTGCCGCTCTGGCCGCCCAAGAGCCCGGTAGTTGCATAACACCGTCTCTCCGCCACCCCTCTGGGGTGACTGTGAAAATCTTACTCTTTTCCTTGGTCCTGGCCCCGGTGTGGTGGAAAGCGTCCAGATCCGTGATGGTATACCGGAGATTCGTGCCTCGAGCACCAGCCTCTGTTGGCACCGGGGCAAGCTCACGTATTGGCACATCTGGATCACAATACACATCTTCGATTAACAGGCGCCAGGTTGTAAGTTCCCAGGGCCCCAGCCACCCCTCTCGCGTTGCCATTTCTAAGCGGCAATCGGGTAAGTTTGCTGCGGTGGCTGCGTACCCTGGGGCATCAGGGCTGCGAAAGACCCTGAAGGCCGCTGGGATCTGTACGGAAGCCAGGGGCGGGTATGTAACTTCGGCCTGAGCTGAGCTGTATGGCCAGTTCCGTTGCACCAACTCCCTCCAAGATCCCCTGGGGCCAGCAATCCGGTTTCCACCTTCTTCTTGTGGGTCTCCGTCGAGTGGGCTCATAGAGGGTGCCGA
Source organism: Melanostigma gelatinosum (assembly GCF_949748355.1). Taxonomy (NCBI): domain Eukaryota; kingdom Metazoa; phylum Chordata; class Actinopteri; order Perciformes; family Zoarcidae; genus Melanostigma; species Melanostigma gelatinosum. The sequence continues at coordinate 21,485,950 of NC_136640.1, forward strand.
GGGTTCCCCAGTCTCCTCGTTGTGAGATGTATCAACAGGAGCGGCAGCACCTTCACCTTCCCATGAGGCGGGTGCCAGGGTTTGTATTGGCTGAAGAAACTTTCTCACCTGCCATCCCTCGGCTGTTCCAGCTTGCACCATCAGTCCATTTTGCTGGAGTACGGAGCAAGACGCACAGAGGTGCAGCCTGTGTCCATCCCATTGGCAGACACAGTCCTTAAGGTTCAGCTTCGTCCCACGTAGATCCCACTGGATGACGAAGAGCAACCTTGGTGACATCTCTATACGACATAAACCGCATATATATGCATCCAAAACCTTCACTGGTTTGTGGGTCATACGGTTAAATTCTTTTCTTCTTCCTGTGACCCGGAGTGGTTTCTTGTTTCCGGGTCCCTGCCATGTGAGGTCAAGGGTGGTCGGCAGCAGGCAGACCACACAATCGTTCTTGATTTCTCTCCATGTCAATACTTCTTTCTCTTCTGAGAGAAATCCTTTCTTTGCATATTCTAACTTCTTCAGGGCTCTTCCTGCCCAGAGCCCCGTAGTACTCCTTCTCATGTTAACCACCCCTTTGACATTGGCCACTCTGACAAAGGGTGGTAAAGCTTGTATGTTAGTGGCCATTCTTGAGTTCCTGGTTTTCTCCTAGTACGGAACTGGCTTCAGCTGCCCTACTCCTTGGATTCTTTTCTTCTTGAGTTGAACAGTATTACTGTCCAATATCTTGACAACTATGTCTGATTTATCGTACTTGGCTTTGACTGCAGAGTTAGAAGCACCGACCTGAGCCTTGATCCAGACGCACTGTCCTACTCGAAGTGGCACCTTTTGCTCAAGCTTGGGCTCTTTATCTTCTGAGCCCCGCCCCACTTCCTGTGATGTGAAGGGGCGGCGCATCAGCTCCTCCGCAGGGGAGGGCCTGTCACTTCGGTAGCGGTCGTTCAGGGCCTTGGCGATGTCCAGGGTCTTAGTGCTCCATTCTCTCGGGTTGGCATTTTTCCCAATCCAACTTTTCACCAAGCCAATGGTCCTTTCCACCACCCCGTTGGCCTGGGGGGTGTATGGGGGAGAGTAGATCCTCATTACCCCATGCTGTTGGCACCACTGGTCCACTTTTGCGTTGCGAAAATGCGTTCCGTTGTCAGTCCTGAGCTCTTTAGGCAACCCTAAGTAGCCACAGACTTGGTCCAGCATGCTAACAACACTGTTGCCATTAGCTTTCCTTACTGCTTTTGTGGTTACATACCCTGACATGGAGTCCACTAGCACCAACAGGTACTTTTCTCCACTTTTACCCGGTACCCCTAAGGGTCCTGCCACATCCATGCAGATAGAACCCCAGGGTACGGTACTTTTAATGGTGAGTCCTCCCACCCTTTGTCCTCTCCTTCCTGCGTTGTATCGACCACACAACTCACAGTCTTTAAGGATTCTGCGGACTTCTTTTTCAGGAATCCAGAGTCGCTGCTTTTCCAGTTCCCTTCGCGTTGGAACGGTGCCTGCATGTCCAAGTGCTCCATGCACTGCTTGCACCACCTCCTTCACATTCTCTTCTGGGACTACCCGTCCTTTGAGCAAATCTTCCCACTTCTCGATCCCAACAAAGACAATTTGTCTCATCTGGACGAAACGATCCACTTCTTCGTTTCCTTGCCAATGAGTTCCTGCTCGCATGTGGGCCCTCTGGTGCACCACTTCGAGCTCCATTGTTAGCCGCAATTCGGCTATTTTTCTCCATAGGTTTTCGTGAGCTACTTTCTTGTTTTTAGCACTCTCAAAACCATTTTCTTCCCATATGGACAGGTCTTCGTTAAGGGCCTGAGCACAGTAATAACTATCAGTTATGACTCTAGCTCTTTTCACCCTTCTTCGCTCCAACTCGAGCAAACCTTCCAGTATCGCTGTCACCTCCCCGGTCTGGGCACTGCTGGGGACTTGGCCTCGTTGTCTGGAGCGCTCCTTCTCATTGTGTTTGAGAATGAAGCCCCAGTAGGCTTTCTCGTCCTGTCCTTTTCGCGAGCCGTCGGTGTATAGAGTCCACTCTAACGGTTCGGATGGCGTCTCGTCCTGAGTCGTCTTTTTCTTACTCACGGGTTGTGCAGGGCCGATTTCGAGGTCTGGGTCCAGCAGGATGTCTTCCCAACGTCCCCACCACGCGTTCGTCGCCTTCGTGCTCTCTACCGTGGCTTTTCTTAGGAACCGATGGACCTGGCTTTGCGTGAGGACCCTGATGCCCTGTCCTTGAGCAAGGTCTTTCAGGGTGCTCCAATACCTTGCCAGAACTGCCAACTCCTTTTCTTCTGCTGGATATTTCTTTTCCACGGAGGACAGGGTGTAGCTCCACAAAGTGACTATTCCCCCGCCTTCGTTGCACACTTTTACCACTGCGTCGTCGTCGTTGCAACTGACCTCTGCCACCAGCTTCGTTGTAAGGCTTCGTGGCTCCAGCCGCAAAGCTTCTTTAATGGCTGTCCGCAGGTTTTCCAAACTGTTTTGATCCGTTGTGGTCCATTCCCACTTCTTGTGGGCGTCTTCTGGCTTTTCTTTTCTTAGTTTTACATACAGTGGTCTTGCATACTTCTGGTAGCCAGGGACATGGTCCCTAACGTAGTTGCAGAGTCCCAGCACCTTCTGTAGTTCGTTCAGCGAGGTTGGCGGGTCGATCTGCTCCACTTTTTCCCGGAATCCGTCCGAGAGTCCCAGGTCGTTCGAGACCTGGAACCCCAGGTAGTTCACTTGGAATCGTCCAAATTGGCATTTTTTCAGATTCAATTTTAAGCCTGCCGCTGTTAGTCGTTCTGTGACTTTTCTCAATTTTTGCAGATGTTCTTCTTCGGTGTCATCTGCAATGAATACATCATCGATGTAGATTGTTGTCTCTAGGCCGTCAAGTATGTCCATTACGGCCGACTGGAAAACATTCGGAGAGTTTTTGTAGCCTTGCGGTAGCCGTTCCCAGATGTACGCTTTACCTTTGTGGGTGAACGCTGTCTTGCCTTGGGAGGCTTTGGCTAGCCTCAACGAGAAAAATCCGTTTGCCAGATCTATGCAGGATTTGTACCTCTTTAGTCTTAGTGTTTTCAGCGTCCCTTGGGGGTTGATCAGGCTGGCTCGGTTGGCGACAGTCCTGCGGTTGAGGGCCTTGAAGTTGATAACAGGTCTCCATCCTCCTCCCGATGACTCAGGCTTTTTGACTGCCTGTATTGGGCTGTTTGTGATGGGATTTGGCTCCTCGCGCACCACTCCTAGTTCGCTGAGCTCCGTGACTATCAGGTCCATTTCTGCAACTGCCCCTGGATTCAGGGGGTATTGGCGGACAGGCGGGTGTACACCCCCTTCTATGGTGTGGGTGTATTTCGCACCCATGTCTCCACAGTCATTTTTGAATCTAGCCACTCCGGCTTTGGAAAGTATGTCTTCTAGCGTTTCTTTTCCCTCCGGGGAAAGGTCGCTGTCTTCGATTTGTTGCTTGGTCACTTCTGGAATGTTCACTGGTTTGTACCACTCCGGTGATAACGATCCCATTTGGATTAGTTTTGCCCCGAGGATTCTGAGTCGCTGTTGTATTGGGGTTCGATTTCCTGGGCTGCTATGCAGCTCTTTTAGGTCTGTTATTGTCATTAAATTGTAGGGTCCTAGAGCCCATACAACTCCTTTCCAGACGCCAAACGGAATCTTTTTGATGGTTCCGTCGGCTAGTTGAACAGTCAGGTGTCCTTTTGTTTCAAGGCATTTGCGGGTCATCGACACTTCGGCACCAGTATCTACCTGATAGGGGATTCCATCCACGTCGGTGTATATGTCGTCCCCCACCCAATAGGCATGATCCACTGTGACCCGCGCCCGCTTAGCCATTACTTTCTCTGCCCTTCGCTCCCAGCTTCCATGCGGGAGACACGAAGGGCCTGTTTCTGCTCGGTCGTCAGCTTGTTGTAATCCTCGGAAGAGAGATCTTGTTGGCTGGTGGGGGCCGTGGCCCCTCCTGTTGTTGATCCGGCGGGGTCCTGTGGTAAACGCCCTGCCTCTGGAATCCTTCTTGCCTCTGAGCACCCTGCTCCCTTTGGTTGCCTTGCGGACCCCTCTGGGCTCCTGGCTCTCGCTGATAGCCTTGGTAGCCTTGTGGACTCCTCTGGAATCCGGGCTCACGCTGGTAGCCTTGGTAGCCTTGTGGACCCCTCTGGAATCCTCCTGTCTGCCTTCTTGGTGTCTGTGAGGGGCCAGGTCCCTCGGTGGGCCTCGCGTTGTCATACGAGGGCCTGGGAGCCGGCGGCTTCGGTTGGTTTCCTTTCTCTCTTTTCTCTTCCAAGTGTTTTTTCTTCAAATCCCACTTTCTTACCGTTTCTTGGATTTGTTCTGTGGTACTTTTGTTGATGTTTAGGGTCACGAAATCGATGTCATTCATTAGGCCCTTTGTCAGCTTCCTAAGGGCTTGCACACTTCTTTCTGGCGGAATCGCCTGTCGCAAGGCGTACCACGCCTGGGTGAGAGTTTGCCCTTTTTCTAAGCTTTTTCTTGCCTTGTCGATGTGTGACTCCTCGTCTTCGCAGTCTTCCAGCACTAATCTTCGGTAGTGCTGTTCCGCGGTTTCTTCGGGACCCATCGGTTGGTCCGTCACATGGGCCAGCCACAATCTTTTCGCCTCATCGTTTGTGGAGCTGGCTTTTACCATAAGCCATTTCTGCATCAGATATTCTTGCACTGATTCTTTTGGGTCTCGGTTGGCCACCATCGCCTTGATCTTTTTGAACTCACCAAAGCTCTGGGTAGAAGCCTGCATCTTTGTTATGCAGTCATTTTCTTCAGCGGTGGTGAGGCAGCTGCTTCGTGCGAGGCCCTGCCCTTGAGTTGGCGTTTCGTCTTCGCTGTCCGAGATGTCTTGCCTCAGCGCTTTTTCTTCCTCCGTTGCCAGCTTATAGGCTGCTTTCTTCAGGCGTCGCAACATGACGTCGTACACGATCGTCACAAAGCCCGTGCGAAAGTTACCCGTCAGCTCCGTGGCTTTTGCGAGGGAGCCGTAGGTCGGGGTCATCAGAAAATTCGCCCATTCTCCTTTTGTTGCGTAGACCATTGTTCCTTTCATTCCCTCGAGGTCGTGCATCCATATTTCTGGAACATCATAACCTGTCTGACCGACCTCTGGAGCATAGGCTTTTCTTCCGTCTTTGGTGGTCATGGGCCATGGGTCATGCTCTTCTGGGCTCGGGGAGCGAACGTGTCTTGTCTTAGCCTGAGCTTTCTTGGACCGCCCCTGCACTGGGTCCTTGTACTCCTGCAGGACCTTTCTTACTGCAGCGGGAGTCCCGGATCCCATGGAAAGCGGGAGCAGTTGGTACTCAGCACCTGAGTCTTCTCTCCCTTCTTCCCCGTTCTCGCTGCTGTCCTCGTCTCCCTCTTTTTCGGACCCCGTGGATTCCTCTGACTGGGAGCCCACGGAGACCTCGGTCCCGTGGGTGCTGATCTGATCTTCGCTGGTAGCCTCGTTGTAACATGGTTGTTCGGCTATGTATGCCGCTATTGCTTCTTGCTCTTTTTTATTTTCTTGGTAGCGGGAGGTGGCTTTTACTTTCTGCTCTATAGTTAGCCACCCCGCTCCCATGTCTGTGGCCAGCATCTTCACGACCGAGTCGTATTCTTTTGACGGGCTAATTATGGTGACTATTTTTCCTTTAATGACTCTCAGTACCACGAGCCACCAACGTAGCCACTCTGCCACTTTCTTTTTGCCTTTGGGGGGTCCTTCACACCCTACTACTGACGCCACCATTCCTGACTTAAGGGTGAGGGGAGCAAGATAACCCCCCTCCCTTTTGCAAAATTCTTCTACTTTTTCTCCCACCTTCTCCTTATCTGCTTCTTCATGCAGCTCGATTAGGTGTTGTCGGACAGAATCGTCCCAGGTGGCCCATCCTTTTCCATTCAGGATGATCTGATGTGGGACGTAGCCTCTGCCTCCTGTATCCGGTGTCGGTTCTCCCGATGCCGCTCCTCGTGGTCCAGCGTCGCCTGGCTGCTGGTCCTCGCTGCCGTCTGCTGCCTGGTCCGGGGTCGATGGCGCTGGCACGTCCTGCTGAGCCGTCGTCGTCGTCTGCGGGCTGCCTTCGTCGCCATCGGGTCCGCCGGTCGGTGATTCCATCTTGGACTTTGTCTTTGTCTTTGTTGTCTCGAGTCGCCTTCCTCCCAAAGCCTCTCGTCGCGCGGTGAGGAAGGGATGGGATCAGGCTCTGGTCCCTCTACAGGTCGGGTGAGTCTGGTCGATGCTCCCCGTCGCCTGCGGCTTCTCCTGTGTTGGCTTGTAAATACCACACACAGCTTCGATTCGTGGATGTCTCGCAATCGGACTTCTTCGAGGCTTGGGCAGCTTAACTTTCTACCCCAACGCCTCACCTCAGGTATTTTCGTACACGAACGACAGCCTCTCTTTGCTGCCGGGGTTCTTCTCTTGGACTCAACGTACTCCTTTTCCGTCGAGCCCCACGTTATGGGCGCCACGTGTTAGATCCTGGGGTACATCTGGCCCGATACGGGGCTACTTACTGACTCAGCTCTCTATTAAAAGATTGTCGAGCTGGTGTTCTTGCGAGGGAACTCGCCTGGCTCCGCTAACTGCTGTTACTCCCGACGTCTACCCTGCTTCCTCCGGTCTGAGCGCACTCGGCCGAGAGACCAGTCCTGGCCCCGGGCGCTCCCACCAGTCACGTCGGTTATGGCAGCTTCCCTCTTCTGGATCCGTGCTCTTGGTAAATGCCAGGTTAGGTTTTAACGGCTAGGATTACTTCTTTCTAAAACCGTAAGGGATTGTTAAGTGGATTCGGTCTCTAGGATAACCTTACAGAACTCAGTTGTTGGACATACAATGGATTTAACCTTTTACTGCCACGAGAAACTTTTTACTACTTGAGCAAATGAATGCACTTGAGAAATTTACTTTAAATGCAGATTAGATATTTATTGCAGGTTATATTTAGTTAGTTAGCAAGGGTTAAGCTACAGCTCACATAAAACGTTACTACACTTGATTCGTTACTTTAATTTTCTTCTTCGATTATACTCATTCGTTTTAGATGCCGAGACGGTTCGGTGGAGCCGGATTTTCAATGGTGCGTTGAAAAGGTGCTTTTGGAGTTGTTAGGAGCGAGGGTCCGGCCGGACCCTCGGACTCCTCCTGCTCTGCAGCAGAGTCCGTTCAACAGTCCTCAAAACTCAGTACAAAGTCTTTCTCGGGCTGCTGCGTCTTCTCCGTTGTCCAGTTGTTAAGAGTCGAGCAGTGGGGAGAGGAAAACCTCCGTCTTTAAATCTTATTGTCCACGAACAGCGGTCTTCTTTCCGTGAACAGAGACGAAGTCCTCAATACACCAGTTGCGATCGTCCGTATCTCCTCCTCAGCGCACTTGGACGGCGCCCGTGTAGAAATCCCAGTTTGCAGTTTGCAAGCATCTCCTTTTATTCATAATTTGGGCTGTCTATTCTGCCCCCTCCTCTCCAACACATGATCTCATTCCCCCACCCACTTGTGGGCGTTTGGTTATGGACATGTCCAGGCAAGTCCAGACAAGTTCAGACTTATCCTATATTATGCCTCTATGACTCATCTCTTGCAACAGTCTTTTCCTAACCACACCCAAAAACATCTGTTCCTAACTTCACTCTTTTTGCTAACTCATCCTGACAAAACACTTCCTACATCTCGGCTCCGGTCACACAGAACATTTGTTAATCAGTTTTTACAGTTGTTAAATCACTCTATGCATTAAACATTTGTTACATATTGATTAAACATTTTGTTATATAATGATCATGAACCTTATCTTTTGTTTACACTTTAACTATTGATTTCTGAGTATATGCTTTATGCTTTTTATATCCTGACCTTCCCCTGATCGTGTATGCATGTTTTCGAGGCAGCTCTGTGGGCTCAACTCTTCTTCTTCTCACCGTATAATTCAAGTCAGATGTTTGTTTGATTCTCTCTGGCTCCAAGTCAATAAAAATAAATAAGCAGGGTGAAGGTTCACTAAAGCACACAGAGTCACGTGACTCTGCGTGACTCACCCCTGCCAACTCCCTGTTAAAATAAACAAGCATTCAGAAAGAAGAGTATAAGAGGGATCTGCCGACCAGCAAAGAGTCGAGAAGACGAGGCGAAAAAAGCGTCATGGACCTTTCTGCAACAGTGATCCTGGCGGGGCTAATCTTAGCTCTGCTGTGGTCGTTTAGTGTCAGAAACAGCAGGAAGTACCGCTTGCCCCCAGGACCCTTTGCACTTCCTCTCATAGGAAACCTGCCGCAACTGGACAAAAATGTCCCTTTTAAAAGCATTGTCAAGGTAAGAATTTCCTGCAACATTTACATTGATTTGATGTTGTGTAATATACCTTATCCCGTAATCTGAGATGTCATTACTTTGGTCACCCATGCTGAATTGAACTTGTTCACTTTTGCACAAAAAAATCCTCTCTCCTTGTAGTTAAGTGAAACCTACGGTCCTGTGATGACCCTCTACCTGGGCTGGCAGCGGGTGGTTTTTCTGGTGGGATATGACGCGGTGAAGGAGGCTCTGGTGGACCAGGCAGACGACTTCACGGGCAGAGCGCCACTGCCGTTTCTGATCAAAGTGACCAAGGGCTACGGTAAGTTCGAGACACTTCAAATCTGTCGTCTCTGTCGAGGGATCGGTGGTTTTTCTCCACTGCTTTCCGTCCACGCATGTCTCTGGTGACACATTTACTTTTTTTGTTCAGGTTTGGGGGACAGCAACGGGGAGCGCTGGCGCCAACTGCGACGTTTCACACTGTCGACCCTGAGAGACTTTGGGATGGGACGCAAGGGGATGGAGGAGTGGATCCAGGAGGAGAGCACACACCTGAGGGCCCGCATAGAGTCATTCAAAGGTGTGTTTGCAGCTGTTGTTTTGAGAGCATACGTGTCACACAGGGTTGATGTGAAACGGGATTATTGCACTTATTTGTAAATGTAGTCAATTGAAGCAATGCATTCCTCAGAATGAACTGTAGTTCGTCCTTTGCCTCTAACTACGTCACCGGGTGCAGAAAAAACAGCTGCAAACTCAACTTTCTTGATCAATATAGCACAAACGGAAGAATTGCTTGAATTGGCATAACGCTGATTGCACATGCACAGAAATGGTGGCAGATTTTCCCTTTAAGTTTACTTTGTGCTGCCCTGGATCACAGCTTCAGTCCCAAAGAGTTTCTGACGCCCATGTTAAAGGACAGTAAAAGAAATGTGACCAAAACTGATTTTATACTTGTTAACTGAGATACACTGAGAACAAGAGAAAAACCCTGATCAATCACAACGCCTTATGCATGTCTGCACATGACATACAGGTCTGAATACTGGCCGTCAGATGGAGCCTGAAGGAAACACACAGAGCCGACCGAAAGAATAATGCATGAAATTGGTCAACAACTGAAGAGAGAGTGTGTACTGCCATGCTTTGTCGGATTGCTCGGTGTGTTTATCTCTCTTGCTTCAGCTGCGCACTCTTTCATCCTTATCTCTGTCTGACGGCGGTTTGTGCAAAGTAAACACAGAATGTGTTACGTAACCCACTAAACCAGTGCAACTTCACTGACAGCTTGAAGATTCCAACGAGAGCATTTAAAACTGCATTTAACGGCGCTATGTACGAGATTGACAGCATTTGTGATTGCCTCTCAATGGCTCTCAACATGGCGACTTCTAGCTCTGTTTGCAGAGCTAGAAGTGTTTGGGTGCTACGCTTCCTCGACCGACGCCGTTGGACGAAGCAGCGTTTTCAGTTGTAATTGAGATGATGATGATGAGATGAGACGAAATGCAATTGTAGCATCTAACCAGAAGTGCAAAAAGAAGCAGTAAGGTGCAGTGCAATTGCTGCTGCATGCTCACATGCACTGACATGCAACTTTGTGCCGTGTGCAGAGGGCCTGTGCTTTCAAGCTCAATGCTTCAGGCAGTTCAAAAACGCTGACATGGCAGAACCCAAGTTGAAAAAATAAATAAATGATCATTTAAAGATGCAAACTTTTCTCCCTGGTCACTGTTGACAGGTGGTTGTTAAAACGTCCAAAGTGAGCTGCACAACCCCAGCTAAGAAAAACATTTACATGCCAGTGGAAACGTCTTCTCAGTGGATTTCCCTTTAATAGATGAGTCCATTTAGGTTTTCCTCTTCTCCTCCAGGCAAGCCCTTTGACCCCACGTTCCTGATGAGCCGCACCGTGTCCAATGTGATCTGCTGCCTGGTGTTTGGCGAACGCTTCGGGTACGAGGACAAGAAGTTCCTGAACCTCCTCAGCATCATATCTGATGTTTTAAAGTTCCTGAACAGCCCTGTCGGTCAGGTAAGCAGCCGATAGTCCATTATTTTAAAGTCTGGTTTTCACATGATCTTCGATATACACGTTTTTTTATCATCCCACAGTTGTACAACATCTTTCCCTGGCTCATGGAGCGTCTGCCCGGCCCCCAGCACACTTGTTTTGCCAAAGCTGAGAAGTTGAGAGAGTTCATCGAGATGAAGATCCAAGAGCACAAAGAGACACTGGACTCCAGGTCCCCAAGGGACTTTATTGACTGCTTTCTCCTCCGAATCAATCAGGTGGGAAATCTTGTTTCGTTCTCGGAACACGAGCCCATAACGTTCATCCTGCACTTTCATCTTAAAACTCCTGTAAAATAACTTTTAACAAATGGCTGCTAAGAATGGATCTAACTTCTGGAATAAAACTGTATGATTGTTCAAATGATCCAATTCTAACAAAGCATATGTCCAAGTGGGCTTCTGCCACCTGTTGCTTAAAATGTCTTTTTAAACTGTTGCACATCTAATGGCACTTTTAACACTTTGTTCTCTCAGGAAAAGGACAATCCCAAGACCGAGTTCCACTATGAAAACCTGGTCTCTACAGTGCTCAACCTCTTCATGGCAGGAACGGAAACCACCAGCTCCACCATCAGATATGGCCTCAGTGTGCTGATCAAATACCCAGACATACAGGGTAGGTCCCCGAATGGAGGACGCAGTCATCTTGCCTTACCTGTTCTACATCCAATGTTTTTTTTTGTACAGAGAAAATGCAGAAGGAGATTGACACTGTGATTGGACAAGGCTGTGCTCCCAGCATGGAGAACAGGAAGTCCCTCCCCTTCACATATGCAGTTGTCCATGAGGTGCAGCGCTTTCTGGACCTTATCCCCTTCAGCCTCCCTCACTACGCACTCCAGGACATCTCTTTTCGGGGTTACACAATTCGCAAGGTATTGGTGATCCTGAGATATAATATTCATTAGAGAGGGGTAAACAGGGCATTATTACACTAACATCATGTCTTGTCTTCCTACTCTCTTTATATTTGTTACCTTTGGGACAGATTATAAAAAGTTATAATGTTGCGTATCATTTGTATGCGGATGATATTCAACGCCGCCTTTCCTTCAAACCCAGTGAGGCTTTCAGGTTATCTCCTAGACTGTCTCAATGCTATTAAAAGACAGGATGGCAGAAAATAGTTTACAACTCAATGCTAATAAGACGGAGGTTCTGGTTGTTGCACCAGATGAAGTTGTTTCAGGGCATTGGTCCGCTCTCCTCTGCTGCCCCCTTTAACCTGCGTAATCTATGGGTAATATGTAACCAGTCCATGTCGTTTGACCCCTATGTGAAGCAGCTGTAGATCTTGTTTTTTCCACCAAAGAAATAATTAGTAAACTGAGAGCTGTAATACCAACAGCCGAACTAGACATGATCATACATTCCTTTCTCTCTTCTCGCATTGATTATTGTAACGCACAATCCAGAATGCTGCGGCCAGATTACTCATTGGCACAAATAGACGGTCTCACATCTATCACATACCCCGTACTCAGATCTCTTCACTGTAGTGTACAGGATCCACTTTCGAATGCTCACTCTCACTTACAGAGCACTGCACGGTCAGACTCCTGCATATGTGGCTGAACCAGCTCACCCTTATTTACCAGCCCACGCTCTCAGGTCAAACGTGCAATTTTCTGTCACCTTTGGTGACCGAACTTTTGAGGCAGTAGCACTAAATCTATGGAATGCTCGTCTTGCACCAACGGGTTTGCTGATTCTGTGAATATGTTTAAAAATCAGCTCAATACATACCTGTGTTGACTGGCGTTTGCGTAAAATTCATGCTCCAGGTCTGCTTTTAATCTATACGTTTTTATTGTGTATTTCACTGTTTTTTGTGATTTCTCAAATACGTTTCATGTGTTCATGTTTTAACTGTTCTTGTAAATTAGTGGCCCTTGTATGTTCACATTGTGTTATTTATGTTGTCTATCTTTGAAATATCGCTCCCGTTAAGCACTTTGTGACTTTTGTCTGTGAAAAGCGGCATATAAATAAAGTTGACTGACTTACTTTTTTACTTTGTCTCAATAGGACACAATAATCATTCCCTTGTTGCACTCTGTGCTGAAAGAGGACAATAAATGGGCGACTCCCCAGTCCTTCAACCCCCAGCACTTCCTGGACCAGAATGACAACTTCAAGAAAAGTCCTGCATCCCTGCCTTTCGCTGCAGGTAAAACACGGTCTTCAGCGAATAAATCATGAACAACCGTGTATGGCTCTGTGCTTTACGTTAAGAGTTTTGTTTGCGAGGGCGGTTTGCAATGTATCGGATACATTTTGTATTAAATATCGTGCTCATTGCCCCTTCACTTTCACGAGCAGTAATATATTTCTAATACTGTTTGTGATTGTGTCCCTTCACAGGGAAGAGAGCCTGTGTTGGAGAGTCTCTGGCTCGTATGGAGATTTTCATCTTCCTGGTGTCGATGCTGCAGAATTTCACCTTTTCCTGCGCCGGAGGCCCCGACAGTATAAACCTCGTTGCAGAGTACAGCAGCTTTGCCAATCTGCCTCGCACGTACCAGATTATCGCCACGCCACGGTGAGACGAGGTGCTCATCCCTGGGCCGTCGATCATCGCTTGAAGCACCCTGAGTCCCCCGTACTCAGGGTGCTATAGGTTGCTTTATTGTTTGCTGTACAGGTGATGTTTGCTGTAGCAAGCAGGCCCGTCAGCATTATTATGAATCCCCTTGTCTTTTGCTTGGGTTGTCTTTAATGTACTGTAATCAACTCTTTGTTCCTGTGTTACTTGTGATCACGCTTTCTACTGCTATTAAAATGTATTGCTACATTACTACTATAAAAGTACATACCTACAAATATATATACATACAAATGGTACTGAATCACTTCCTGCTGTAAAAGAACCAACGAGGTAATTTACTCACTTATGTCTTGAAGACATCGAATGTATCGTCTCTGTTTAAAACTTTGTAAAAACTCTGCCTTTTACACAAAATCCTTAGAAATTTGAACATTGGACAAAGCTTGGTTCAAAATTCTTGTCTCATTTTGTTGACATATTAGAGTCAAAGATTTTTACAGAGGGAATCTTGGATATCTCTTTTTATCACGCAATAAATCAGAATACCACCATAAAAAAAATCCTTTTTACCATGTTTCTAAGAATAATGTGTTGTAAATCAGGCCAAGACTCATACATGAACAAACCCTCTGTAAAAACCTTCAGAATAGGAATGAACCTGCAAGGTTTGGTGTATGTAATTTAGAGAAACCAGCCTTTAAAGATATGTTTTGTAAAATGCATATTTTGATGTCACGACAGGTGAATAGGATAAAAAAAAACATAACCAACAAATATCACGATGAAACTTTGATATGAGGTCTCTGTCCTGTAACTCTGAGGTTTGCCATGTACCCAGCCGGTAAATGCTGAGTTCAGTGGTCTTTAGACTCCCACTGCACAGAGCGGTTTCAGTTTGTGCCAAAGCAAAAAAAACAAAAAAACAGGAATTATTATTATTTTTGGAATGAGAGTTTCCTGGGCTCTTGCCAAGAAATATTTTGAGGTTGACATTTAAGACGGTGCCTTGTTGAACTTAATCTATACTTGCCTGCTCACATCATGTTTCTACATATTCTGTCAACATGTCCAGTGCTTCTATTGTAGCGTCATGATATTATTCCAAAATGATGAACACCTTTGTCACCTTCTCAAGATTCTCTGTTAATAATCTCAAATGTTTTAGCTTCAACCGAGGGTTAAAGCTTTTACTAAATGTTAAAAAAAAAAATGTATACCAAAGATTTTATGTCACAATGGTGTTTCTCTTTTGCTAGACGCCGTCAGAATACACAGTGCACATAAAGATTAGTAATAATCTGAAATGATCCCAATGAGCAGATTGCTCAGAGATGCACTCAACTCGCACCACATTGCTGCAGGAAAGTCCACTTTGCACTCTGTTCCTCGGACATGTGGCACATTTTGCCACAAGAGGGCACTTGTTCAACAGTGAACGGCCTCTCCGACAGTTCTCACTGTGTTGACACATCTTGACATCTTCCAAACAGCGTCTTCTGGTGTTGATTTAAAGAGTTGATTTCGGCCTTTTCTTTGTTAGGTTTTCTCACTTTTTGCTGGGTTGCTTTTGCGGGAAAAAAATGATGAATTGCATTATAAAAACGTAAAAATAACGAATCGATAAACAACAAATACTGAATGTTTCGTCCACATCGGTCATCTGGTGACCGACCGCGGCGTCAGCCTCTCGGTGTGTTGATGCATGTTCTAGTGTATCTCTGGCTTGTGTCAGAGCAGCAGTGGGATGGTCCATGTCATAAGTGGGGTTCGTTGTCAAACACTGAGGCTCCGATAACTATCATGGCAGGTTTTATTAAACGTTGATAAGACCAAGGAACGAACACATCCAGTAGACAGCGTTATATGTGGAACTGTATTATGTAGTCTGTACTTTTTTAATGTTTTTTCGAACACAAATGTACGTGTGTACTTTAACCATGAGCTAACAAATGCTTTTATTCACTCTGTATTTTTTATAAATAAAATGTATCAGGAAATAAACATTATTATGAAGTGAATTGGTGTTGACTGAGCATCTTGTTAAATGGGTGAATCCTAACATGTAGTATATATTTGTAGCCGATATAAACCTGATCAGAACAAAACAAATAGCACTTTTGTCCGAGTGATGACGGCACAATTGTGACTTTCATGAGCTGTTTAATATCATTTGTAAAGACAGGAGAACCCGACACTTACTATAAGTGTGTTGCCTAATTGCAACTGTAAACTCTTGTTTGTTGTGTGAAGAATATTAAGCGATAACAAATGACAAATCTCAAAGTCAAATGAAAGTGAAAATACACTCTTTCACCCTCACACCAAGGATATTATTCAAATAATTGCTCACAAACATAGCACAAGTCCATTTATCTCTCTCTCTCTCTCGGCTTTGCTAAATGTTGGGTAGGTGATATTTATGCTTCACCTGCTTCTTAACATCCGGTGCTGGTGAGATGTTGCTGTTTGGTAACTGAGGAAGGTACTGAGCCTAGAGGGAGGAAAGGGGAAGAGAGGGAGAGAAACTGGGTGAGATGATGCTTTATCAGGATGCGGTAAAAAGGGTGGCTGTAGCAGCGTGCACAGCGTGTACGTTTGGGGTTCACGGGACGGTTTCTTCCACCAACCAGTTCCCGTGTTTTTTCGTGCTTACCCCCGGCTGTCTGCGTCGGGAGCCCCTGTCGTGTCGTCGTCCCGGGCGCTCGCTCTCGCGGCCCCAGTTGGCTGCTTCCTCCTGGAAGTACGGCAGCTCCAGCAGCTCTTCACAGGACAGCCGGAGCGCGGGGTCCATCACCAGGCATGACTGCTCACAGGAAGACGCATCGATTTACACGGAGTCATCGGCAATGCCGGTATATAAGTCGGACTCTGTCACTCATAAACACAACATACCTTCATAACATGGAGGGCGTGAGGAGGCACGCCATGGAAGCGCTTTTCCAAGGGCTCCTGAGAGCAAAAAAACAAATGTGAAGTAAGAACATACAAGCACACTTCATCGCCTCTCTGTTGAGAACATGTGGCAGCCGATTTCGTACCGTCGTGTCGGGTTCAGGAATACTGACTCCAGTAAAGAACACGTTGGAGCGGAACACCTGCTGGTGACGAGGGATCAGGTCACCTGAGGTCAGAGAGGAGATCATTAAAATCAGTGTGTGTGTGTGTGTGGGGGGGGGGGGGGGGGGGGTAGAAAGTAGTTTCCTTTCAGTTCAAGCATGAATTTGATTTGTCCCTGCTGGTTTTATTCTTTCATTACATATTCCTTTATTTTAATTCTATTTATATATTTTCTGTAAAACGCATTGGACTGCCATTGGAAGCAATGACAATACAAATCTGAATCTCTCTCTGTGTGTGGTAAACGGTTCGCAAACCTTAAGACTCAACAGAAACCTCATGTAAATGTATAAATGTATAAATAACATCTAACTATCTCCTCAAAAATAAAGGGGCAAGGCCTGCTTTCTATACTGGTTCAACAAACCCACAAGAGCAATTGGGAAAGGAAATAGGAAGTCCAAGGTTCCTGTTCAGTGAACATTTCTTACTTTCACACCTGACCTGTTTGATTCAGTTCACTGGAACTCTGGAGCATGTGCCCGTTTGGTTGTAGTTAGCTTAGACTGGTGTGGAAGCTGTTAATGGTCAAACGACCGCACCGAGGTCGCTTGAAAAGTCTGCTTTCAAGCTAACTGGTGCAGTTTCTTCATGGTGGGAAAGCAAAGCAAACCAACCACAAGACTGAGATAGAAGATATGGTATTTTATGATTTAAAAAAAATGAACTATTAAATCCATCTGCCGATTGTGGGAACTGGACCCTATTTTCCATGTTTCTGTTTTTGTAAATGAGTAATGGGGACAATTTTTAAACTGGTCTAGTATTGAACGCTGCAGCCTGCAGCTGATAAACAGGCTGCAGTGTAATTGCTCGGGGCCACTCCTCTCCTCTTTACCTTCAGCTTGATCCGGTCTGTTTGTTATTGTGTCATGTGAAAAACGGTGGAAATGTGAGTGAGAGTCGGAAAGAGGAGTGTCGGTGTTGTCGGATTTAGTTGTGTTGAAGTACAGAAAGCGTAGTTTGGTGTTATCTAGAAGATTTTCAATGTTGTGTCTGAATAATTGGCTGATTTCCACCATGTGGACGCAACGCAAGATTTCAGAACAAGACCTCTCAGAGCCAGAAGCAGATTAACCAACAAACTATATCGAGAGAAAGCCAAAAGAAACGGTTTCATTTCTCTGTGGGGTTCTTTCCATAATGTTGTAAGACACTTCTAATAATAATCTGAGCTCGTCAGTGGCAAAAACAAGCACTTTTACTGACTACATTGACGGTGAGGAGTTGTCCTGAGCGATTACATTGCAGCCTGTTTAGCGGCGGTTCTCCTTCGATACTTCGTTGTCCCTGTTAGTCCCTTTGACGCAAAAACATAGGGAAAATATCCCAGTCCATAAATCCAGGTTCAAAAGGACCAAAGAGACCCTTTAAGAGAGCAACGTCGTATGCGATCGGTATACTGTGGCCCCTCGGTGTACCTAGAGTTTTTCGGATGAGGTAGAGCTGGTCAACGTCGGACTTCCCGGGCCACAGTGGATTCCCGTGGAGCAGCTCGGCGAAGACACAGCCCAGGGCCCAGACGTCCACGGGGGGCCCGTACTGAGTATCCCCCACCAGCAGCTCAGGGGCCCGGTACCAGCGGGTCGCCACGTAGTCCGTGTACTCATCTTCTGGTCCTGCTGAGTATGCAGACAGAGATGACTTGTAGGGACACGCACATGCACTTAGACGTATTGAACACCAAATAACACGAGCGTCGTAGAGGAAGGGATTACAACGACTACATGTTAATGTATGGGAACATAACACCCGAAACCCAAGGCAGGAAGGGTAAACAGAGACACGCTAACTGGCGGAGCAGCCCTCTTGTGCAATGCCTTCTTTATAACATTGAAAGTTAGGAGGCCATCGGCAGGAGCCCGTTCAGGTCCCATGTTGAATAAATCATTGGAGATTAACACTAAATGCACTGGCTCTCTGGATTGACCTACTCAGAATGCGGGCAAAGCCGAAGTCGCAGAGCTTGATGACTCCGGTTTTGGTGAGGAGGATGTTCTCTGGCTTTACATCACGGTGGATGCACTGCAACACAAACGCTCGGCATCAAGGATTTAGGCAACGTGATACACAATCTCTTAGTGACAGAGAGAGAGAGAGAGAGAGAGAGAGAGAGAGAGAGAGAGAGAGAGAGAGATGCTTATATTGAGGCTGACGGATGAGGAAGGGACCTGGAGGAACGACAGCAAGAGATCAGAAAGCTGAGCACATTTCAATATTGAAGCTGAACACTGCATTGTAGTCGCCGAGACTTAAATGACTCCTGTTCGGGGGGGAACTGAAGCCGAGTCAGAGTTTGCTCATTGTGATCTGGAATAACGCTCAATCTAATGTCCGACAAGTTAGAGTAGTTGTCAAATCTCACACGTCGCATGTGTACGTCAATTTGTGGGGTGAATCTATGAAATGGTTTAGATGGAGAAATGAAACGAGGTGTGAATACATTTTTCTCGAGGATGTATGAACATGTGTTTTGAGAGAATGCGGAAATGGGCCTCGTCTCTCTTAGCACTGTGATGCTTACTGCTGCTGCTGTTATTGGTTGTTGTTTTTATTTGCTGTTGTATATCTTTACTGTTCATTTCATTGGTTCTTCTTGTTAGTTTTCATAACATTTGTCACATGTTCGAAATCAATTCTTTCTGTCTAAGATTACACGATCTTTTGAAAGATTCTGGGGAATTGGCAAACTGCTATCACACAAAAACCATGATCGAAATAATGCTGTGAGCAGCCACAGTCAGCAAGTTACCTACTCTAAAATATAAATGTTGACCTGGTTCAGTAATTAATAATAATAATAACAACGTGATATGGTACTGTATATGTAACTGCAATGATACAGATACAAAGTCCTCATGGAGGTAAATGTAGAAATAAAGTTAAGCAGAGTAGTAGAGCAATATATATATAGATATATATATATATCTATATATATAAATATAATGTTTTGGGAAAAATGAAAGAGTCAACAGTAAAACGTCTTAAAACAATAATCGGATGTACACAAAGTTATTTGTTGCTGTAGTCATTCATGGACAAAATACAGTCTTAATTGTTTCACATTCTGTGCATTAAAAACAAAGTGCCTTCTTCTGTGAGGCTGTGGACGTTGTCCCCTAGCTTTTAACGAGTTGTCCCACTGTGAATGTGTGACTGTCTAACCAGCAGTGGTGTATAGTAACGAAGTAGAAATACTTCGTTACTGTACTTAAGTCGTTTCTTTGGATAGCTGTACTTTACTTTACTATTCATATTTCTCTTGACTTTTACTTTTACTTCACTACATTTTGCAAAGAAAACTGATACTTTGACTCCGATACATTTCCCCTGAAACCTTCGTTACTCGCTACAAAATCAAATCTATCTTCAGAAACAAAATGAATCATGAGAGCAGCGTCGGGGACTGTGGTGGAACACAGACTGGAAGCAAGCATGTTTGGTGAATCAGTGGTCCTAGCAGCAAGTTAAATCATTGGTTAATCACGTTAATGCGCAAACAAGTGCTCTCAAAGCCGCGGTGTTTTGATTCCCAGTGATGCCCAGGATGCTACATGCTATAGCTAGCGGGCGACTACATGAGTAGCATTCCACACAGGACGGGTGGGATGAGGAGAGGTGGATGGGTCAAACAAACACTGGTGTTTCCTCCAGCAGGCCGCAGTTTGTGCCGTGTGTGAAACGAGAAGCCAATGTTGATTTATTTGTGACGTGACTTCCGTACTTAAGCAACGCCACTTCCGTAGATATCTTAACGCAAACCACGATCTTTTCCTAAACCTAACGAAGTAGTTTCATCGCCTAAACCTTAGTTGTTTCCTGTGAAGATGGAAGTTTATTTTGAAAAGACAGTATGCATGTAACAAGCCAAAACAGACTCATGTTGCTGGACTTTTGCAGGAAAAACGCACAAAAAATGAGGAGTAACTTTTCGTAAAGATATCAATAAAACGGGGATGAATTTCTATCATTGTATGAAGAGAGTGACATGAGAAGATCAATCTCATGTCTGTAAGTTAAATCAGCTATAATCACTCTTAAAGTGATTAGTGACTCGTGTACAACTTAAATAAATAACTTCAATATAATCATTCTATACACTGTAGCTTCTTTACATTCTAATATAATGTAACTTCTTTACATTCGAATACAATGTAACTTCTTTACATAGAATGTAAAGAAGTTACATTCCAATACAATGTAACTTCTTTACATTCTAGAATTGTCTTCTGAAGATGAACAGGACATGTTTCAGTTTCAAGTAATGACTGGGTTGTTACTTTCGATGCTGCTTTAGTATTGATCATGTTTTGATATTTGAGTCATGTTGTGGATGATCAGATGGAGTTATGATGGTAGCAGTCGCCCAATTGCAGATTCAGCTTGAGCAAAACCTTTGCCTATTGTGTTCAAATCAGTCCCATAGGAGTTTACAAGGCAGGCGTCCTTTCTCACAACACTGACCTGATGCATCAAGTGGATATTTTTTGCTGAACACAATATTATGCATTGGCCCTCTACATCCTCTAGTCGGAATGAGCATACTTATAAACGCACTGTTACAACTCCTTCATAGTGTCATATTGCTTTTCGGAGAATTATGATGATAAGTTCATAGTAGATGCAAAAGTATACTTATGTACAATATGTTATGTTGAACATTGTTGCTCCTGGATGGATCACAGCCAACCCAATTATGTTCAACACAGCTCATGTCCTTGGTCATGGTGCCACAGCACTTAAAAGAATAAACTTCATCATTCTCAAAATTCTGACCCTTTGCTTTTTTATTAACAGCATTTACTTGTACTTTTACTTTCAATACTTATGTACATTTAATATCAGAAAATTACTTTTGATACTTAAGTACAATAAATATCAGATACTTTAAGACTTTTACTCAAGTAGTATTCTAATAGGTGACTTTTTACTTTTACTGGAGTAGTTTTCCAGTAAGGTATCTTTACTTTTACTCAAGTATGGCTTTTGGGTACTTTATACACCACTGCTAACCAGCATGGAGAGATAGAGCAGAAACAATGTGTTCAATGCACTGCACATACGGCAAGACAGAAAAGTTCTAATCCAGTCTTGGAAACTCCAAATGTATCCTTTCAGATAAAAAAACATGAAACAAAGATCCATATTAAAAATGTACTGACATTGTGCTTGTGGCAGAAGTTAACAGCTTGCAGAGTCTGCCACACGATGCTTTTCAGCTGAGCCTCCTGGACCCTGCAGAGGACGACACACAAAGGATTATTGATCGCCGTAAGAGGAACTCAACTAAAACCTTTTACCAGTCTTCTTTTCCTTGTCTAGTATTTAAAAAACTAAAAACAGAAGTGGTGCTTTACACAGCAACCCTTGTCACCCCGGGTAACCTTAGGCCCGTCTCTAACGGCAACAGCGCCTTTGTTTTCTGGAGCAGCTAGAGTTTCTGCTGCACAGCCTTGTGGGGGAAATGGTCCGATAGCAACGTGCCATTGTGGCCTGGGCATGCTGTGTGACATCAGATGACAAAAGGTAAAAATCTGATCTTGTGACTTTCGATGTGGCTGAGGAGTGCTCACAGGATGGAGAGAAAATAACCATTTCCCCTAAATACCTGATATTTAGCTTTAGACTCGGCTGTTCATATTGGAGCTTACTGTAGCATTTAGGCGGATCTATTAGCGGAAATGGAATATAACATTCATAACATTGTTGTCATTTGTGTACAATCACCTGAAACTAAGAATGTATGTGTTTTCGTTATCTTAAACTAATCCTTTCATATCTACATAGGGAGCGGGTCCTCTTCCTCGGAGTCCGCCATGTTGCTACGGTAGCCCAGAAAGGCCAAACCGAACACGGGCTCTCGTGAGAGCCTTTAGGCCACCGTAGTTCTTTGACGCGCTTGAGAAACTGCGGTAAACGCAGGCCGCAGAGTGCAAACCCACGATGCCGCCAGCCGCCGTCTGACTTCTGTTGCTCTTGAAGTAGTGTTATTACGGCGAGGATGACCTCTGAGCGAGGCCAACGCCGTCACCGAGGTCTTGAACTCTGCGGCTCACGATGCAATCTGCAACCTCGCCGCTAAATGGCACTAAATCCTACACACTGTGACTTTAAGTAAAAGCAAGTATTATCAGTCAAATGTAATCAACATATAAAAAGTTACTAAAGTATATTTGTGTCGTTGTGTCTGCGAAGTATGTCAACTATGGAGTAAAACGTACAATTTATTAAGATGTAGTGAAGTACAAGGTAGCATAAAAGGAAAGTACTCGACTAAAGTGCCTCAAAAGTATTTTTACATTATGAGGAAATGTAAATTCCACCATTGCAATCTTGTCATGAATTTTTAAAAAGAGCTACCAGCGAAATAGATAACAGATACACTTCTGGAGGAGAGAGAAGGAATGTCTTCAGTTGTCTACATTTGTGGCGCTTCAGCATCTCCCACAACTCACAGACACGCCACGGCTGCGTTTCCTCAGACTTACCCTCGAGGGTGTTTGTCCAGCTCATTGAGGACCGTCTGCTCGCAGAACTCGAACACCAAGTGGAGCCGTCTTTTCCTCCTGAAGACCTCCAGCAGGTTGACCAGGTTCACGTGTTTCAGCTGCTGCGGGACCGACAGACGCCGTGGACACTGTTTTTAGCGCTCGACCAGCACAAAATGTTGGACGAAATACTTAATAGAGGATCTAAAGCATGCATCATAATGCTGTGTTTATGGCTGTTATTTTTGTTTGTCTTCAGATTTTCTTCCACACATTGTAAACATGTTTACACTTAGTTTTATTCTGTCTTTTTAAAAGTTTGTTTTCCAAAAACATAAATGTTTGTCAAGCTCTTTAAAGCTGCCCTGTCTATGCATTGTGTGTAGGCTAATTACACCTGCATGACCTCACAGTGTAAAAAAAGATCACATGGCCTTGCCGCGTGCATGCGCACGTGTGCGTGCACAGAGTCCACTCCGCGGTGTTAGATGTGGGCCCAACTTGATACTGCGGGCTGATGCTCTGTTCTCACCTTCAGCATGCGTATTTCTCGCAATGCAATCTTCTTGATGACGGGGTCGTCTTCAGACTCCACAAACTTCTTGATGGCCACTATCTGGCCCGTGTCCCTGTGTCTGCACTTGAACACCACGCCGTACGAACCCTCGCCGATTTTGGCCAGCTTTTCATATTTCTCCATCGGCAGTTAGCGGCTGTCACCTGTGAAGAGAGAAAAGCACGCTCGGCACTTCACCAAAATCTAATGGAATCGCCGAAATAAAATGGCATGAAGTGCGCATGTCTATTTCCTTTGGGGTTTGCAGTTTTCCTACAAAACTAGTCAAATATATTTTTATTTGAGGGGCAGTTCTACATTCAGAGGATGTGTGTTGACAAAACCAATTCACGCCGAGTTGTAAGTGTCGCAACCAGCGCGAGAGGCGCACTCACCTGCAGCAGCAGAATGTGAACGGGTCTCCTCATCGACAGGTCAGCAGCGAGTCTGCGGGTAAGTCCATCGAAAGTCCGCAAAGCTATAGCTTACATGTCCTCTGGGCGTCAATGCCTAGCGTGAGTATGAAATATAGTAGCTCAGTAGTGAGAGGCGGTCTCTCCCCCCCCCCCCCTTGGTAACCCTCTCTGGTCGTTATCTCGCGTCGACACACAGACGGTCAGTCCACTGTCTCACTCTCGAGTCCTCGCTTTCGTATCGACACGACGTCTCATTTATTCATGAACACAGCGATAGTAAGGACTCATTAGCACGTTTGACACTGCGCAGGAAAAAGAGCAACAGGTAACCGATATAGCGCCAATTCACAGAGCTGGCTACGTGAGTTTACAGCGCGCGAGTGGATGCACGCTCGTTTTAACCAAGGAGTCGGCTGACTCAGACGGTGGGCCGACAGGAGAGGTGAACGGTCGTTAAAGGGACAGTTCACCCCCAAAAAATGTTTACCTGTCGTGCTGTATATTTAGCTAGAATGTTTCGGTGTAAGTTGCCACGTCTTGGAGATCGGCCGTAGAGATGTGTCTGCACTCTCTCCAGCATAACGGCTTGTGTTGCTAAGAGTGTCAAAGAATACATTTGAAAAACTCAATCGCAAAGTCTCTTCCAGAAACCATGAACTGGTTACTCAAGATATATCAATTTCATCATGGCTCACAAGTCTGTGGATTATGAGTACTTTTACTTTTGGTACTTAAAGTGGCAATCTCTGAATATATTCATTGAATAAATAAATGTACATTAAATCACTATCGCTGAAGGAGGTCACACAGTGGGGATTGAGCATATGGCCCATTGATGAAAGTATTGCGAAATACATTCATTTACAGTATTACGAACTGGGTGTCTGGTGACAAATGCTGTATTACAGTTTTTCTCCGTCATTTCTAAAAAACGGCAGACCAAGACCCACAGACTGTTAAACTCTTTTCACTCAAACAGAAATTCTAACTGAACAGGAATGAAATCTTAATGATTTATGTACATTTCGCTGATGACACCTCTGTAATTTTACTTGAGTGTGATTTTAAATGAAGGTCTTTAATTTTGTCACCGTCTATATCTCGGTCCCTCCTCCTCCTCCTCCTCCTCCAGCTACATCCCCTGATCCTCAGGCCCCTTTATTACCATTTTCCATTCATCCACAAGATGCCCTCAGACTTTCCTTCTTTTTCCCCATCACCTGACTGCCCCACCCACCTACACACCTGTTTCCACCCTCGTCCACCCTGTGGTATTTAACCGCTCAACTTCGGTGACTTCGTCCGAGTTGCTATGTTGATTTTTGCTTTTGAGCCTCTGATCCCTGTAGTCCTGTTACCTGGAAAAATGTTCCAGGTAAGTGGGTGAAAATCTTTGTATTTTTATGTTGTTTTTTTGCCACTTTTACTTGACTAAAAAATCCCTTTCACTGCTCCTTATGTACTGAAAAAGGAACACATTGTGTACTTTACACGCTTGTCCATTAGTATATGAGCTGTTATCAAAAACAAAGTTCCAGAGAGCGCCTCACACCGCTGTTGAAAGAAGCTGCAGCATCGTGTCACTCTGCCGCAGACATGACCAACTCTGATGTGGTTGCATGATTTATAGACTGTTCTGTTCTCTCTGTTGACTGTGAATATTTTTTCCCCCAGCGTCCCTCCCTCGGCTCGTCTGGCCCAGAGACTTCGGGCTTTGCCGCAGCTCTATGGGATCCTCTGCAGAATCACACGAGATGTCATTTAGGGCCTCACGGCGAATGATGGGAAAGCGCACCGCGTTGTGCTCTGGAGACACTCAGACACCTTGAGGTGCAGGCATCGAGGGCCTTGTGGGTGCAGGATATGAAGTGGCCCATAGCAGACTGGCGAGGCGTGCTAGTTGAACGGGGTCAGTGAGGCACGTAGGTTGTTGTCTTTAGAGGCCCGTTGCGGTACGTTAGAAAACCACCGGAGAGCAGAGAAAATACAGCAGGTGGTTTTGAATCAGGCTTGATCTATTTGCAACTCGTGTGTGTGTTCAGTGGCTTCCTCTTTTGTCAAACTCTCTTGGTCTGATACTCAGAGGTCCTTCATTTTTATCCCAAGATGCATCTCTGGTTAAAGGAGCGAAAGAGGAAATGCTCGTTATCCTCAGGTTTCAAATACATCACTGCTATGTTAATAACCAAAGCAAAACCGCTGAGGCCATCGCCATCTTGGTTTTTTGCAACCAGTGACTATAGTAAATGTAGTAACCATATTTGGACTGCTGAGGAGTGACGCCGTGGTAGAGACGCCATATACGTCTCTGGTAGCGAACTGTCAATCACAAGGTAGCCCCGCCCCTAAAGCATACTCTGCTTTATCATCGATTTGACTCTAAATGGACCATCGTTTACTCAATGAACATCATGCTGTATGGAAGAAGATTTAAACAAGCGATTAAGACCATAAACCCATGTTTACAATGTTTACTGAGGGAATAGACCAAGTGAGAAGTAGAGTCATTTTCTCATAGACTTCTATACAATCTGACATCTTTTTAGAACCGGAGGAGTCGCCCCCTGCTGGCCAGTGGAGAGAATGCAGAGAACCAGAACCAGAGGTTGCCGGCTGGTTTCTCCACAAAGAATTACACAAAAGCACCACTTTAAGTCTTGTGTTTGCCAAAGATGTGCTCTTGGAAATATGCCATCTAGCGTGAAAAAAAAGCATAAAAACGACTGAAGGAATGTTGGTTGACTAAGACCAAATCGACCGATTAGTCAACGAATGGACTAAGAGGGAGCAGCCTAGTTATTTTATCTCTCAGACAAAATGATAGAGAAGGAAGATGTGTAATTGACCTTTCTCTACCTCAATACTGTTATAATAGTTGTGTACATTTGTAATAGACAATTATTTTGTGAGAAAAGAACACAACTGTGGCTCAGAAAAAAAAAAGACTAAATATTTCAGGCTTGAAGTTGACAGTCAACCCCCAAATGCACCATCTCTGGCCACCAGGCGGCAGCACGCACCCACCGGAGCTCCCACAGACCAACACACAAGTTCGAGTAGTAGTTGTTGACGGTTGAAAGCCGCACTCATATTAGTCTCACCCTGGTATAATTAATGGTAATCTGAGACACCGTGCTGTCGGCACTGTGGGACACGCTGTTGGTGTCTTTGTCTGAGCGATCATCTTGTTCTGTTGGTATCATTGCTGGTATTTTAGGGGATTTCTGCCTTGAGTTTCCCTTTGCTAAATGTCACCATTTGTTGCCAGTGTTTGATGAATAGCTCACTCTTCATAGCTGTGAACGGAAGACAATAAACAACCAGGGGAAACTCTTTTGGGCAAAACCTAAAGGGAAAAAAAAATACCAAAGTCTGAATACTATGTCCATCTACTATCTGTACTTCCCTGTTGAACCCTTAGACAGAAACAAAAGCATTACAACCATCCCCAGGTTGTTTTAATCTAGACTTCCTTTTGAAAATACACAATCCAACCTCTAAAAAAGGCACCCAGACATATGTCAGTACGCCGCACGGTCCAGCCCTGTTGGCATCTCCATCCCTTCAAATTCACCCTTCTACTTTTAGACACGCCGGCCCCGAGTGGCTCAGATCCCTGGGCCTGGCAGCCCTGCCCGCCTTCACAGCCACCAGGTAAATGTGGCGGTCAGTTGGCGGGACACCGGTGCCATGCAGGGGCCTGTTGACACGGTCGGCCAGTGGCAGACAGGCCACAGAATGTTAGGGAGCCGGTGCCTCTAAAGTCAGTCATTCAGGGTGTTCGGCTGCTGGCTTCCTGATGTGGACAGAAGGCAGGCAGAGCTCTGTTGAGCAGCAGATGCTTTACACTGAGGCCGTTACCCTCATTTCCTGGGCGGAGAGCTCCTCGCTCTGTTAGACGAGTAACAGGAACCAGAAAAAAAAAGAAGAGTTAGAGGGAGCGAGAGAGCGAGAGAGAGAGAAAGGCAGAGCGAGGGAGTGCAAGAGAAAAGTTAGCTGAGCTCCCACAAATCACTTTGCCACCAGCAAGCTCTCACAAGCACCAGGAGAGAGAGAGAGGGAGAGAGAGAGAGAGAGAGACGGGGAGTTAAATAGAGGTGCGAGTAGGGGAGTCGTGTCAGAGGAGACTCAAGGGGGAAGGTGTGAAGGAGCTGCACAGGGCATACAAGGAGGCGACACCGATGGATGGATAGACTATCAGAACAGTGTTAAGGGACTCGTTTGCTGCTGCTGTGTCTGTGGATGGTACGCTCAGTTAAAGAGAAGGTGTGTCAAACTTTCCTTACAAGAGGACAGTGTTCGATCAACAGCGTGCTTGAGCTGCTCCGACTTGATACACCGATATCACATTATTGTGTTTGAGAATGAAGACACAGTTACAGCTGCCCTGCGTGAGTGTGTGTGTGTGTGTGTGTGTGTGAAGTAGGCATGAGGCGTTGAAAGCATTTTCTGGTGAACTGCAGCTGTGCACAGATCACATGCTGTTATTGCTTAAAAAAAAAGAGGTAGTCAGAGCGGGAGAGCGACACCACTTTATCAGATGGTTCTTTTTTGTCCTGCGGGGACATTTCTTGATGGCTTGACTGCATCACTTTGTGAACTGGTCTAGAGTAAGTCAGTGAGATTCCAAAATACTGGGTTAGACTTTCGTTCCCCGCGCCGAGGATATTTGATCAGCTCCGGGGTCGACGCTTCAGCCCCTGGGGTCATCGGATCAAACTTCAAAATTGGCCGGCTCAGGAGGTCATCGTTGCCGTTTTCCCTTCCTTCTCGACATTTAGAGAGGGCCTACTTGTCCATGTGCCGGGCAGCCCTGAGTGCTCTGTGAAGAAACCTTGTGGGTCAAGGAGGACAGGAAGCAGTGTCAGCTGAAACGCGTCAGACTCCGATATTAAGTAGGTTGAGCTCTGCCAGAACCGTTCATTTTTCCGAGTGTTACACGGCTCCCTTCACATTCGCTCTGCTGCTCCCCGAGGACATGTAAAGAGGAGACTGGGCCGACACGTGGAGGTTTAACATACTCAAGTAAGACAGGATTCAGAGGGTTGGTGGATTATTGTGGACTCGTTGAGGGTCTTCTGAGTCTTTGGGTGCTGCTGTCTGTGTGCACGTTTGGCTGGGCTGGGGCTCTCATAGCATTTGACAGCTCCGCTCCAGGCTTCATTTCAGCGTCTGGGTCGTCATCGTGTTACCTGTGTGGCTGAGTCAGAGGGCTGGCTCATCACTAGACGTCTGTCCGCCCACTGGGAGATTCTCTCCATCCATCCCCTCAAAGAAGACACAAGTGTTTTGTTTTTTTACAGCAGCAGCGACAGCGGTGGCACCAGTAGTCCGGAACTTTGAGGGCTCTCCACACTGCTTCATTTGTTCTGCTGGTGTGTAAACACCTTGCGTCACTCACACCTGCCCACCGAGTGATTCACCGCTCTCTAAGCAGGCGAGAGAAAAGGTGAGGGAGGATTCGCTGAGAACCAAAGCGTGCAAACGGTCGGCACCATGAAGCTGGCGTTCCTGGCGCTCGTGGCTGTGTACGCGGTGGGCAACGTGAGCGGCATGTCCACGTGTAAGACGCTGGACCTGGAGATGGTGAAGAAGAAGCGCATCGAGGCCATCAGGAGCCAGATCCTCAGCAAACTGCGTTTGCCGAAAGAGCCCGAGGCAGACCAGACGGGGGACGAGGAGGAGATCCCGACCACCCTGCTGTCCCTCTACAACAGCACCAAGGAGATGCTGAGGGAGCAGCAGACCGAGGTCCATACGGACATCTCCACGGAGCAGGAGGAGGAGGAGTACTTCGCCAAGGTGCTGCACAAGTTCAACATGACCAGTGAGTACCAGATACATCAGCCATCACACGTCATTGTCAAGAATGAGGGGGAACTGTACGTTCTTGCGACTCGCAGAACAAGAGATGTAGAATATATCGAGTGACCGTTATTGAAAGTTACTCGGTATGAATAACCAGTAATAACAAGTAACAAAAAAGCAAAAGAGTCCACTGAGGGCGGATTGGAGGGCTGGTCATTTGGTCAAACACAGGACGTTTACCCAGTAGACCGCTATTGCTGTCCCGTGCGAAACCAAAACAAAACGCAGACTTTCCGCTTGTTACGTAACCCTGTTACACCTGTTGCTTATGTTAGGTAATGTTGTTACGGTTGTTTCGTTGCGCTATTATTTGAACACAAACCATGGTCTTTTTTCGTAAGTAGTGCATATATTTAAACCTTAATGCAGGTGCTATCATAAACAGATTTAGCGGCTACAGCCCAAATTAATCAGCACCCCGTGGGCCGGGGTCAGCTCCGGTCTCGTCAATAAATTCCCTCCAACATGTGTACCTCCATCTGATCTCCACCCAACATCTTCAGGAGTTCAGAGATCACAGGCGCTACCAGTTAGCAGGGCCGTGTGTTGCATCTGATCTGACGCTCCGTGTTGCCTTTCCTGGTATCTGTGGCGTTTTGCTGCTTTATTAGCGCTGTTTGTTTGGCTAGCTCACATGCGCTGTTTGTTCAGCCAAAATGGTTTTTGGCTGTAATCAAGCAATGACTCCCAGACTGTGATGATAAACAGACTTTTTTTTCTTTGCTCCATTGTTCTCTACATGTCTATACTCCTCACCTTTTCAGGCAGGCATTCACACTATCCCTCTTTTATCCACCACTTCAAAAGGAAGACTTGAGTGGATGGACCGTGCTCAGGAGTGTGCAAACCAAACGGAGAAGAAAGGAACTTTAAAAAATGAAGGGGCTTGAGTTTTGTTCTGCTTAGATGGAGAGAATCAAGGGAAAATGAGATGAGAGAAGACATCCTTCACCCTCTCTCTCTCTCTCTCTCTCTGTCCCTCAGGGATTGGGGGTTTCCTGTAATTTGAGCATCGGGTTCTCCTTTGCTTATCCTGTCACTTGTCCTCCATCATATCTCCTTCTCCCTGACCATTTTCCACTTCATTCCCATATCTCTCCGCCCATGATTACTCTCTCTCTCGCTCTCTCTCTCTCTCTCTCTCTCTCTCTCTCTCTCTCTCTCTCTCTCTCTCTCTCTCTCTCTTTCTCTCTTTCTTTCTCTCTCTCCTCTGTTTCCTGAGCTTATTATCAGTGTGTTTGCAGCGTGTTTGTGACGGGGCAGCTTGGCAGGAAGGAAGGCAAGGCCGATGGCCACTGAGATTTCGAGTGACTCAGGTCCGGTGCAAGCGGTGCCCATGGGGAGCATGTGTTTCCTACCTCTGTGGAATGCCAGAGAACAGCCATCCACCGTCCTAACCCTCGGCACGGCTCCTTCAAAAACACACTGGGAGAGCCAAGTGGACGTGTGCAGGCCCAGCGAGAAGTGTTTTGCAATTATTTAAAACACACACACACACACACACACAGGAGGGTGTAGGCGACAATCCAGCTCCTGTGAGTTAAAGACAGACGACTGTGTGTGAGCAAAGCCATTTAAAAAAAGTTTTTCTTTTTGATATATTCATTAACAAATCCTATTCGTCACCTCAATTTGTGGTTCTTTTTCAGTGGACGACTCACACTTTCCTGATTCCCCTAAACGGCCTACAGGGATGCATATATGTGTGCGTTTTAGAACTTAATAGTTTTAGCCTCCGTCGTGGTAATTGCGTGGTGGCCCACACAAGTTCACTTCTCCCAATTGTGCTCGTTAACAGAGAGAACACCTTCCCCCCCGTTTGGAAAGCGGCCACTTTGCGCCCCGCTCGGCGGGGCAGTTAGTTCACCGAGTATTCGTTATATTCGAGAGTAAATGAAGCTGCTGCAGCCCTACGATGAAGAAGAGTGGCAAGGGGGTGTCGGGACGGTGTGCGTAGAAACGGGGCGAGGTGGGGGAAACTAGAGATTGACGAGTGGGCTGTGGGAGGGTGGAGCCCAGCGTATATATATAAAGGAGGCAGGTATTTAGCCTGTTGCTGGAATCTGGTTCCTCCCACTGGTAATTACAGAGCTGTCTCCCTGCCTGTCACAACAGCTGTCCCCCGGCTTACCTGTGGATAGGCCCTGATTCAACACACAAATCCCCCCCCCCCCCCCCCCCACACCCATGTTAGTGCACAGGCCAGCGTGCTGTCTTTACCCCTAACCTGGCAGAGCGAGGCCTGGTTCAGAAATGCTGTTGATCAGATGTAGCAGGTTAGTGACGGGGACTTGATTGTAAAGTAGAAGTGAGGATGAAGCTGCAGCCAACTTAGGGGAAGTGACTTCATTTCCTGTTCAGTAAACACTTCTCCAACCCGTCACGCATTTATCTCGCTTTCACAAGCCGGAGACGGAGACTTTCCCTTATTGTGGCGTCGCTTGGTACATCAATGTCAGTTCGCCTCTCTCTTCCCTTGCTGCTGTGACCCTCTGGGTTTCAATTCGAGCGCCCCCAACCAAACATTTGACTTTTGCTCTGGGTGGGGCCGGCAGAATGTCATCTCATTTCCCCCTTACCAGCACACGACAGCTCTCTCTCTTTTTCAGTTTCACTTTGGCCTCACTAGCTAAGCAACAACACAGATGGTGATATTGTGTAAGTGATACACCGGGCAGCCGTGACACGGCGGACCCCGGTACAGGCTGCGTTCTTGCTCCTGTCAAAGAGTAATTCCCGGACTTTGAGTGGAGAGAATCCCGGCTTTGGCAGGCTGAGGTAGAGTGGAAGGTTTGGGCCTGCGCCAGGTCCCAGGCTCCACTGATACACATCTCCAATTTCTCTGCACCCCCTCACACCCTTCCACCCCTTCACAACTGTGAGTTATATTCATATGAGTGCATTCTTCACTTTGCTGTTTTTCTTTCACCCCCCCCCCCTCTTATACACCTTCACTCACTCTCTGTTTTTACATTGCATTTCCCTCTCGATCCTCTTCCCTCCCATCCGCTTATCTTTGCACGCCCTCGTCCAACTTAATCCTTTTTGTAATGTAACGCTGGTAGATTTATGGCATTAAAGCCTTCAGTAGCTTGGCTCTGTTTTCCATCAGCCTCTGCAGGGGGAATGTTCCCGCTGTCACGATGCGGGCCGCCTCGGGGAATACAAGTTGCAAATATGGGCAGGAATACTGTCAGAAAACAAAACGCTCTCTGTGGTGAACTTTACAGCAGCTGGAATAGATGAATGTTTGGCTGCAGTTAAGATTAGTGAGTACCACTGTGAGTTTGGCTTTTCCATTTTATGAATGTTTGTGCGGAATTCTTTGTTTATGAAGAGCAGAGTAACAAACATCCCGGGGGTTACATTTTGCGGTGCAGTGTGCAAATATAATAAAGTAAATGTATGTAGTGTAATGCAGAAAAAAATATTCGTCGTTGAAAGGTGCAAAATGTAATTCCTGACCTGATCATTTCTACTACTGGATCCCTACGATCTAAATTCACAGTCATCAGTTATATAAATAGAAAACCAACTACAAACTAACGGCAGGACAGAAATTCATAAAAAATTCAAGAAAACTGCTGAAACTCGGTCGGTCAAAAATAACGCCGCTATCTTTGCGGGTGGCGTCAAAGAAAAGTTAATGTGAGCCATCGCTTGTGGTTTTTGTGCCGCTAACCAGGTGCTGTACAATCTATTGGAATAAATCTTAAGTGGCAGATTCGAGAAAATAACTTATGTGAATTCAATTGCGCATTTAAATTAGGGCCCCTTCTTTGTGCATAAGATTAGTTTGAGACATTATATGACAGGGCCAGTTACTTATGAGTTTTATCTCTAACATGATGGCATATTGTGCCTTCATGCATCCAAAAACTCGAGATGAATTCTTGCCTGAACTTGTTTGTCCAAAATATTTTTTGTGAAATCTCCGACAAAATTTTGTTTCATATATCCCTACAGCAAAAAACGACACAGGGACCACTGAGGCCTTCAAAAGTATCCCGATGTTCTTCAACATCTCAGAGATACGGAAAAGTGTGGGAGATTACCGCCTGCTGACCAACGCCGAGCTGCGGATGCTCATCAAGAAACCCGCGATAGCTGATAAGCAGCGGGTGGAGCTGTACCAGGGTCTCGTACCAGGGAAGTCGCCCAGCTACCTCGCTTCCCGCTTCATCACCAACAAGTTGAAAGACAAATGGCTGTCCTTCGATGTCACTGAGACCCTGCAGACCTGGCTCAAAGGGACCGGTGAGATAAACACGCTTTGTTTATTGATCTGGTACCACGATGACGTCTGTCCAGTTGTTTAGTTCGGTGCAATCTAGTGCAATTTCCAGATGATATTTACCTTCACAGATGAAGTAACCAACCAGTTTCAAATGCCCCACTGTTTTACATTTCTGTCTCAACAGAGGATGAGCAGGGTTTCGAACTTCGGCTGTTCTGTGAATGCGGCCAGACAGGTGCCGACAGTAGCTTCAGCTTTAAGATCTCTGGGATCGAGACTGATAGGGGAGACACACGAACGTTTCAAATCATGACAAAGCAACCACCCTACATCCTGACCATGTCCATCCCTCAGAACAGCAGCAGCCACCTCACCTCGCGCAAAAAACGCTCCACGGAGACAAAGGAAACCTGCACAGCGTAAGCGATCCTGCAAATATCATGTTGTTCTGTTGTTTTAGGATAGTTACAGTAGGATGAAGCACTTTACAATGCCCCCCTCATTCCACTGACACAAGAGGCCTGGCCCTCAGCAGCAATTGACCCTTTGCTAAGCCCCGCCCCCTACGGCTACTCCGCCACTCCAAGCTGTCAGAGCTACCGTGGAGCCCACACTGTCACTAACTGCACTCCCTGAAGAAATACTATCTGAAAATGTACCTTTTTAAAGGCAAATATCTTTAAGCCGTATCATCACACTATTTCCCTAAAGATGGTTCCCCCGTTTTTTCTGATGCAGCCAGACGGAGAACTGCTGCGTGCGGAGCTTGTACATCGACTTCAGGAAAGATCTGGGCTGGAAATGGATACATAAACCAACGGGCTACAACGCCAATTACTGCATGGGGTCCTGCACCTACATCTGGAATGCTGAAAACAAATATTCTCAGGTATGGGGCAACACCTCACTGAATAAGCCACAGTCATGTAAGCTTTGGCAACTCAGACCCAAAGCTTTCTGACTACTTGATTTTCTGCCCCTCTGGCAACTAAAGGACTGTTTTGATTCGCCCACCAGTAGTGTGGAACACATCAAGTGGTGAAGTCTGTGTTAGAGTCACGGCTTGTTAGGGGGTTTAAATTACTGGTGAGCTGATCCTCAACAGAAAATGAAGACCGTAATTCTAATAAATTATTAAACATTTCAGTCAAAAAATTCAGTGGTTCCAGCTTCTCAAATGTGAGATTTTTCTGCTGGTGGTCGGATAAAAAACCCCCACAAAACATTTGGAAGGCATTTTGTCACAATGTTCTGACATTTTATAGACTATACAATGAATCCAAAAAAGAACATACTAATGACATACTAATTAATGACAAGTTAATGTTAATGACAGTTATCGTTAATTGCAGGCCCAATACAAACAACATAGCACTTTAACTGTTGACCTCGGAGGAGAGCGACTGCTCCTTCGTGTCAAAAGGGTCCGGCTGAGGTGGTTCGGGCATCTGATCAGGAACCCTAATGGACGGCTTACTTATAGGTTTTCCAGGCACGTCCAACTGATTAAAGTCCCCGGGATACACCCAAAACATTCAGGAGAGATTATATGTCTCATCTGTTCTGGGAACACCTCGGGGTTCCCCAGTAAGAGCTGGGAAACGTTGCTGGGGAGATGGAAGTATAGAATATAGAATTCCCTGTCGAGCCTGCTGCCCCTGCACAGCCCCCGAATAGGTGGAAAATAATTAATGGATGGATTTGATATCAAAACCACTTTGGTCCAGACTGAAATATCTCGACAGCTAATGAATGGATTACCATAAAATATAGTATCAAACAGTCAAGAAATGTCTTTGTTTACAAGCATTGAAGGTGCTAAATACGATATTCGGAGTCTTTCCATTGCCACACAATGGCTTTTAACATGGCAAAAGCTAAGCCAGCGGCTCGCAGCTAACAGTGCTCGCAGCCGACGTGTTATGTTTTCCTGAGCGGGAACCGGAGGGTGGGTGCTAAACCTCTACGACAACGCTGTATCCGTCAGGACAGCCTGTAACCGCAGTGTTAGAGCAGAGCTGCGTCCATGAGCTAGTATGCTACGATGTACAGTAAACACAGCGAAGAGAAGCTTGGATTACAACACACTCAGAGGGAGAGCGACTTCCTTTATCTGCTCAGGTCGACATTACTCCATATCTTTAAATGGATGATAGCTGTTTGCTGCTATATTTTTGCACTGAATATCGAATTTAACACCTTTTTAAAATTACATTTACAAAGACTGTCCAAGAAGCAACACTTTGTGAATAATAACTGGATTCTAGCTAAAAGCACTCTCGTAACCCGTAAATCCAAGTCTATTACAGCTGCTTTTGCCTCGTGTTGCTGAATTCTGAGCCGAGTTCTCTGTTTTCATGTCTTTCCCCCTCATATAATTGTTAACAGATTTTGGCCCTGTACAAGCATCACAACCCAGGAGCCTCTGCCCAGCCCTGCTGTGTTCCCCAGACACTGGAGCCACTGCCAATCCTCTACTACGTGGGCAGGCAACACAAGGTATCTATGCCGCGGCCAAGTAACCGTCACTCTGGGGTGACATGTTTACAGGACGTTTTATGTGAAAGCAACACTTTAGCCGATGATTAATCACATTACTGTTGGTTTTTCGCCTTCAGGTGGAGCAGCTGTCCAATATGATCGTGAAGTCCTGCAAGTGTAGCTAAAAATACGGCACGGCACACCGCTCTGCCCGCCCCTCGAACACACTCTGAGATGTGTTCAAGAGCACGGAGGGGGAGCGTGTGACGGAGGTAAAGGGGACGACAATAATGTGGAACACAATATTGGAAGTCATCGGGATCTTTGCGGTCACCACCATTCCTCCTGCAAAAACTCTCCCTTTATCGCACACATCACACCGTGGACTTCTTCATATAGATGTTAAAGATATAATTTTCTATGTGTGTAGACTTTTCCCTTGCAGTAGTAAAAAATATCTGTCTTGAAATGAATTAATTTATTTGTTGGAGGGACAGATCTGTAAAAAAGTGTATAAAAGTGAAACATGAAAAAGGATAAAAAACATGATTAATACCCCCCCCCCCCAAATAAAAGGTGGATAAAGGATGCCAAAGGACATGAGGACCAACATGACCTCGTTGAAAGAACGCTTTCTTTTTCACAGATGATTGTGTGGGACTTTTGTTATTTCCATATCGTCTTCCTTATGAGGTCACAGATAAAGGTGCTAGAAGTCTCAGGTGTGGAAAACGGCGGTGGTTGTTGGGGATTTTCCTGGACGATAACGCCGCAGGTGTTTTTGGAGAGAGTTGCGCCGTAGAGGACAGCAGACACCGGCGGGGAGAGTCCGACCCGGGGAAACTCCCTCTGACTGAGAGGCTGGAGCCTCCAGCCAACAGAGCAGCATTTCACACCAACCGTTTTACTCTTTGTTTGTTTTTTAAGCCCACGTGACTTATACAATGCTATTTTTGTCCTCGTAGCTGTAATGCCAGTTTGTCCTTATGAAGCCTCCCGTGCTGTCAGAGAACATGAGTAATATCAGGGGGTGTAAGAGTGATGACGCAGCGTTTTTTTTTGTCCCTCAGGATTTACAGCTTGTTGTCTCTAGAGGGTGAGGGTCAGGGGGATGTGGCTGTGGTGTCGGTTTTAGGGAAGCCATTGAGACTCAATACACACATTTGCTGTTTGTTTTTCATAGTAAAGTAGGGGCAATTTTTTTTGACTCATCTGAAGTGTGATGCTTTTTGCACAACTCAAGCAACAACCCAAAACTTTATAGTGCACTTACCATTTGAAATTTGCATTTGTACATATTTTAACAATTTGAAATAAACATTGTTAAATTATCACGTCAGAGTGGAAGATTTCTGTGAGCAAAATAAAACCACATGCTGTGTTTCCACTTGTCAGAGCGCTGTGTTGTGAAGGTGTGTGTGTGTGTGTGTGTGTGTGTGTGTGTGTGTTGTTGCACTTGTTGGTGCATGCAAGCGCAGGGAACATTTTACGAAATGAGCCCAAACACACCTATAGTGTAATGTAGATGTGATCATCAGCAGTTTGGTCTTATTCATTACATGAAAACATGAATGAAATGTTTCATTTTGTTCGTGTTAGGCATTTGTTGGGGTCTGTGAACGTGTAACTGCAACACCTCCTACACAACTCTTCTTTTCAAAGAGACAGTTCACCCCAAAATAGAAAGAACACCGTTTTTCTCTTACGTGTAGTTCCATTCATCAATCTAGATTGTTTTGGTGTGAGTTGCTTGGTTTCTGAAATATTGGCTGTAGAGATGTCTGCATTCTCTCCAGTATAATGGAACTAGATGGTACTTGGCTTGTTCCATCTAGTTCCATTGTACAATCCATAAAAGTAGTTAATGAAGGAACTATTTTCTTTCTGAAGAACTTGCTAACGATATCACTGTGCAGAAGGAGACGTGCATCTGTACTCGACGTCTTAGCAGCGACTGTCCAATGTCAGGAGAGAGAGATCTACCAGTGGAAAAGCGTGCCGTGTGCCAGGTGCGTGTGCTCTATTTCTGGGCGTGCGGGGGTGGCCTGTTTACTCTGGATGGAGGAGGGCCCGACGGAAGAAGAGCAGCGAGCCCTGCTGGGCTTCACCGACTCCCAACCCAGCACAGGATTTCCCGGACGCCAAGTTCTTGGCACTACCTTTTTTACCTGTAGGGATGCAAACCATGCCAACAATTTTTTATTATTTTTTTTACTATCTCCGAGCACCTCGTCCACCCCCACCCTGCCAGCCCCACCCCTCTCCCTCAGTACTCAAGGGATTACTGGCAGCCCGCGAGGCTGCATTGGGAGTGAGGAGAGCAGGCCCAGACCCGTTGGTGAATCTCAGACTTAAGGGCAGTGACTGCATGGAAAATTAAACACACACTGTACACATGCACATGAAAAACACTGAACCCACTGACACACACAGCCACGGCTCAAGCACATCAACGCCGAATACCTTACATAAGCTTTGCGGCGCGGAGATGCGTGCGCTCGCTAACAAGGTGACAGTGATCTGTGCTATCTTGTTCCAAAGGTGGTCATGTTACCCAGGGTTCCTCTGGAAAGCAAAGGAATGTTTCTCTCCGCGAGCCAACACAGAGGCGCTTGTTTGTGAAAGTGCTCTCCAAAGGCAGATAAACAAAGTGAAATGAAACATGATCAACATAATTGAATCCACTCTTGTCTCACCTCTCAAAATGATCCACACAGATCTCTTGCCAGGTCTTGAATTGTAATGGTGCCGAGGGGAAATATGTCCTGTTTTATCTTGGCAGGTGAGATGTAATTGGAATGTTGAAAGGTGTTTTTTTGTTTCCTCAAAGAAAGCAGGATCATTACCCAACCCAAACAAGCAAAACACGAGTTTTGTTGGAGGAGACAAGATCGTTAAAAACGAGTTTCTACAAATGTCCGACCTTCCACCTGCTTTACTTTCCCTGTAACGGCCAAACAACGCGTACGAATGTCATGAGGCTCATAAATGTACCGCGGTGTTAATGGAACAGTCCCGGAGGAAAGTCAAAACTCAAGCAGGCTTGTCCTCCTAACTGATGTTCATTCAGCAGCTGCTTCCTCTCGAGCCCTTGGGGCTTTTTATGGGACTGAAACAAACTGCTGACACCTCCTGAAGCACATCCCAGAAACTGCTCCATCCGTCGAGAAAAGAAAAGGGGGGGGGGGGGGTGGTGCTGGAATCCATCCTACCATGTACGAGTGTTACGCAACAGGGAAGAGCAAAGACGGATGCCTGCAGCATTTCAAGGTCAAGCAGGTGTTCTTTTATCACTAACATGATCCACGTGCCGTGTTTATACGAATGCATGAGTAACCGGAAAAATGTTGCTGCACTTCATCTGTGCGAGTTACTCAATTTTGACATAATTGGCCCTTTAATTGCATCCATGTGCTTGTTATTCGTTTTCTTTTATCTGCAAAAAAAATGAAAGGCTCTGTTTCATGTAACGCTGCCTGAAACATTTTTTTTTCTCTTTGTGGCGCTTTTACAAGCTCATGAAAAGTGATGACGCTAAATGTAAGCTGATTCGCCAAACTGCCAGTCCCAAAATGATATTTTGGTTTTGGGCTTATTACAACATCTGTGACATTTGCAATTATATGTCCACTGCTCTGTTTCGCCACAACCGGTCATTATAAGTGGAGCACTGAAGCGACCTGCTGTTATTCCTGTGGCCTCAGACGGAGCTGACTGTGACCTTAATAACACTCCGGTGTCCTGCTGCTGCTCTGCTCGGCTTCACAAACACCACAGCTGCTCAAAGCCATTGTTGCTCCAGGTGCTGAATCTGTGCATATACACACACAAATACTCACACATCAACAAACGTACCTTCCAACTCCCTGTTATACGTTATTATTGTTTTTTTTGTATTCTTTTGAATTCCAATTGTGACTGCCGTCTGCCATTTCATTTCAATATCGTGTAGTTGTTGTTAACTGCGACCGCCATTTACTGAAATTAGTTTAATTCGTTTTTTGATTCTTCGACATGAGAGAAAAACGAAGTATTTCAAGTCAAAGCAGGATGAGTAATGAATATACAAATGGTCATTGTGTAATTCATTCATTTTCTTGAAAAAACATTAATTGTAAAGTTTATATTGTCGGGTAATATATCTATTGATAGAAGAAGTCTAAACTGAAGTAAATACTTCTAATTTATAGAACTTTTTCTACTTGATTTCTACGTTCTGTCCATTGCAGTTTTATTTATTTTTTCATTTGGATGTGCCTTATTACATTCAACCACATTCAAATTTATTTTAGTGAGTCCAGAAGCAATATAACCATTTAAAATTGTATAACAATTCAATTGTAGTCTCGAGTTTCCTTTCACAAAAAGGATTTGTGATAGTTGTAGTTTACATTTCTTTTTTTCTCTATTTTAATTTAGGTAGATATTGCAATAAGTGCCCTCCTATGCTCCTATCATTAAAACATGTACACACACACAGACACACACACTCATAATTCAAACAGCCCTTTGAAGAACTGGGGACCGGTGGAAAAGTCCTCACTGTCAAGTTTCTGCAAATGGTCCCCACAAAGATAGAAGTATGAGAATTCTCCCACATACACACATCATATCATATCTCACTGAATGTTTTCTTGCACTATTGTTTGATTGTGATAGCCATAAACTAAACTCTTGGATGTTCCGTGTGAAGGCTGAACTGCTGAATATGCAAAAGGTTTGCGGTGAGTTGACAGGTATTTTAGCCCTCTCCACCTGACTTGCCCTCACCTCCGAGTCCCTCACTTCACACCTGCAGTTTAAGCCAAGATGTTTATCAAAGTCTGAGTCAGCTCTTTCTCCGTCTCTCCTTTTCTCACTTT
This sequence comes from Melanostigma gelatinosum, assembly GCF_949748355.1. Taxonomy (NCBI): domain Eukaryota; kingdom Metazoa; phylum Chordata; class Actinopteri; order Perciformes; family Zoarcidae; genus Melanostigma; species Melanostigma gelatinosum. The sequence goes on from NC_136640.1 coordinate 21,526,913, forward strand.
TCTCCTCTCATCTTTACGTCCCCCCCCCCCCCCCCCTCCCCGGCTCTTTGAAGACTCCCGGGCCCGTTGGAGTTATCGCCTGAACTAAACAAGGCAAGTGATAGGGGAAGAAAGCAGATGTAGGGGAGTGAGTGAAAGACCACACACCTCTGCTCGCTCGCCATGCAGCTGAAACCTTTTAGCACGAATGTCTACAGAAGATAACATGTTCACAAAATGAAAACCTCTCACTTTATTTTCACCAGATGGCTCTTTTGTCATGCACATAAGTAGCTAGCATCATAGCTGAATACGCAAAGGATCAAAGACAAAGAGAAGAAACTCAAACGCTCTTCAAAGTGGAGACTACAAAGGGAAAGTATGATAAACCATATGAGAGTGTCTGAGTGTGCTTATGAAGCATGTCTGACTCATTTGCTGGACCTAAGTAAGAAAGCGTTTTCTAAAAAAGGAAAGGTACCAATTACACTGCAGTGGCTTCTTCTCACGGTACCGCCCCTCTGTTTCCTTCCTCCTCAGCTCTCCGTCCCTGCGGAGACGGAGGGATAAATCTGCCCCTATAAACAGCTACCATGTCCCTGGGTAACAAACAGAGGATCTGACTCTGGGGTCTGAAAAGTCAACATTAGCCATGAAGACACCCAGATCTCCCGTCGCTCATACATCTCCTGAAGAGCAGTTTGATCTCACGTGTGGGACTCAGTGAGATTATCAGAAAGGGTTTTCTTTCAACAGTCTTTTCTGAAAAACATATCTCTGAGGGTTTCATTTGAACACCATTTCAAATGTGCATCAATTGTTTTTGTTTCTTTCACTTGGCGATACCAAGTTGACAGACAGAGATTACCTTTATATAAGTTCGCTCTCCTGTTAGCTCTGTTTTTGTTCTCCGCCAATTGCTGTTAAGCCAGATGTTTGACGTCAACCTTTTTCTGCTGGTCAGTAGCATATCCAGTGGCTCATCTAAGGTATAACCCTCTTCCCACCAAAATGAACATGTATATATGTGGGTTTTTGTTAAACACAGGAAAGTCTGCTAAAAATAGGCAATGGACTCCTGCAGATTGCCAGTCGACGTGTATGCCTTTCTGTTTTTTGGGCTGGTGCGTCATGTTCAACGTCATGAACTCGCCGGAAAACAGGGTGAGTAAACAGTGAAACTGTTACAGTGGTGACTGCTTTTTATATCTGTTTACTTATTCAGTCTTTCTTTGAAACTCAAACCAGAGTTGGTGAAAAGACTAACAAAGACGGTTTTGATGAGTTGGATTTTGTTTTAGCAGAAATGACTGTTTCTGTCAATGGAGTCTGGTACATGACAGGTCATTCATTGTAATTCATTACCATTGATCGTATGTTAACGTTGCATTGTTGGATCATTGTTGCCTGCTACACAATGCCAACGAGACACTATACTATGGCACGCTATGTGGTTTATAGTGAAGAGTGAATGGTTTTGGACAGAGCCGTGCAGTTACAGAAGCCAGTGGAACAGAGGCATGCTGGGAGACGGGAGGGGCTTCAGCTCTTCATACACTTCTCAGAGAGCTCGGTTGAGCTGAGGCTGTGACCCTCACCAGTGGGAGCAAACTAAAAGTTCAATCACACACCATCAGTCATCCCACTGGCTCCTTCATCCACAAACACACACACGCACACGTACACACACATGCACGGACACGCACACACACACAGTAAAGCAGGGGCAACGCTGCTGACTCCAATCAAGAGAGGTGTGACTAAAGTCACAAATCACACACACCGGCGTTAAACTGACAGAGCGGACAGGAAGAATGATCATCTACCTGCTCCGTGAGTGCACACACACACACACACACACACGTGTTGTCCGTATCACATGGTAACCGGACTCTGTTTATTGGATAAATGGGAGGTTTGGGAGGTTAGGGAGGTGTTGACTCGGTACGGCATCTGCTTTCGATTAGTCGGCCCCCTGTGTTGGTGGGGCTCTCGGCTGTACCGATAGGCGTGCAGAGGTTACCACAGCAGAGAGCACGGCTCGGCGGGCCTGCTCCCTCTGCTGCCTCCACTCGGAGAGACATTAGGTCAGCGTGCCCCCGCCCCTCTTTCCTCTCCCCACCGGCCATGAATTCCCCAATGAACAACACATTCCTCCTTCCCAGTCCCTCTGTTTACGACACGCCATCCTTTGAAGCAGCGTGCGAGTGTTTGCGTACGTGCATGAGCGCAGGGTGCACGGATGTGTGTGCGTGTGTGTGTTAGCCTTAAGCAACTGGGCCTCGGTGGAAACATAAACGCTTCAGCATGACGCTACCAAAGTTGTTTCGAGCGCGTTTGCGAGTGTTCTGTGTGTCAGACGCACCTGAGCAGGTATGATAAGGGCACACATCTGTGTGACAGCTGTTTGTTTGTTTACGCCGCTGCATTGAAGGTGGAATCTAGGCCAGTTGAGAGAGAGAGAGAGAGAGAGAGAGAGAGTGCACAAGAGTGATGGGTGGAGGAGAAAGCTATGACTCATCACCACTCTTGGGATGCACTCGTTTTGAGAGGCACGGACGGCGAGAGAGAGAGCGATAGGTTGGGTGTTGGAGACGAAGAAATAACAAACGGGTTGCTTTTTTAATTAAAGCAGCCCTGGAGGAGAGGGGGGGGGGGGGAAGGTCAAAGCAAGCTGAGTCATTCCTTTACCCATTTCCTGTGATTGGGGCACTTTGGGCAGCAGGGTGAGATTATGTGTATGGTTTATGCAATCCTCCCTCATCTCCCCTCCCATTCACTGCACTCTCACACGCAACAATCACATGATACATGCATATGAGAGCATACTGAAACACACGCGGTATGTATATGTGGCATACAAGCCTTTTCTAGTATTCACTACTTTTGAACTACATCTATTCTGTTCTTTTCCTGCTATTTTGCACTTTTAACTTGGATAGTAACTTATAACCGGAACATTTACTGTATAACTTTGAGGTATCTTTACTTAAAATGGGTATTTCAGTTGTATGCTTTATTAAACTTCTACTCTAGGCCACTTCATCTACATTTTTTTATCATACATAATATAAGTTCCGGGTTACTTTAGAGATTTGACCTAAAATCAAAGTTAATCTTCATCTCATGAATGCACCAGTTCTACTGATCATCGTAATATATTATATTTATCACAGTATAACGTCAAATCAAGGACGACTTTCGCTTTCGATGGATCAGCTGCTGTTACAATTTGAATGCAGGACCTGTCGTGGAATCATTGTGGTTTTGCTACTTTTATTTAACATTAAAGGAATGTGGTCAGGTATAACAGATGACAGGTGGTCAGGTATAACAGAATCCAGACTTCAAAAGTGGGCGCTGATTCTCCACAGCCCTCTGGCACTGCTGAGTCATGATGACATATTTGACTAATTCAATTTGATCAGCTCAACTGGCGTCCAGTGAGAGTGTTGGAAGACGTTATCTCGGGCTGATTGTATTGGATCACGCCGCCTGTAAACTCCTGTGGCTGCACCTCCCAGTGTGGTCCTCGTTTTTTCTCTCAGATATGCCCGCTGGTCTCTGCGCTGCGGTGCCAAAGAGGCCGTCTGCTCCAGAGAGTACCTAGAATTTACGCTGCCTCCTCTGCCCGGCCACCCAAGTGTACAGGATGTGAACTAATACTTTACAGTAAGGAATCATACTCCCTCGAGATAAAAGAAAGAAGAAAGGCTCAGGGATGAGTCTGGAAGGCACCCAAAGGTCTGTCAGTAGTAAAGGTCTGTCAGTCGTTAATGCTAACTGACAGGAAAGTCCAATAGAAAGAGCAACAGGAAGAGGAAGCTCCCCCCCCCCCCCCAACCCCCCCTCAACATCCTGGATGGCTTGCCTGTATGTGTGACTGGATATTTTCAGACACGGTTTCTGAGTCTCTTTGTTCTCCGCTGCTGGTATTGACATGGCAAAGCTTTAGTGTCTCATTAGAGACTCAAGGAGCATCTGTGTTCCAGTTTGTGTGCGCCCACTATTAAGCAGCGGTCGGGAAAGTAATGTCGCTCCGCCGGCTGATATTTACAGTTTGTCTTGAACACCTGTGACAAGGGTGTCTGTCTGCCGCCTGGCCACATCAGACCCTCAGCTATTCCCGCCCCTCGGGGACGATTCGGACCCCGGAGCTTGGGGTTGGTTCTGTATTACCACCTTGCTTTGCAGAGCTCCACGGAAGCCTTCCTTTTCCTTTCAAGTCCCACAGTCATCTCATGGTCAGAGTGTGTGTGTGTGCGTCCCAGACATCCTGAGTCACTCATGATGCGGGTTCCTCTCTGTGGGAAAGCTTGACCATGTGTGCTGGTTGCTCATAAACAGTAGGAGTGGCGGCCCCGTGATGTAAAATAAACTAGCCGCCGCAACATGTCGTCGCTGCCGGTTTTTAACTGGCAAGGAAACAACGTGCTAGCACCGCCAGATGAGAGGGGCTCCACTGTCACATTTGATAGATGGATAATCCTCTGGCTCTTTTCTTGTTTTATACGAGCTCGACTACTGGAGGGTCGCCGTCTGGCACGTCAGTACGACTGTGGGACGTGGTTGTGATGCGGGAGCTGTCGCAAAAGCTGGTGTGACCTCCAGGTGAAAGGAGCAAACAAATGCTGCTCTGTCTGACTCCCATGTGAGTTGTCGGTGTTCTCCACGGCCCCAAATGAGCACTGAAAAGGACTGGGACGAGATCACGTGTGCAGTTAAGGAGCGACTAACACGTTCTCATTCCAACTTGTCACATACTGATGCTTTGTAGGACCCCTTGACATCACTTAGTAACACAGTAAACACGTGGTTAACGTTGGGAATGAAACAAAAACACTTGCTTGAGTTTGGGCAACAGAACCCTTCAGTTAGTTTTTAGGAAAAACATCATGGTTGGGCTTCAAATAACGAAGGAAACCAGGTTCAACACAAACAACGTAACATAAGTGCAGAAAACATGTCACATACATCACAATTGTGATCTGAAAGTCCTGTTTGTTGTTTTTCTTTCAGTCCTGAGGTCAAGTCATCACGCTCCCCGAGCGTTTGCTCTGTGTCTAATAATCCAATCATGACGCAGATGGGTTTACAATGTGATTATTGAAAGCGCCGGTTCGTCTCATATGGAAGCCGGAGGGTGTGTTGTGACACTGAGGGGCGGGACAAAGCGTCGGTATTTGATGCACTGGGAATGACAACGGGCTGGAGCCAGGCAAAAAAACATTGTTTTTCATGCACTGGTCAATTTTGAGATTTTGGGCTATTTTGCCTCCATAACTTCTTTCAGACTAGTGGAAAGAAAACATCCAAAATGCATATTTAGGTGTGTATTTTATTACTTCTGTAGCTTTCTCCTGAGTTCACTAGAAGTTAGCATGAGATAATGTCTCATTCGCATATTTAAAAACACAATTCCGCAAATTCTTAATGCAAAAATATCACAATGTATATATCAATATAATATTATTGCAAAGAAAGTGTCCTAACGTAATCAACTGGAGAAGTTTCATGTATTCCAATGTAAGAGTTATCCATAATTCCCTCAGTAAAAGACTTTGACCCTGACATGTCAACAAAATGAGAATTTTGAACCTGGCTTTATCCAGTGTTGAGATGTATGCAAATTAGCACATATTTCATAAGATAACGCCTCATTTGCATATTGAAATATAAAATCTCAGAAAACTTAACAAATGATTGTCTTATTGTAAGTAATCAACTGGGGTTTCATGGCGATACCCACAGCACTAGTGAAAGCTTTTTACATTTATTACCGAGGGTGTCTCCACTGAGATGGACGTTTTCGGTGTAACAGCCTTTTCACCTCCAACGTTTACAGCCCCTTGATTCACTGCGTCTATCTCACTTCCTCCGCCGTCTGCCCTTGCTCTATCTATCTGCATTCCTTCCACGCGAGTTTCTGTCGTTCTCTCTCCGAGGCGCACAGACGTGGGCCTATTTTGCTTGAATTTTCTCATTTCCTGTTTGGGGTGTGCATCTGATCCCCTTGTTCTCGTGCCCAGCACCCATCAAACACTCGAAAGGAGACAAAAGAGATATGGGTGAGGGAGTGATGGCAAAGTGGGAGAGGGGTGTGTGTGTGTGTGTGTGTGTGTGTGTGTGTGTGTGTGTGTGTGTGTGTGTGTATGTGTGTGTGTGTGTGTGTGTGTGTGTGGAGGGTTGGGTGAGGACAGTGGAAGGGAAAATCCTGAATGATGACACAGAAGCAGTGAAAACCAAAGGAAAATGAGAAAAAGGAGAGATGTTTCATTATCATGATGAATAGAAATGCCAAGTAAGGCCTGACTCATGCCAGACGGCGAGCTCGTACTGCAAAAATCGTTTTTCATCCAAATCTAGTTTGTTTTAAAGAATCTGCTGCTTTCACTTCCCACAGTAATTCGTTTTTATTTATTGTAATTATCTGTTTCATCAGTCATTTTCTAAATTTCCTTTAACAAGGCTGTGGTGCCAGTCGATCCGGGGGCGACTGCTGGGTATGAGCCATAAAAAAACACACACACACACACACAACCTCCTATAGTCTGCTTCACATTTCCATCGTCAAGAATTGATTCCATTCAGGCTGTGTGTGTGGGCTTACGCTCAGGTATGGAGCCGTGGTTTCGGTGGCTAATGCGACTCCTTATTGTGTTATAGCTCCCGAGTCAAAACTGCCTGCCGGACTGGAAACATTTTCTAAAGAGACAGCCACATGCCAGTACGTGCACAGTTGGTTCTGTATGATGGGATTTTGCTATGGAAGTGCTGAAATGAAAAAAAAGGGTGTTGATGATGAAGGATGGGGGAGACACAGACAGATCATTTAAATATTTGTTGAATTTTTTTTAAATATAAAGGTTTTTATGCATGGGGCAAAGAAAAGGATAAAAAATACATAATATATATAATACATATATAAATATATGTAATTTGTTATTGTAATTAATTATAATCAGGCATAGAAATAACTGTTATTTAGGCCTGCACTCAAAAAAATAATTCATTGGATGAACTCAATTAAATTGTGGGCAGGTTTTCCACCGAGGAAATATAGTTAAACCTAACTTGAACTAAAAACATCCATGCACTATAATTAAATTGAGTTAGTCCGACTCAATTTTATCAAATACAACCTAAATAAAAAAATACCATTCATGAAATGAAATTGATTTGTGTTAGTCCAACTCAATATAGTACAATTCATTGGAAATGAATTAATCAGGTAAAAAACTTTTTTTTAATTTGACCCCCAATTAAGACACGAGACAAAACCTAGTTCAAGTGTTTTTTATTGAAAATGCTTAAATACATTAAATATGGTACAAATCTGAACATCCATGATTCTAGAGCCTGCATTTCATTTTTTAAATATAATTTGCTTTTTTTTACAAAAACACTGATCAGAAAAGGATAGCAAAAAAATTCCAAAAGGATCTATACAGTGCATCTTTCATCGTTTTTAAATATTAAAACAGTAGTCTTGTAACAGCTCCACAACTGGTGACAAATAAATACCAAGCTATCCCAAATCCCTTGGCGCCACAAACAAAGACGCCATGAGGGTGGAGGCTATGCACTGCTCTCCAAACAGGGACTATCATTGCACTGCAGTGTAGTCATTCACCAGAAACTATCATTTCCAAAAAGCACAAAACTTCCTGCAATCGATATGTACAACCACTATTGCACGTGCTAAATTCCCACTACTTCGGTTTGTCAAGAGCAATACAGCTGTTTTCTTTCCTACCAGTACAGATGGTAGTACAAAAGGACTCCTTTACACTGAAGAATAGCCGATGATGTGTTATCATGTGCAGAAACAGGCAACTCGGACCACTTTTGGGCTACAACAGTAAAATCACAAAACATCCACAAACTAAAACTTATAGATTATAAATAACAAGGATACTCATAGTCAATGGAAGTTACAGCGTATTGAACCGTGTTAGGGTCCATTTCAACTCGAGTAGAGAGTCATTCAATCAGACAACGAGGAAAATGGACGTGCAAGTTGACGTTAGAGAGTAATAACACTCGAGTTAGGATGTGGAGGTGAATTGGGCAAAACTTTCTGCGGGTAAACACTTAACCAGCTTGCAGTGACATGTAAAAGTTCCGTAATTTACAGTCTCTGGCTTGCCTCTGTGCAGCTTAGTCAATTTTTTCAAAATGTCAGAACCAGGAAAACATCCATGAGGTCATGGATTGTCGTTGACTGGGCGGAAGATGAAAGTAGAAAACATCCAAAAGATCTGACAAGGTTCTTTGGCTTTGTCACTTGGTGTTCACCTCTTGTGCAAACATCTTGATTTTCAGCTCCTGTATCTTAGAATTCAGCTTGTGCCCATCCAAATTCATTATGACCTTCTGGAGAAGCTCAAAGATGTACTTGAAGTTGTCTGGAAAGCTTAGATTAAGGGCACAAATTAGCCCAAAGCATGATGAACGCCATGATGACACCGTCTACGTTGTTCAGGACTTTAATGCAGTTGATCAAGTCCCACGTCCTCTGGCTCCCAATCTCTTTGGATCATGTAAATCCTTATGACAGTGAATGCGATGTCCCTCACTGCATCCTCAGCGGCGGAAGCCTGATAACAACACAAACACAGAAAACTTGTGTTAAATTAATCCACAAACATGTATATATATATATATATATATATATATATATATGTGGGTAACACTTTGACGCTACATGGGAAACATATTGCGATAAACTTACCAGATTGATAAAGAGTCTGGATCTTCATTGAGGTAGATGACAGGCTTCTCAGATGCACTCCCTTTTGGTGTTGATGTCATCACACTAAAAGTTCTGGATGAAAGCAGAATAAAAGCAGGCCATTTACTATTCATCACATGTTTTTAAAAAAGCAGATATGGACAAGAAAATATTACAATAACCACCCCAATACAGTGAAACTAATATTGTATACATATGTACTAACCAAATCATTGATGGTCAGGACATCCTTGACCTTTTCTCCTTCACACCTCCTTTGCTCTTTAAGCCCTGTATCAGGGAGTCTGAGAAGAGGTCCAGCTGTGACATGAACTTTGATTGAAATAGTTTGGTGGTGATCAGCAGGAACTCTGCATTGACCTGAATAACAAACAAAATACAGCTGTTTGTTACTTGTTTATTATAATTACTATCACATTATGTGGGATTATTAGATTCAAATTGCGATTGTGAAGCCATTAATCATCAAAATGGTAAACACATAGAAACACACATTTACTTACTTAACTTTGCTGGAACAGGGAAGGGGCCTCTGCTCCACAATCTCTGGTTGAATGTGCAGTTCAGCATGTGTGATTTAGAAGCTTACTCCATGTATTGAATGTACATGGGCAATGTATGGACATGTATAGCGATAACTGCCCCTACAATGCCCATGCAACAAGAAATACCTGCTAGCTAGTTCCAAACTGCATTCTTTACACTGCCACATGCAGAGTCCTAAAGAGAATAAAGATAATTAGTACATATCAAACTGAACAAATAACAATGAGAGATCAGCTCGCATCGAGCATATAACCTATTACGTGCTATCATTAGGAGGTTGCCTCAAGAAGCTTGGTAATGCTGATCAAACTGCAAAAGATGAGATAAATATATTAGTGGAGGGAAAGGCTGGAATAATCCAAAGTTCACATAAAACAAAGTCAAGTCAAAAGTGCTTTGGAGCACTCGCAGATATAATGTTACCATTTAGAATAGACTAGCAATTCACCTTTTACAGCAACACTAAAGCTACATACAACAGAAATCAAATCATGCAAGCGTGTTAAATAAGATTAAGACCGTCATTTTAATAAAATATCAAACAGTTTGCCTTGAAAACTCATTCGCACTCCTGCCTGCGTTCACACAGTGTAAGGTCATAGAAATACAATGAGTAGAACGGACATCGATGTTTGTCTTGGTCGTTTTACTAGTTCAAAAGAAAATAGTGCTCAACACTGCGCATTGACCGTAGTATAACAGAAAAGTTAGCCCGCTACATCGATCAGTTCTTCACAATGACGACGGTACACGTACAAACTGCCGCTGCTCTGATCCCGTTACATCGGTTTGAATGGGAATGTCCGTTCTACGCTCGTTCTATTTCTATGGCTGCTGCGATAAAACACCGCTGACTTCCGTGTGTTCATGCATCAGGTGCCCGCGCGAGTGAGAGGAATTCAGCGGTTTTATGAGCTCATGATTTATTCATATTAAACATTTTTCAGTGAAGAAAACGTGGCTAAACCCACTACAACTGAACGCCCACTAGAGAGTGGCCTTCTGCGGCCTGCTCTGCCTGCCGACATTATGGCGCTGGAGAGGGGGAGACCGTAGTCTGCTCGTTTAACTGCTCTCCTACTGTTTTTTAGTGCATACAGTTCATAAGGAAGCCTTCGGCGCTGCGTCCAAGCCGTATTAATGACAGTACCCTGATCTCTGGTCTGCTCTATAATGCAAACCACGTTGGCTACCTAGCTTGCTAGCTAGCCTGCCAGCTAGCCTGTGTGCCTTCGATCTTATTAAAAACGGAACAGTCGTGTGGCTAAGTTATCACGTCTGTTCCACACATTGTGGTCATTATTACAGAATGGAAGCCTTGATTGACAACGAGGTACATTCTAAACTACTACAACAAAATATATAAAGTTACTTACCAAAGAATGGACGGTCGGTTTGAATCTTGCTGCAGTCGGAAAGGGGGGAAAGACGACTGAGAGCACGTGATCTGGTACATGCGCAAGGGGTAGTCCCCCAACCAAACACATTTATTTTGAGTTGATACACACCATCTAACCCAAATAAATCTAATAAATGAAAGTATTCATGCATTTTATGTTAGACCCATTAAATATAAATGTGTTCATTTTTTAACTTGATATATTTAAATTAATCAAACACGATTTAAATGTGTCACCTTTAAGAAGGGCTTGAATCGTTTTTTTGAGTGTGTTAAACTTAAATAACTACCGTGTCATGTGTTGAAGTGTCCCTGAGCAAGACGCTGTACCCCTAACTGCTCCCCGGGCGCCTGTCATTGGCAGCCCACTGCTCCCTATACAGGGATGGGTCAAATGCAGAGAATAATTTCCCCACTGTGGGACTAATAAAGGAATGTTTCCTTCTTTCTTCTTTCTAACCTCATCAAAGAGTCCCGGTCACTTCCTTCATAAAGCCCATTGAATAACTTAATGGTGTCTAAAATGTGTTAAATGCAAAAGTTAGAGAAGAATTCTAAGAGACAAACAAAGCGAAAACCACACATTTAGTTCATCTGGATTCAGATATTATCAGGTTCTTATAAACCATATCTGCCCACCAGGACTTTCGCTGCGGCCGACTTAATTGCTGGCACTGAAGGCAACAACCTGAAAGTATACTTAAAGCAGGCCTGGGAGAAATGTAAACAGACTCTCAACAAAATATAAACAGGATTGTGTTCAATACCCTCCTCCAGTCCTCACCACTAACCACCCTGGTTACAAGTCCAAGAAACACATGTAAACAGACGGGGGGGGGGGGGGGGGGGGGGGGGGTGGAGTGGACAAAACACGCTCCACGCAGGGATCTTACATGCTGCAGGATAATAAATATCACGAGGGTCTGGATCGGGCCTATGTAACATATACTCCACTCCACTCGGGAGGCCTCATCACTCATTGGCTTGTGACCCCGGAGTGTCACTCACATCCCCCCCCCACCTCGACCCTTCACGTATGTGTGTCTCTTTCTCCCATCGCTCGTATCCATCTCCGCGCTCCTCCGCTTCGTGTTTGTTTTAACTTTCCCAGAACCCCCCCCCCCCCCAACCCCCCGCCCGTCTTTCCAAAAGCCCACGCTCATATGCATCGTACGCCCAAGAGGACAGCGATTTTCCCCCTCCCCCTCCCGGCCGCAGCCAGATTTCTACTCGACCTCTCTCTTCGCCTCCCACTCCGTCTCTCCCACTCACTGTCTGCGTTTGCTCTCATGTGGGGCTGAGGCTGTAGCGTCAGCTCATTCTCAGTCAATCTTGTGTGTGTGTGTGTGTGTGTAAGTGTATATGTGTGTGTGTGTGTGTGTCCCACCCCTGTCCCTCAAGCGCTACTAGTAAAACCATCGCAGAGCTAGACGTGTTATGGCTCAGAGAGAAAACAGGGCAACTCATAGGTGCTCTCGCTGAGAGAAAGTGAACTCACTCCGTAGGGGTTTTTTCGGCGGGGGTCACGGTGAGTCACCCGACTGCTTGGCCTCTTACTCTTCACTGCCGGACTCCGCTGGTGAGTCATGGCAGAGCAGACTGGACTGGGCAGTATCCTCTGTGTCACATGCCTCTCCTGAACGTCTCTCACGCTGTTGAACTTTTAACCCTATAACCATCAAGGAAAAAAAGAAAAACCCCAAACACACCAAAACCACATACCTATAAGTCAAAGGGTTGACTTTTCCTTTCTGGTGCCCAAGACAGATGTCCCTGTCTCCCGACTCCGCTGGCCCGGATCGTTTTTGTCACCACAGACAGTGCAGGGCAGTGTTTCCCGAACCCTTTCCCCCCAATGTGACCCGACAGAGCGGTGCAGGGATGAGGTTATGTTTGGAGGGCCGGCCCCCGGATGTTAGCATCGCACTAGTTCCATCGACAAAGAGCCCATTGGGATTCTTCCATATCAATCCAGAAAATGTGGCAAACAAGTTTATTATGATACAACACTTTTTGTTCAGGAAGATAATCTTCACAAAGGAACACCACTGTTTATGATTTTTTTGAATGCATTAGGGAGAAGTGAAAAGCTGATGTTAGGCTATAAATGAATACAACGCATTTAGTATACAACAAGTCTGTGAAGGCGGACTAGTCCGCATGGCGATTTGTTGTCTCATTTGGCCACTTGTTAGCGACCGCCTTTTTTAAGACACTTAAAAGCTTCAAAATGAACGAGAGGGGTATCTACTGGCGTATTTCATATCCTAGAACAAGACATTAAAATCGATTAAGTTGTGTTAACAACAGAAGTTATTTCTGACATCTAACCCGTTGAGTTTGAGACGAAGGAACAGAAAGTGCAAAAATACTAACTTACTTCCGGGGTTTTCGGACTCATTGCTGCAGCACCCTATTTACAATAATCCTTAATTAACTATAAATCCTGAGTAGAGCAAATTTCTACTGCCATTTCCACATCACCTTATGTTATTATGAATCGGTAAACCAGCCATTTCAAAGAGATACACGTTCGATAACTCACAGCTTTTTATGCATGTGTCATTGAAAACATACACACACTTTAAACACTTGAGACCAAATAAATGCATTCAGATGGAGTTGCTATGTCACTCTTTTCATTTCCTCTCATCAGTAAAACAAACAGAATGCACGCTAGCCTTTCATATTATTTTCAATGTTATAAATTGGCTGCAATTGTGGACTATGGAAGAAATTCTGCATATTTATTTTGTGACCCTAAATAAAATCTCCTGTGACCCACCTGTGGGTCCCGAGCCAGTGTTTGGGTATTTCTAGTAAAGGAAAGGTGTTTCAGCTTGGATGTGTTTCTGCTCAAGGTTGCGTGATGTTTTTCCAAACCAGTTCTCTGAGGCCAGGGTGCGTCAGATGCCATGTGCCAGTGAGTAAAGTTGTGGAAACGTGCACGTATGCCCCATTTGTCCCTTCATACATCTGGTGGTTGCCCGGAGGGGCGACATTGCTGCGTTCAGATGGCAGCTATAGGGAACTTCCTCCAACATCCGCAAGCCTCGAGGCATCTGGATTACGACCAAAAGGATTGGTGACAGAAGCTGTACGTGTGTGTGTTTGCGTGTTTGTGTGTGTTACACAGGACTGTAGATTTTAATTAATTGGAATAGTATTGCAGTTCAGTCAGAGAGGGGCAGAGACTTGAGGACAGCGCATCTCTTGAAATTAAAGTAATTCCAGACAAGCCGGGGGAAATTGACTCCCACATGAATCATCATGTGTGAGTCAATCAACATAATCTTTATCTAATGATTCGGTTGTAACACATTACTCACCATCTCAATATTTTTCTGGTTAACTTCACAACAGCAGTTCGACAGTTGCCAACAAACTCAACCGGTTATGCTTTTTAATTCCATGCGCATTTTGGTGAAGGTCTATACTGACCCCTGCTGGTTAATAAACAAAATTAACTTCAATAGTACTTGATACATTTAGCTTTGGAACGTCATTGTCAATATCTCTCAGTCTCATACCTAACCACCCATACACGCACTTTTTATTTAAACTAGCATTGAAGGAAATTATTAAAATATATGTATGCCTTCTCAGGCAAAAACAGATATGTAAATAATAATAATACATGCACTGCCTGTCAAACCATAATGTATCTTGGCGTATTCCTGCACTGTTAATACTGTTCATACAGCTCATGCATGAAACCCCTTCATGTTTATTCTACATTCTATTTGTTCTATATTTTATTATTATTTGAATTACCCTGCACTGTACTGTTTTTTGCACATCTGGTTGAATGCTAAACTGCATTTCTTTGTCTTAGTACCTGTACTAATTGGATATAATACAATTGAATCTGATTTTCAAGTGAGTAATACACGTTTTAATAATTTACTAACATTAATAATTTAGTTTGAATACGATTGAATTCAGACGGATTTTTTTTAACGGTTTACTGTATATTTAGAAAGAATATCTATGCAGCAGTAAGGTTTCAATTTAGGTTTCAATTTCTTCGAGTACTGCGAGCAAAAGAAAATACTTTGCGACAGTGCAGTAAATGGCGCACGAATCGGAAAACGGCAGTGAGGAAAAGATGGCGGAGGGAAGTAATGATGCAGAGCTGCTGAAGGAGAAGGCGAATAAGTATTTTAAAGGTAATGTGACAGACCTGTCAAGCCAATGTCTTTTAATCAGCAGTTTATAACTGACAACGATGTGACTGTTAGCTGTAGTGGCGACATCATTCTGTAGCATCACGCTCCAAACCGTAGCCGGTCGCTAATGGTAAGCTAGGCTAACATTGCTCTCAAAGCATGCTAACCGTAAACTCCCATTCATTGGATTACGATGCACTGAATTGAAATTAGCTGGTTTAGCTAACGCTAGCTAGCTACAACACCAGCAGCTACAGCATCGATGTTAACACATGCCGAAATTAGCTGGTTTAGCTAACGCTAGCTAGCTACAACACCAGCAGCTACAGCATCGATGTTAACACATGCCGAAATTAGCTGGTTTAGCTAACGCTAGCTAGCTACAACACCAGCAGCTACAGCATCGATGTTAACACATGCCGCCACGCGTGTCGTCTAGTGCACACCGAACTTGTTTATATCTTTATTGTTATACTTTATACGGGCTTTCAAACGCATGTTGTGTACACTCGCTGTTTGTGTTCAGCCGTGTCGTCAGGTTATCGTTAGTTTAAAGTGAGATTCAGAAATAACTCCCAGAATATTCTATTAGCCAGCGGGCGCGCGCGTGAGCAGCAGCAGAGCCTCTGTTTCACAACAATACAGTAACTGTTAAATGTAGATGTGTCCATTTCTTTCAGTATTAGTTCAAAAGTATTAGCATCAGATTAGCATTTCACTCCAAAGACTAAAAGTAAAATTGCTCGTTATGAAGAACGGCCCATTTCAGATTCATATGACTGCATTATAATTATTCACTTTAGGTTCTGCTCATTTTAATTACTTTATATACCAGCCTTTCTTGAGTGTAATAGCTCTTTTATTGTATTTATTTATACAATTATTTTATTTACTAATAATACAGTATTTAAGTTTTTACTTTTCTCTGTATCTGTACTTATTTCTGTCCCGGATTTCACCTCTATGGATGAATAAAGGCTAATCTTATTCCGGCCTATAATAATAAATCATAATTTATTAGTTAATTTATATTTTGTATTATTAATCTGAATCTGCAAAGCAACTAGTGATTAGTGCATAAATCATACCCGAGTACAGTACTTCAGTAGAAACACACCGGTACTTTTCACCGCTTTCAGTTTGGCAAAGAAAAGCACCGATAACGAAAGTAAAGTTCTCTTCCTTTTCTATTCGATTTCTAAAGGGCTGAGAGATCATGATGAGTTTGAGCAGATGTAATGAAAAGGTTGTCTGATGTACGATGTGCAGGGTTGACTTTATGCCTGCTGCATAAAATAAACAGGACAGGCTATTGATTTTTACTTATTTACATATTTTAATTATAGATTTTATGATCAAGTCCACCCAAATTGCTTTACTTATAACTCTTCTCAGACGTGTTATCAACCGCCCATACGGTTTATTAAATGTTGAATTGATCAAACCAATTCAATAAATTCCACAATATTCTAAATAAATGTACAATAATTTCCAAATATTGTCACACTATTTATCTTGAGGTATTGATTGAAGCATGTTGTTGGTATTTTATTTAGTGCAGTGAGAATTGTCCTCATTTCAGTGTATTTACTTTGGATTAGTAATATTAAGTAGTAGTAATACGTATTTTATAGCTACAAACATAGGAAGCCAAAGTGATGTGTTGAATCAGCTCATCAAAAACTCAAACTTACTCGGGTTACAATAATGAGCTCATTTTTATCTCGCCATCATTTTCAAAGTCTGCCATCAGTTCTAGTGGGGAAAAAAGCAACACTAAACATGAACCGCCTGCCGTGGAACTTGGTAGAACCACAACCCCAGTGTTTTCCAGTGACGATGTGACATTGTTCTTTTCAGATAAAGACTATGATAATGCAATCAAGTACTACTCGGAGGCCTTGGAGGCCAACCCTACCAATGCCGTCTACTACAGCAACCGAAGCCTGGCGTACCTGCGCACAGAGTGCTACGGCTACGCCCTGGCTGATGCCACGAGGGCCTTGGAGATAGACAAGAACTACATCAAGGGGTACTACCGCCGCGCCACCTCCAACATGGCCCTGGGCAAGTTCAAGGCAGCGCTTAAGGATTATGAGACGGTGAGAAAACATGGCGTCTTCGACTGTTAGTAGCTGCCCACTTTCCCACTCTGAACCTAGAATGTACGAGAAATGAAATGTTGAAATGTGATTTTCTCAAAGAAGAGCTCTGCAGCTCCATCTGTTGACCCGTCGAGTCGAGTGAGGCTGCTCATGTTGCTTTAACGGCCTGGAATCTGGATTATCCTTTAATCTAGACGTGAAGCCAATTAGATCCAGTTTGAAGGCACTCACACCACAACTAATGTGGTGTCTATTGTTGTTGGTGCTGTAAGCAATATAAACATACTGTGGCTTTGGCAGCAAAGACCTCCGACAGCTTGTTGCACAAACTGGACCACGCACCATGGCAACATAAAATGAGAGTTAATCCTGATGAAGCTACGAGAGGTTGGATCTACATTTACGTGTATTAATAGATGTATCGGGCAGAACATTGTCTCAGTCTGAATAGTTTAAATACTTCTTATCCAGTATGAACTGCAGAATTGAAACGTCACACACTTTTAATACCCGTTTACATCCTCCAAGTTCTTTTTAGTCAATTACCCGACAGCTTCCTTGATGCCGGTTGATGAGTAACCAGCGTTGAATTTATTTGTTCTGACGATAGGTAGTGAGGGTTCGACCAAATGACAAGGATGCGAGGATGAAGTATCAGGAATGTAACAAGATTGTGAAACGGAAGGCGTTCGAGAGAGCCATCGCCAGCGACGAGATCAAGAAATCTGTTGTGGACTCTCTGGACATCGAAAGCATGAGTGAGTCTCCCGTGTTATTGAACAAAAGTGTAAATATATATAGAACTGTAATCGTAATGTGCTGTAAGACGGAGGCTGCTAATGACAAAATGCACCTGTTAATATACTTGTAATATATATCAGAAGTGTGTCTTGTGTTGCAGCGATTGAGGATGACTACGACGGCCCCCAGCTGGAGGACGGGAAGGTGACGCTGCAGTTCATGAGGGAGATGATGGATTGGTTCAAAGACCAGAAGAAGCTGCACAGAAAGTGTGCTTATCAGGTCACCATGTTTGTTTCTATGAACCACACCGACTGAAGGAAACGTAAATGTACCAACAGGCATTGAACTTTTCTTCTTTTCTTTTTTAACTCTTTCAGATTTTGGTGCAAGTTAAAGACCTTCTATCGAAACTACCGAGTCTTATTGAGATCACATTAAAAGAGGTGAGGACTGCAGGTATTCACTGGTGAAGTTGCTGTTAGTTTATGACCAATGAGAGTGCAGCAGTAGGTTTATCTTCTTGATCAGCTCACAATAGGACTGCAGGGCTAAATACGACACAATGTGTTTGTTCGTGGTTGTTTTGTACAGTTCTCTTTTGGGGATTCAATTGAATGTGTTTTGTTTCTATTTGCCACAGACAGAAAAATTAACAATTTGTGGCGACACACATGGACAGTACTACGATCTCCTCAACATCTTCCAGTTGAACGGCTTACCATCAGAGACCAACCCCTATGTATCCTTTACTTTAACACCGTTCACGCAGTCTTCCTCCTCGTCTGTACCATTCTGTGTCTGAAGGCCTTTACACACCGGGGGCGGGTTTTTTCATTTTTTCATGCGATTCATTTGCAGTTAAATAGATTTTTTTTAACTATTGTTTTCGTCACAAATATTTGAACACATAATCTGATTATAACATGGCAAGAAAGCTTTTTTTGGGAACACGGTGGATTTTTCTGAGCTTTCACACCACAAAGAAAGACATCAACCAATCATGTGCAGAATGGGTTGAGTTGCTCTTCTGTTTATGAAACAACAAATCGAAGGCTCAAACTATTACTCCTGTCAACCTTGACAAAGGCAGCACAGACCAGGTTCACTCCTTCTGTGCATTTAGCTTTTGGTTTCTCTTATTTGTTGAGTTCCTGGTGTGTAAAGGCCTTCAAACAACGGCTAAAAGCCTCAAAACTTGTGCTTCACGATGCTTAACCCCAGAATTCAGCTGTTCAATGGCGACTTCGTCGATCGCGGCTCTTTCTCTCTTGAGGTCATTCTTACCCTCTTTGGCTTCAAGCTGCTCTACCCCGACAACTTCTTCTTGCTCAGAGGTGAGAGCGCCCACACTGTGCCTGTGCATGAGTCTGTGGATGCCTGTGTGCTGTATAACATGTCATATTATGTCTGCTATCATAAAGTTCAAAGCACAACACTGAAATTCATTTATTAGCCTTTTTTGTTATCACAATTCATTTAGATTCTACTGTTACATTACAAACTTTTATATTCAAGTATACAATTGTTTAATCATAATTGTTACATGCAGGTAACCATGAGACAGACAACATGAACCAGATGTATGGATTTGAAGGGGAGGTGAAAGCCAAGTACACAGCCCAGATGTTCCAGCTGTTCAGCGAGGTCTTCCAGTGGCTGCCTCTTGCACAGTGTATGAACAGCAAAGTACTGGTAAGCAGTGTTCACCAGCTCCAGTTTCTGTCATCAGTCACAAGCCTGCTCCCTCTCTCTCAACCCCACACTTGCTAACATTACGAGCCGCCAAACTTGCAAAACACTGGCTGGCTGAAACCTTTCTTTTCTCAGCGCGCCTGTTTATCCCGGAGAGATGCGTCATATTCACATAGTAATTTACAGTCGGTGTGTTTGATTGCTTGTATAGAAAAACAGCCATAGTTTACCCAGAATGCACCGAAATGAAAAGCGAGAGCATAGGCAACACTTACGCTCTGCTCAGTAGACTGTATGTTCTGGGCTTAATAAGATTCTCCACCTCAGGTTATGCACGGTGGACTGTTCAGTGAAGACGGTGTCACATTGGACGACCTCAGGAAGATTGAGAGGAACAGACAGCCTCCAGACTCAGGTAGGCTGCGACTCCAAATGCACCCTCTGTCTCCAAGGAAGCATCTCTAGAGAAAATGACCAGAACACTTTCCTCCGCTCTCCCACAGGTCCCATGTGTGACCTCCTCTGGTCGGATCCACAGCCTCAGGTCAGTTCCCACCCACCTAATAGCTCATTATGGATCCAGTGGTTTGTGTTTGAGCAACATTCAGTCCGCTTCCAACTGGATTAAGAATTAATTTCTCTCTCCGTCTCTCTCTGTCATGCAGAACGGACGGTCAGTCAGCAAGCGAGGAGTGAGTTGTCAGTTCGGGCCAGATGTGACGGAGCGCTTCCTGGAGCAGAACAAGCTGGACTTCGTTGTGCGTAGTCACGAGGTCAAAGCTGAGGGCTACGAGGTCACTCACTCAGGGAAGTGCATCACCGTGTTCTCAGCACCCAACTACTGGTACGAAATGATGCCGGCTAACTTTAAGAGTGTTGAGTCAGCTGTTACATACGCTGTTTACGTTAAATGCTGCGTGTTGTGTTCTTGTCTTCCTCCAGTGATCAGATGGGAAACAAAGGAGCTTATATCCACCTCAGGGGATCAGACCTTAAGCCAGAATTTCACCAGTTCACTGCCGTGGTCAGTATCCTGTACTTATGTATCACAATACCACAATGATGACTTTGGTGCGATGCCCTGCGTCGTCATCTCGATACAGAAACGATACCAGCAAACCTAAAAACATCCGGAGAAGCATGAGTTGTGCTGATGCAGACACCAGCTCAGAGCGGGACTGTGCCGATGGCTAACAGTTCATGACCCGCTTTCATTTTTCGTATCGCATTTTTGAGTCTCGCAACAAATCAACAGTAAAAAGGGAGCAGATGTAACTTTTAGAGATCCACTGATCACGTTCGCTGATACCGATTGGGGATGAGCCATATCGGACGATGCAGATTGTTTTTGTTGTCCTGAAAAATAATTTTAACCGCACCAAAGTTATGCTTTTGGTTTGTTGTTATATAAAGCGGTCACTTGTAGAAAAACACGCAGTTCAAATGATAAGGAAATAAATTATCTTTTCTTTTTTACATTTTCTTCAATTAGAAACAATTCTTGGCAATAAGTTTTATTTATGTATTATAAACTTCATAAGCTTGTTAGGAAGCTAAACGGATCACAATTCCATATCTGATGTCTATTTATATAGCTGTGAAAACTTCTCCTACAAACAACTATTGATTCAAGTTTCTCACCAAAAACTACATTTTTCAAGATTACATTTGAACACATGATAACTTTACCGGGTTAAAAACAAAAACTACCAAAATATCTGCCAAAAACACACGTTTGACGTGTAGTTTGCAAAAGCATATTTAAAGACTTAATTTGGTTCTGGTGTAACCTTTGTCTCCTTCACAGCCTCATCCGAATGTCAAGCCCATGGCGTATGCCAACACGCTAATGCAGATGGGGATGATGTAGAGGCCGCGCCAAGCCATCTGTGACACCGACGACCCTCCCGTCTGACCTGAACCATCCCAGCCACCTCACTCCCTACAGTGCTCGGACATGCTCATGCTTAGCCTACGGGATCCCTCTCCCCGACCAAACTTCCACTAGTTGTGTACAGGAAACACGTGGTGTAGTTCAGATGGGAAGAGATCACTTCCACCCAGCCCAGAACTGGGTACGTTCTTTCATGTTATCGGTTAAAACTGGAAAAAAATAACTTTAAAAAACCCTCCATTCCCGTTGTCCATTTGCCCGTTCATGTGGTCCATCACCGGGTAAAGACACCAACCGTTCAGATGAGTCTCCTTGGAGCTGCTTGGTTTTTAGAATATTTGATGTACTCAGCAGACGGGATCAAATAGCTGGTGTGTACCAAAGACCCGTAATGAAAATGATTGTTCAGTTTTTGCAAGGAGCGTCTTGTGACTCTGAAAGCTAGTATTGTACTGTTGGCCTGTGTACACAGCTTGGAGTGTTGTAAACTGGGTGACGGGCAGCATGTCTATCAGTGTTTCTCAAACTCACCTACAGTATGTCCATTTATTTTGTTTTGTTTTACAGGAATACAAAAAAACCTATGATCCCAGTCCCGAAAAAAAATCTATAGATTGTGTCTGGGGTGGGGGGGCACTCTTAAAGGTGCTGTTTGCCATTAGTGGTGTATGTAGTTGGTTCAGTCATGTAGCTGGTAACATTTAATTTGCACTGCTTCCTGTTGAGGAAGATACCGCTGCTCTCCATGTTTTTCATCCTCGACCGTCAACCTGCAGCTCCCGCACAGTCTACTCTCCGAACTAGCTTTGGCGTTAGGCAAATACCGATGGCACTCGAGTCTCCCTGACACACACACACACACACACATACACACACACATGTTCAATTACGTGGACTCCTTCCGAACACAAACGTCCAAACTGCAATTCTGTCTCAAAGCGCACAGCTGCATTGTCCAATGGCCCTCAACTTTTTAGATAATGAAATACACTGACGTGTATGTATATATATATACTGTATCATTTAAAGATTCCGTGTAATGTTTGGGGAAAAAATATTGAATAAAAAAAAAACCTAGTCCGGTGATTTTAGAAACAAGCTGGTATCTTTATTTATGTCTGTTATTTATCGTCTGTTTTTCTCTTCTGAGTGAATAGAATCCCACTGCAGCTGTTTAGGAAGACCTGTCCATGCGTAGGTTGAGACAAATGATGAAGGTTAGGCATGGACCTCGAGTAGACGGGGTCAGGACGTAGGACCTGAACAAATCACATTACTGGTAGTGGTACGTCAGCCAGCATGGACTGTA
Organism: Melanostigma gelatinosum; assembly: GCF_949748355.1. Classification (NCBI taxonomy): domain Eukaryota; kingdom Metazoa; phylum Chordata; class Actinopteri; order Perciformes; family Zoarcidae; genus Melanostigma; species Melanostigma gelatinosum. The sequence continues at coordinate 21,549,505 of NC_136640.1, forward strand.
GGCCAATGCTAGTGCGTGAATGGTACTAGGGCGGGTGTTCGCAAGAAAATCTGGGATTCAAAGCTATGAAGATGTTTGTAATAAAAAAGTAATATAGTACATTAACTCAAGCACTGTACAATTTTGATGTGCTTATACTTGAGTATTAACTATTTTACTGCTCAGAGGGAAATATATTGTGCTTATGACTCGACTCCATTTATTTGATAACCAAAGTTACCTGGCAGATTTAGGTTAACAACACATGAAACTAATAGATAAATGTGGATGTATTTTTTTTTTCTTTGCTGGTTTTACTAAAGTAAAAATTCGGAGTACCAACACCGTATTTTACTGTAGCGTTCATAAACCGTGAAGTCAGTGCTCGATCCCTTCCGACTGCTCGATCCGTTCTGCGCATATGCGGGAACGCCTACCCAGAAAGCCTGCAGAAAGACCCGCCCCCTACTCTGCCTCTGATTGGCTACTTGCTGCTTAACGTTAGCCTAGCTATGATGCTAACCTGTGCTTCGAACTTACGCTAGATAAGCCGGGTAACAGCGACTCTTCCACGGCAGCTCAAGTTTTTGTTCCCGTAGTCTGAAGAGAGGCTACCCGGCCTGAAGAATGGTTGTTTATATCTTTACGAACCCTCTTTTTAATTTATTTGACGTCTCATTTATTTGACGTCACGACTCCAACAGCTGATCGCCAGTCGTCAACTATGCGCCACGAGTTGACAACACACACAGCACGAGTTTCACCTTGTTGTGAACGTGGTTGGACACGAAGACAGTCAGCCTCGAACAACACCAGCGACCTGAGATGCCAAAATATTGTTCTGCCCCAAACTGTAAGCATGACTCCGGAAACGGCAGCGACAGGAAGAGCTTCTACAAGTAAGCGGCTTAAACGTGTCTTCTAGCAGTCAGTCCATGTCAGCTGTAGTGCTGGTGGAGGCGTCGTCTCTGACTTTAAGGGACGTGTTCCTACCTTTCACCACGTACATTCTTACTACCTATTTAAATGAATCACTGTAGTTATTAAGTATCAACATTTTTTTTTTAAAGTTTAATAAGCTCTTAAGTTAACGTCTTTTGTTTTGACCTTTTGAGTCCTGATTGAATCGTGTTTTTAATCTGGTGGTGACTACGTTTTATTGACTGGTTAATTCCCCTTCAAATATGGTTTACGTGTAAATTCTTGACATGTGCTCTTTGGTTACATTTAGTAATTAGAATGCATCTTGTTTTCACCTACGGATGCAAATACACAAACTAGTAAAATACACACCTAAATGTGTATTTTGGATGTTTTCTTTCCACTAACCCTTAACGTGTGCCTCACGTTAATCCTGGAGCTGATGATTCACAGACAGTATGCAGTGGTAGAAGAAGCACTCTGATCCTTAACTTTAGTAGAAGTAGAAACGTCCAAGTCTGTAAATACTCCATGAGATGTGAAAGTTACTTAAGTAGAAGTGCAGAAGTATTATCAGTAAAATGTCCTGCTAATATAAAAAGTGAAAGTACTCATCATTTAGAATACATGTCTGTTGATGTTCCTCAATGTGGAGCCAATTTTAAATTAGTTGTGTACTCATGGGTAGATTAGTAGGAAAGTACTACATGATATCATCTAAGCACATACATGTGTTTTGTATGTAAAAACGGTCAAATAAAAGTAGAGTATCAGTATAAAGTTGCATAAAATGGAAATACTCATGTACAGTACATGTCAAAATTGTACTCAAAGACAATACTTGAAAACAGTGACCAGGATAACATCAACATTACAAAGCAACACGCTTTGACATATTTGACAGTGTCATTTCAAAAGTTGTCTATTATTCTGTCTACCTCACACGCATAATATTACCTTCAATATGAATGTAATTGCATACAGCGCCACCACTAAGTATGGCCTCCTATACTGCAGGTGTTGGGTTGCATTACACATTATACAGAGTGGCACAAACCAAAACGTGCCGAGTCCACAGCGTCTGATTGTCAGCTTAGGGAGGCAGTTTGGAGACTTTGGAACAAGTCCCTTGAAGGAGCCCAGGTGTTGTCCAGTGTCTCACATCCGTACGTCTTCATTGTGCTCCAGGTTCCCTCTCCAGGACCCGGTCCGGCTGCAGCAGTGGCTGAGCAACATGCAGCGCGGCAGCTGGACTCCCTCTCGGCACCAGTATATTTGCCACGAGCATTTTGCGCCGTCGTGCTTCAAGGTGCGATGGGGGATCCGTTACCTCGAGAGCGACGCTGTGCCCACAGTGTTCCAGGAGGCCGAGGTAAAACACGGTCATGATCGGGCTGAATATGATTTCATGTTCAGGAAGCTGGTATTTGTTCCTTAACATTTAAACCATTTAAAAGTGTTTTGATTTATTTATGGGCTGGAAATTAACCAGAGCAGGCAGCAAAGGTGATAGAGTGAAACATGAAGTTTATTTAAAAATATTTGATGATGACACAGAGGTGCTCCTTGACAGCTTTCTGTAATTCTCATATTACAAAATGATTCAATCATTTTGCAAAAATCATTCATTTCGTTTGATATCTCGGTATACGGTAATATAGCATGTTTTCTGGTAGTTCAATAGTCTACATGAAATAACCACGTGGCCTATTTTTCTTTACCCCTATGAGAATTCAATACTTAAAGTACAGAGTATGTTCTCATTTAATTAAGAACTTTAGTGCAAAATAAACTTAAGTTTTAAGTGAAATTACAGAGAAATTAATAAGTGTTTCCACTAATGCTTGATAATCTGATTAAAGCAATAATTTGATTTATTTTCCCATTAGCAGAATTCTTATAAATTAAAACTTCAATTTAGCCGACGTTATTTTGTATCACAATGTTTCGATATATGATTTCTTCACAATGCGATTCCATTAAAAGACAATAAATCATATTCAATTATCGCCCAGCCCTGATTGTGAGAAGATAGAAATCAATGAAAGTATATATTTTTTAAAACATTTACTTGGCACTTAAACAAGCAGATCTGCATATGTATTGACTGAATTGATTATCTGGGGTATTCAAAGACTTACGGGGCTTTTGGCCAATACTGCTCAGATATCTGGTGTCAGTCAAAGTCTTATCTTAGCAACACTACAGCTAAACTAAACTATAACCACTGTCCTGTTGCTAAACACACTCCTTCTTTCTAGAAACGGAAAGCAGCGCATCCCGGTGAGAGGACGCCGAAGCGGCTTCGCGCCACCGGCGACCAAAGCGTAACGGAGTCAGGTGACGGGACGCTGGCTGTCGACGCCGTGGAGACGGAAAGCGAAGCGACGCACACCGTGCACCTGTACGAGATCACCGTGGACCCAGCGCAGCAGGGAGAAACCGGCCGGCTGGAGGCGAGTGATGCCGGGGAATCTGACCTGGCGTCAGTGAACGAGTTCAAAACGGGGCAGAGTTTCCCGTTTACTTTACTCCAGACGGTTAATGCTCTGAGTAACAGCGGGGAGGTGGTCGTGATGTCCGAGCGCCCAGCCGGCGAGGGCCAGGATGAGCTTCTGAACGGAATCACCGCTGCCATCTTCACTCAGGGCCACGGGCTGGTGAGTGAAGACGTGAGCAGTGCCGCGGAGGAGCCTTCGGACCCCCGCCAAACACAAGTCATCGCCTACTTCGAGACCATCCCGAAAGTTTTCCCCGGTGAGGCCGCCGCCCAGCTCAGCGTGTGTCCGGACACGGTGCTGTCGTCCGCTCTGAGCTCCAAGCCCATCACGTCCACTCTGCCCATAGTGTCCAAGCACACGCCGCCCTCCCCGACGTCCCTGGTCCTCACCGTGGAAAGGCTGGACACGGGAGAGGGGGACGACGGCACGTGGGAGGAGGGCGACGGCACAGAGCTCCTGGATCGCCAGCTGGAGGAGCACTGGTGAGCACCGACCCTCACGTTTCGGTGTGAAGTTGGCCAGTCTCATTATCAACGCTTCTGCAACGCTTCTCTCCCTCTCTCGCAGCTACCACAAGAGCAGTCTGAGCAAGGAGCAGCTGGAGGCGATCATGGCCGAGCTGCAGAAGAAGGTGAAAGTGCTGCAGCAGCGCCACCGCCGCCACCTGGAGAAGCTGCTGGGCCTGGAGAACACGGTGAGCCAGCTGAGGCAAAGCAACCTGCTGAACGAGGAGCGCCTGCAGCTGCTGGAGCGGGTGAGGAGCGAACCAGTGTTCACACCCAATGAGTCCAGATTCACTCCAAAATTAAAAAGTCGTCGCTGCTCTCGGGTTTCTTTTAGCTGTCGCTGTTTTCTAACATTTCATCGGGACGCTCCGTTAAACGTGCTCTTTGCATTCACTCTTTGTTGTCCCCTCATTCTCAGGCTTACATACAGACCAGTGCAGCGGTGTCGGACGGCGGGGGGACCGTGACCATCATCTACGAAGAGGACGATGCTGCGTACTTGTACACTCCGCTGATCACCGCCGACGAGAAGCTGTGAGGCTGACCGTCTGCCGCCCTCGGGGCCAGTCAGGGACGGGGCCCATGTCGTTGAAAACAAAACACTACCTGGGTTTTTTTTTTTTTTTTGTCTCTTCACAAATTGTATGAAACGTGTTGTCAGATCTGCTGTGAGCTTTGCACAAATATGGATGAGTAATGTGGGACGGTGTTGAATGTGTTCTCTACCCCTCCCCTCCTTCCTCCAACCACTTTTTGTTTGACTTGTAATGCATTTTTTGTTTGTGATGATAAACATATCCAATTAAAAAAATAACTTGTGCTTCACTTCTACAGTTTATGTACATTTTAGCTTTCAAAAAAGATTACACAACCAACTCGTGGAAGTTTAAGCACCTTTTCTCATGTAGCATGTAGCATGTAGCTTTGATTGAACAGTGATCGAGAGGAGCTGATTCAAACAGAACCATGTAAATGTTACAGTAGTGGTTGTTAAGACTGATCATTTATTCTACATCGTATATTTTTATTCAGGAGATCTAAGTAACCCAAAGGCGATCAAAGGGAAACTGTTTGACAGAAAGCAACGTGACTGTTAAATCTCACAGGTTTACTGTTTAACTCTGCAGAGTAAACCTGGATCCGAGGGTTCTACTTCTATCAATGTAACAGACATGAACTAGTTCTCTTCTTTACTCAGCCAAATGATCCAGATGCATACCCTAAAATGTTCATTCCAATCAACCACTAGGGGGCGAGAGAGCTACCTGTGTGTCTTCATCATGCAGAGAAGTGTCGGACAATACTCCTTTCGTTCTCAGGACTTCTTTATGCTCACTGTCCCAAATGCCAGAACGGAAATGGGAAAAAGGGCTTTTGTGTGCTCTGCACCCTCATCATGGAATATGTTGCAGAATGATTTCAGGTTTCACACGTTCCACATGGGCACAGTGTTGAGCAATGATTCGGGACTGTAGTTGTGCATGGAATGGAAATACAAAACATTTAAGAACAGAACCAAAACCCTTTCAATCTCGAGCAAATTTGACCGGTTTCTGTTTATAAAATGACATAATTACCTGCAGTTTATCCCATTCACTACTCTCATTATCATATAAGCATTACACACAAGCACATGAAATATAGATTTATTTAAAAGAAGGCAGTTTAGTCATATCTTGTATTATTGCACAGGATTCATTGTGCAGCATATAACGGAGCACCAATAACAGCCAGTGTAGGGTTTTCTTCATCACACTGCTGTGACTGAAGAATCCTCTTGTAGGTCTTCAGTATGACCACTTGAGGGCAGCAGAATATTTTTCTTTGCTCTTTCCTTTGGACAAAACACAGGTACAGTGCCATGCTCATTCTTTTTATTCCACTTCTCTGTTCCAACACATCAAGAAATTATGAAAAACATTATGCTCGCATGAAACATGTTTAATCAGACTTCTTTTTAAATGAACACCCTCAAATCTGACAGAGATGTTTTTTTAATAATGGCCTCCACCTGACAGTGTCTGATCTTTGCACGATGTTTGGTTTGATGGTACCAGCATCCATTTCCTTTTGCCAAGTGCCTTGCTCAACTCCTCTCGGCCGGAAGCTGTTCAGTGAGCGGAGAATGTTCCACACTCCCACCCACTTCTTTTCAAATGTGCTGCTGCTGTCACCTCAAAGTTGAATTAACCTGATTTAATTGCTGCTGCAAAACTGGAACGTGATGAGAGTGAGTGTTTCTTATCTCTGCTCAGCGGTGAGGCGCTGTGCTGGAATGTGAGGGAGGGAGCTGCTCTTCTCATCTGACCTGGAACTTTATCAGCAGGTACACTTGAGGGTATGTTGGCCCAAACAATAAGCTAATATAGATCTTCCACTGAAATACATAAAGTGATTTGTCCAGTACAGCCTGACCCAAGAGATCATTTGGCTCACATTCTTGTGTACCTTCTACTCACCATCCTTCCTTAACTTCCTCATTTCATTTTGGCACAGAAGAAAAAAGGGAGGAAATATACATTTGAGAGAATCCTGATCACATTTTCTTTCCCAGCCGATACTAAACACTGATGATCCGTATTGCCCGATACTTTGTTGATTGATTACAGCAGCTGGTCTACAAGGCTCCAGAATATATATATATATATATTTTTTTGTCACCATCCCAAAATTCATTTCAACCGCTCTGAAGCCTCAGGAATTCTAAATGTTATCCTTTTACTTTGTTATAGTATTTTAGTGTTGTTTTCTTCATAAAATCAGACAATTCAAATAAGGAAATAAAAGATTGTATTTTTATAGATTTAAAACAAATAAAATGCAAACACTCCATCACCCACTCCACCACGTGAGTAATAGGGGACATTGAGAAAAATGTACATCCCTTTGTTATAAGTTGATTTGGATTTTTTGAAATACTGATGTAGGAGCACTCTTGCCTACAACAAACTGAAGCTGTGGTTTCAGATACAGCACACAGTCGTGATCCTTTTCAGGACTCCCAAAAGAAAAAGAACACACACAAACAGCCACACAACTCACCCACTCCTTCACGTGAGTATTAGGACATTGTGGTGGTTTGTCACAAGATAAATATATCAAACTTTTTAAAAGTATTTTCTTGTTTGCAGTCAGAAGTGTTCCACATTGTTTGGTCACGCGATTTTGTTTTTTTGATTTTATGAACGATTCAACTTCCACTTTTCGACCAGATATCAACGGGATGTCCAATACTGGCTTTCAACTGATAAATGTGGATGTGGTTTCTTAGTAAGCCTCTAAAATGATGATATACTATTATTAGCACAATGTAGAGGACGAAACATTTTAGTATTGCAATTCCCGTTGGAATCTGGTTGAAATCAACGTCTCCAAATAGTCGGCGAAAAAACGTTCACTTTTGAACCAATTCTGAACGTCTTTTCACCGGTGGGCATAGACGTCTTTTAAACGGAAAAATGCTTCCTGGGTTTCCTTGCTGAGGAGTTGGCAACACTGCCCGTCTCACAGCCGGCCGCACATTGAGACCAATGCTCTTCATCCAGCTCGGAGGACGGCCTGTTTTGATTCAATTGAGGTTGTAGCTTGTTTCCCACCTCACTACGGTTACATAGAGGTGTCGTTTGTATTTTAACGTTTCGCTCACGATTTATTGAACCGGGAAGTCCGAATCTTTGACTATCTTTCGAACTTTACCTAAGTTGGCCCATGCTGCTGTAGCTACCAGCTAACAAGCTAACAATACAAGCTACCAGCCTCCCCCGCATTGTGAGCAGCATAAAATGATACGAATGGTGCTATTTTCTGCTTGCAATATTGGAATCCAGTAGTTCAAGTACTTACAGAGTATGCCGTTAGCGTGAAGCCGAACATTTAGTCCGTCAGCTCGTTTACTTCACTCCGCAAGTTCCCTGCCGTGTTTCCAGAAACAGTGCGTGTTCCAGCAGTAAACACAGACACGTATTTTACATGAATGTACAGACAGAATGTACACTGCTCTCATTACGTTGTCCTGGGAGCTTCTTGTTGACAGCACACAGTCTATAGTTCCATTATGATGATATTTTATATCAAACATTAAATCTGTTGAAATCACGTCTTCGTGTAAACCACATTTCACCGACCAGCGTAATATGACTTTGGAGAAATACGTTCAAAGTAACCAATATCGTGTCCCATTCACCCTGCAACTGAACAAACCATCAATATCATAAAACCAGAAATCAACGTTGAAATGCGGGTTGGTGCTCGCGAGGTAGCGTTACAGGAGCGGAGGTGGAGGTCCACACACAGGGATTTGAGGCAATTTAAAGGACATTTTAAATCAGTTTGAAACAGGATTTTTTTATTTTTATGTATCGATGGTAGTCGCAAACATATCGATACACTATTGTTTAAAAAAATGTCGCGATAGTAAGCTATATTATATATTATTATATTGTTCAAATCGATATCAATAGATCAATATTATATCTTCAAAAATTGCAACGGCGGAAAGTCGACGCCACTGTGTGTCCCAGCAAGCTTTATTGCAGGACTCTTGTGTTGTATTGTCCTGTAATTGTGCTTATTTTGTGCACGAGCAAATCTTTGAGATGCAACGAAGTAGCAGATCAGATTTAGAGATGAATCAGCCCTTTGACCTTTTGGCTGTTATATATCATCAACAATCAGTTTTATCTTTTGCATATCTAGTTGACCGTGACAGAGAATGACTTCCAAAAAATAAAGCAGAACAAACTTCACCTTCACAAGAATTGGGCATTTTTTTTAGGAGGAAGTAGGCAGATGTGAGTAATTAAAGTATGTGTGTTGATGAAAGTTAAGGGGGGATCCTGATTTGGAAAATGGGAGTAATTTGGGTGTGTATGGATAACAGTAGATAAAAAAAAAAACTTCCTGATAGGGTTTAGTGCTGCATTATATTTGCCTTTCAAACACCACAGTAACATGTCCACAGTTGGACAATACTGTGTAAGAGTACTATGTAATGAGACACAAAGAAGACACAAGTGTAATAAACAGTATATTACTACAGCTTTTTTTACTGCCGATGCAAAGAGCAGCCATCTTGGATTTAGAGTTCGTGGTTGGTGAGGTTAGTATACTTTTGGAGTCAAAAATCTGACTTCAGGTGACGTTCAAGTCATAGACTGTAAATAAGAAGTGGACGTAGTTCCCTGGACTATAGTTTTGAAGCCTAGAGTTTGGTATTTTGGCCGTCGCCATCTTGGTTTTTTGCAACCTGAAGTGACATGAGAACGTGGAGCTAAGTACAGCCGAATACTGAACAAGATGTATTTCGGCGACCAAAATGTCAGAAATAATTTTCATGAACTAAAACCACACTGTGAAAGAGTTACCGTTGCAAGACAAAAACACAGACGACACCCAAACCGGACAACGCCGCGGTAGCGACCGGTTTATCACAACGTAGCCACGCACTAAAGCATGCCCTCATTTATGGTCTATTTCACTCTAAATGGACCATAATTTACTAAATGAACATCGTGCTGCATGTAAGAAAACTTTAAACTAGCGATTGAGACCATAAACTCATGTTTACAATGTTTACTGAGATGATAAATCAAGTGAGAATTGGGGTAATTTTCATATAGACTGCTCTACTATCAGACTTCCTTTTGAAACCAGAGGAGTCGCCTCCTGATGGCCATTAGAAACTGCAGGTCGAAGGTACTTCCACATTGGCATCACTTGTCAGAACCGGAGGTTCAGTAAAGTTAAACTGTCCGACTTCACGGTTAAAATAGATGGCAGCATTATATCGAGTACTCTGCCTCGAAATACTCCTTTCAGGAGAGAAAATGTCGAAGACTTTGGTCGGACACGACTCCTGCTGAGAAAGTTTCAAACAGAAAACCTATTATGGTTCTGTAAGTTTAATTCCCAGAGAAGCATTCTTGTTGAATCGATTGCTTTGTGGTTCAGATTTTGATTTCGATAACTTGCTGTTGCAGGTAAGAAACCTCAGGAGTGAATTGCTGTTCCCACTGAGTGGACAGAGTGAGCCTGTGTTATTTTCAGGGAGGGAGGGGGGTTGCTTTCTCTTTCTGACTTCAGGTGCCAGGCAACCTTTCGGCCCTTCACATTCCCCAGTATCGGTCATGTGACCAGAGTTTGGCCAGAGCCAGCAGAGCATAACCAGAGAGACTCTCAGAATGCAGACTTTTGACAGTCAGCCAGGTTGAGGTATTTGTTTAGATTCAGTTCTTCTAGCCTTTAGGAACCTTTGCTTTGTTGGTGGTTGTTTTTTTTCAAAATCTGAAAATCTCACTCGCATCTCTAAAAAAAAAAGTTAAATTTTACTTACCATTTGTTGAAAGGGTGGCTTTGTGTAAGAATCAATGATCAGCTTAACAATGACCAAACATGCCTCAGGCTTTAGACAAGTCACTGGAACAGCACACACACTCTGCCATCATGATGATGTTGAAAGAGTTTATTTGCTCCATATGTTGTTGTTCTGGTTGGTGTTATGTGATATCCCACACAGGCCTGTTTACTGTAGCCAATCATTTGTCATTTAGACAGGATAGAAGGAGATTTAAACCAAGAAATTGGGGTTTTCATCAGTCAAAGGCCAATTTGTAAAAAATAATCAGACACGATATTAAACAGATGTAGAGATTTTAAAATGTGTTTAATATTGATGTGTGTGTGTGTGTGTGTGTGTGTGTGTGTGTGTGTGTGTGTGTGTGTGTGTGTGTATATATATATATATATCATTTATTTTCAAAAGTAAATAATTGTATCCTAAATGAGTACAGAAATTCAAAGAATTCTGCAATTTTACTAGAATCTTCACAACAGGCCATAGTTTGCATTATATACCTTTGTCAGGACCTACATTGGAGCAATAGATAATCTGATTTACCAAAACAACAAATCAAAAAACTATTTTACCCAAATGTACAAAAGATATTTTCTCAGTTGCCACATTGTTTCAAACACATCCTCCTGAGTCTTGGAAGTAGGAAACCTTTTTGTATTGAGGAATGTAAATGACTAGACTCTATGTTACCTACTGATTTGCTCCTGCCTGACCATAATGCACCATTTTTCTCTCCAGAGTATCTATAAAAATGTTTTTTTAAAACTCAAATGTAATCTTCTCGAATAATCATTACAATTTCAAATGAGCTCTGATCTGTAGTTACTGTCATCATGACCAGATGTCAAGCCGTTTCTTGTCCTTTTGTTCGAGGCGACATTGATATGGGAGTAAGAGGCAACAGTTGGAAAGTAATGTGATATGGCACCATGGGAACGCTCCTATATTTACTATACGATGGTCATCCATTTTTCACGCAGCTTCTTTTGTCTGGTGTGGCTGCATGTGTTTTTGAAACGAGACTGCTGTAAGGCTTGACTCATGTCTATCACGGAAACTCTGGCTGATTAAATGTGCTAGAGTCTAGATAACCGTGCTCTGCTTTTGGTGCATCTCATCATGACGTAAAGTTCACAAAGGTGGCAGGAAAAAAAGGACAGTGGAGGATTGAAGGGAAGCTTGATGTCTCTGGGAACCCCCCCCCCCCCCCCCCCATAGGCTTCAATGGACGTCAAGCAAAAAATCCCAACTGCTTTCACAAGGCACTTCTAATTAACAAGTAGATCTTGTTCAGTGGTCAAAAGTAGAAGTCTGTGGTGATGCAGGGCAACTTCCACAAATTCATAATCATATTTAGAAGTGTGTTGGAAAGAACTATGCAAGCTCAGCCGATAACTCAAGCCTGTGAGGGTAATAAAACGAATAGCTCGTGCCTGTCTGGAATGGCTCCACTCCTCTGTGCTCACACTTCTCACCTCTGCCCGTTAACTGATCCTGTGGCTAATTGTTTAGAGCGTGCGTGGTTTAGTTGCCAGTTGCTGGTAACGTAGCCCTGAGGATTGAATGTCGGTGCTCTTACGAATTCACCTGGTGAGAACGCACTCCGTCATTTTCTGTCGCCGGTTTAGTGCCTCGTGCTGAGTGAATGAGCCGTTACAAGATCTTGAAAGGAGCGTGATCTTCAGAAGATGCAAATTAAAAAGGAGCTTTATGTTTGAAATGAAACAAGATATGCAGTATCTTAAAAAAGCGGTCATGTTTATTAAAAAAACAAAAACACTTGTCGGATATATGTACTGCAGCTGTATACAACACACAAAGAACATTACTGTTCTGGATGAACCCAGGTGCTTTTGTGCTCCCTCTGTCCACACTGTAAAGCACTCAAAGTCCTCTGCCACTTCCCCATCCCCAACATCACCACTCTGCACTAAAGGCTGCATTCAATAGTCATCATCTGCCTTGACAGTTACAGGTGAATGATACGCTTACTGCAGTATTTACACACAACACCCAATCCCGCTGATGACTCGGTCGCACCATCTAACACATCCAACTCCTCCATCTTCTACACAGCAGTTCCTTTTTATGAAGGTGACACATGAAGCAGTCATGGCAGTTTCTATATATATGTAAAAAAAAAAGAAGAAAATTCAGCCGTAAACATTAAGACATTATTGATCGTGACATTAACATTTATCGTGTTGACCTTAAAAAAAAGACACTAAGAACATCATTTTCTTTTGAAACATGATGAAAGGACATTTCCTCTCCAAAGTCCTTTGTGTGGATTTCCAGTCTCTGAAAAGCCGAAGTCAGAGATACCTCACAGTAAAGGCAAAATCAAACACATCCTTCACTACGGCGTCTCCTTGTCTCCTTGTCCCCTTGAGCTCTTTTCCTCAGTACACCCTCAGTTTGGTTTGGCGCTCCGGTTTGAGACTCAAGTCATTTCCCTCTGTGATCGTCATTCATACATAGTCTTTCCTTTCCAACCCTGGGCCACCTGCGGACCGTGAGGCAGAGTAAGCCATTCGCGAAGGGTTGTACCTGGTCTCACGCGGCGGGCAGGAGCAGCAGAGCAGTGCGCCGCCAAGAATCAGGAGGGCAGCTGCTGCCCAGCCGATGTACAGCGCGGCCCCCAGCTCCCTCCGCTGAGCGTCGGTAAGCAAAGGGTTGTAGAAGTCCCTGATTATAGTGTTGGCCGACCAGGAGACGGGAATGAGCTGCATGACCCCGGCAACGATGAAGAAGACCCCGGAGATGATCATCACCTTGGACTTGAACGCCTCGTCGTCAATGCAGTTGGTGCACTTGGCCCCGGCGATGGCGATAAGCATTGCCAGGATGGCTAACAGGATGGAGATGACGGTGAGGGCGCGGGCAGCCTGGAGGTCCTGGGAGAGGGCGAGCATGGAGTCGTAGACCTTACACTGCATCTGACCCGTGCTCTGGACCACGCAGGTCATCCACAGGCCCTCCCAGATGATCTGAGCGGTCACGATGTTGCTGCCGATGAAGGCCGTCACCCTCCACATGGGGAGGGCGCACGCCAAAATGGCAATAATCCATCCCAAAATGCACAGGGCGATGCCTATCAACTCCAGCCCTACAGACATACTGAAACGTCTTCCTCTTCTGCTGCTGAATGTGTGTCACACCTGAGAGGAGATCACAGAAAAAGGAAAATCAACCAGAGACCCAGCTAGTAATTAAGTTAATTTCAGGCCTCTCATCTGTGAGTGTGTGATGTTCTGTTGCCTCAGCTTCACCAGTATCCTTTATAAGGCAGATCAGGTGGAGGGGAGGAGTCCTTGAAGGAGTTGACATCACCAAAGGGGGAGGAAGGACCTGGACACACTCTGCTATCGGCTTACATGGCCAGCTTCACAATGGGCCTGGCCACAAAGAGGCCTTTCACAGCTGAAAGGGCATGCAACTGCTACATGTGTTACTATAACTAAAGAAACAGGTCCAAGTGGGATTAAGGCTTAATGTATGACTCGAAATAAAAGTATTCTATTTGATTTCATGGAGAGATGCAAGAATAAAAAAAAGACTGATTCATCTTTGTTGCAAAACACTTTTCTTTGGCATCATGCTGACAAGGCAATGCATTCAAAGACGTCTTGAGTAACTCGTAGATCACTTCCTCAAAATTAGTCCAGATTGTCTCTGCAGGTCTGATGATGCTTTGAAAACAAAAGGCTAATCAATGAAGAATGCCTGACCTGCGTTCACCAGTAACACCCTCCTAACCTTTTCATCATCAATGTGGTGAGGACCTTGCATCTCCAAAACGCCAGCATTTCAGGATGTGAAAAGAAACATCTTGCTTTCAGCTTGCAGTTTATTTTAGAAAGCAAACAAAGAGGTATTAAAAAGCTTAAAAAGCTGTCATGTGACCAATAGGGCTGGACCACAATATTTATATTTAGATACAGGAAACCGAGGGTCAGTGAGCCGGCTCTGTTCTGAACTGTCTCCGTTACTAGCGAAGCGCCGGGGGCCAAAAAAAACAAACATTTTGAGTCATTAAACATTAACGTTGGTTACTATCTGTTGTGTCACTATCTGCACAAACAATTCTGAGCACTCTGAAAAACAACGCTGTTCTCTTGGAGGCCGCATACGCTCTCTCCGGCCTGGGAACGATTGAAAAAAAGACACTGGCGCTCAAAACAAAATAGTGCTGTAGGGACACTAAACCCTTCAGGGATCCTTCAGTTCAAGGCTCACCTTTAAGTTGGAGTTACGAGGCTTTCACCTGCCAACAGTGTTATGTTTGATGGGCCTTAATGACTCTGTAGAATGCCCTTGAAATTCTTCGGGGCTGGGACTGTCTCCCTAGAAACCCCCCCCCCCCCCCCCCCCGTGTTGACAGTCTCTCTTCCTCTGACATGAAACGGATCCATTGTTTGGGAAGGCAGCTCAGATAGTTGAGTGTGGGGAAGCTGACAAAGTAGAGGTTCTTGTTGTCATAAAGCCAACATGTGGGAGTCAGCCAGGTGGGTGCTGTTATAGAGACTCCCAGTCAGGTATGCAGGGTGCATCATGGAATCAGACATTTTTATATGAACCTGTTTATGTGAAGATCTAACTTCTCTTATCTAACCTACTGAAACAGTTTTTGAATGGACTGTTTCAATTTCTCTATGGGTGTCCGTTATGTTATGAAAAGTATCGCCAAATATACGACCTACAAAGACCTGAAGACACATTGAAATGTATAAAGAACTCAATGTATACTGTGTGGTAGTGGTTCTCAAGTGCTCAACTCACCTACCAGGTCGCACTGGAATTCACGGCATAAAAACATAGTTTTGCTGATATTTTCGCTGAAAGGTGATTCATATTTTATAATTTTTCCCAAACTGTGAAATTCCCAAATGTTTCACCCTCTCAGCAAAAATAATTGCTGGAAGTTTAAATGATCAAGACAACTTAAGTTAAGAAAAACAAGGCCTTTTTAATGAAAAAATGTAACATTTCAGACAAAACATTTCAGATGAATCGATTTACAAATTCAACAATCATTGTCATCATGTATAAAACACAGGGCACGCCACATCACTAACATAGAGTTCAGTGCTTCCAGCAGCCTTAAAGTCAAACAAAATATTTAATACAGGAAAACCTGGTGTGGGCTCCGTTCTAAAGAGCAAACATTCGATGGTGGCATGAATATCGGAGTTTTCTCCATCTCAACGTGAAGAAACATATGCTGTAAGAAAAGCGACCGTCCTCTCCAGCTCCCTCTGAGCAGTCTCTTCCACGATGGCTACGGTGTGAGAAAAGAGCCAGTGCGAGCTCAGACATAGTCTCTCCTATCGTAGCCACTTGGGGCGAGCGACCTAGTTTGTTGGGAGTACATCATCTTTGATGGGGGCCCGTACCTTTTCTCGGGTTGCTGGGGGCAACTGGAGCAGAGAATGCCCCCTCCAATGAGCAGAAATGCGGCTGCAGCCCAGCCCAGGTACAGAGCCGCACCGATCTCCCTCTTCTGTGCCTCGGGTATGATCGGACTGTAGAACTCCGTGATGATGGTATGGGCGGACCACGACACGGGAATCATCTGGGTCACGGAAGCCAGGATGAATGACACCCCGGCGGCTATCATCACGCGAGCCTTGGCCGACTCGTCGTACACACAGTTGGTGCATTTCGCCCCCATCATGGCCACCATTACTCCCACGATGCCCACCAAGATGGAGATGATGGTGAGGGCGCGGGCGGCCTGGAGATCTGCGGTTAGAGCCAACATGGAGTCGTGGATTTTACACTGCATCTGACCCGTGCTCTGGACCACGCAGTTCATCCAGATGCCTTCCCAGGTGGTCTGCGCCGTGACGATGTTCACCCCAATGAAGGCCGACACTCTCCACATGGGCAAGGCGCAGGACGCAATGGCCGAGATCCATCCCAGGACAGCCAGAAGCACTCCAAGTATCTCCAGTCCCACTGACGGCATGTCTGAACTCTGTGTGAGTCAATGTGCTCAGAGGTCATCAGGAGTAGATTGAATGAGTATTCTCAGGAGCTTGCTCATATAAGCAGCAGACTTCTTTAGCGCAGAGGGTGGAGTCACTTGGTTATAGGCCAGTTCAAATCGTCTTCTGTCTCACCTTGTTTGAATGTACAAAAAAACCCAGCCTTGGTATGTGAACACCGTCAGCTTAATCATTCACCTTCCTCGCCCCGGTAGCTCTCCCCCACAGGTGAGGGGAGAGTAAACAGAGGGCCTGTATCTCATGTGGAGTAGTTAAAGGATAACAGACACGGTAAAGAACGTAGGATGAATGATTGAAAGTGGAAGTCAACATCATCAACTCCGGTTGCTTTTCTCATTCTCCTCTCTGACAAATGAATCCGTTAAGAATTCTAAATTGATTCCTGTCAAAAAATAGTGCATCATTTTATGGTTTGTGTCTTCACAGCGCATGTTGTACAAAGGGGTTGTGGACCATAGAGAGACATGCTGGACGTGGGTAGAAAGGGTTTAAATGGATCAGGTTCGTTCTTTGGAAACCAGTGGGAGTACTCTGGTTATCTGAAGAGTGTAACTGTCCAGTGGGAGCCTCTGTATGCTTCCAATGAATTTGATAAAACCATCATCCCCAGTGGTGTGGAAGCTCTGCGTGTTTCCATTTGCTGTAACCATCATCATTCAGCAGCTTAAGATAAAAACTGAATTATTGTTTTCCCAACTATTCGGGAGAAATAAGAAAACGAACTGATTTCATAGGACTCCAGATGATGTAATTCCTCTCTGCCTAAAACAGATCTTAAAATAATTTCATCTGAAAACCACAAGATGATAAAATGTTGCGTAACGCCGTTGGGAGTGAGTGCTGCTACGAGATGCGAAAAACAACTTTCCTCAGCTGCCTGAGGTTATCGTGGGAAGTTAATAACGGAGACCAAGT
This sequence comes from Melanostigma gelatinosum, assembly GCF_949748355.1. Classification (NCBI taxonomy): domain Eukaryota; kingdom Metazoa; phylum Chordata; class Actinopteri; order Perciformes; family Zoarcidae; genus Melanostigma; species Melanostigma gelatinosum. Next base: position 21,566,690 of record NC_136640.1, read on the forward strand.
GCAGGAACTGCAATGCAAACAAGACAAAAGCCCTCGAAACAGACATCTGCATGTGGGAGGCACACAGGGAAATCATTTATGGACAGCAGATGTATTTATTTCATAGACATTTGTTTTTTCTAGAGAGTGGGCCAGACAATTGTCTGTGTGCGTTTGCACAAGGGTGTGTGTGTGTGTGTGTGTGTGTGTGGGGGGGGGGTCTTATCACTGTCCTTGCTCTGAAGGTCGCTGTGCATCATGAGATTCAACCTCCATTTAACTTTTGCACCTTCCACCGAAAACGACCCTCCTCCATGCACACTCAGACCCTCAGTTCCATTTAAGAACGCAGCATGCATTTGATGATTATGCCAAAATCCCTACATTATTTCAGAAGTGTCTGATGGTTACTTGAGGTCAAGAAGGAAACATGGGCCGGCAGGGATCAAACATTCCTTACGGCCTCCGTCTTTGTCATTATGTGATGTACTCATATCTGTGCACGCCTTACTTGTACAGCTGTCGTCAGCTTCTCGCCAACAAGATCATGTTTGTAGTTGTTTTTCAGTGGAACTCCTAGGAAGTGGGAGCTGGTGGGAGATATTCCAGCTTGTCTAAACTTCTGTACTTTCCTGTAACACATGACTGGGCTCGGTAGCACAATCCTGCCAGCAGGGTCTGTGGTCACTCACAGGGAGTTTTAAGGGTATTTAGAAGCCTATCTTCTTAGATCATTAACCTCATAGCTCAAGACAAAGCAAGTTAAGAAAGCAAGACATTTCAACATTTATCTTTTCTTTCTCGTTCTTTTATTGCTTTGTATATCTGCTTTAAATGGTAGTATGTTCTAAAACAGTTGAAAGGAGCTGAACAAGACTTTGAGAAGTCTCAAAAGTAGGTATTTGAGGTGACCCTAAATGTGTTTGTCTTCAACAAATCCCAAAGTGACTTTTTCGATCAGTAACTTCTTTTGTTTTGTCATTTATTTCTATGTTCTTCAAGATTTCTGTTGACTCTTTGAGAGTTTCGAGGCACTTTTAATACAGTGAATCCCACTTAGGGACTGAAGTAAACAGTTGGAAGGCATCTAATCAATAGGGTCTTTGTGGCTCAGTGACAGTGCAGGTTACTACCCTTGCAGAAGGAGACTTTTATCTCCGACTCGGTTTCGCTCTCGCAAATGGCGGACGGGCCACAATGGAAGGGAAGCATAAGGTGCTCCTCTGAAACAAGCCAACCATTGTTGCTTTTCCTCCATTTGCATTGAAAGAAAATACCTAATTTTGGCGTGCAACCTCTTATCGGTCAGTCTCTGCTGAACTCTACAGCTGGCATCTGGCCCTGTTTGTGCATACGAAAGAACTCATGCAGGCAGAGCTGTCATGTTACTAATGTTAATTTAACAGTCAATTTCTTACTCTGAGGCATGAAAGTGCAGAGTTACAAAGTTTGTTTTCACCACAAAGACTTGAAAATGATCACATTCTTCAAAAAGCTTTGTTCTTTTGTTTGTAACCTTGTATACAACTTTCTTTAATCAGAAGTAAATTGCATAGACATTGCATTTGTTTCAGATAGGACACCATCTTAATGTTTTTTGGAAAGAAAGTAAAAAAAAAGGTAAAATAATGTATTAAAAGCAATATAAGATGCCCACCACTACAGAAACACACCATGAAACATGCATCAGTGATTCAAACTTGATGTCATACTTGATGTCCAAGCCCACGATGCTGCATTAACATCTATGCCGTCAAACATCCGCCTGCTATGCACACATTTGCTGCAACGCCGGTCACCGCATCTTCATCCACGCCCACATGTCACATGTTCATACATAGTCTCTTCTGGGGTATCCGTTCACTGACATGATCTTGACCGCCGAGTAGTCCTCCCGGGTGGGCCCGGAGCCGCCACGGCTCGGTGCCGTGGCCGGCGTGGGTGGGCAGGAGCAACAGAGCAGGGCTCCCCCGAGTATGAGGAGGCAGGAGGAAGCCCAGCCAAAGTACAGAGCGTTCCCAAACTCCCTCTTCCCCGTCTCCTGCAGCAGCGGGTCGTAGAAGCCCAGGACGATGGCGTGCGCCGTCCAGGACACGGCCACCAGCAGCAGCAGTCCGGCCACCACGAAGGTCACTCCGGCGGTCACCACGAGCCGTGGCTTGCTGCTCACGTCGCAGCTGCAGTTGGTGCACTTGGCGCCGGCCACCGACAGTCCGATGCCCACGATGCACAGCACCATGGAGACGATGACCAGAGCGCGAGCTGCTTGCAGGTCCACCGGCAGCCCCAGCATGGAGTCGTGCACCCTGCAGTGCATCTGGCCCGTGCTCTGCACTGAGCAGTTCATCCACAAGCCTTCCCAGATCACCTGGGAGATGACGATGTTCTGACCGAAGTAGACGGCCACCCGCCACATGGGCAGGCCGCAGGCCACCATCACCCCCAGCCAGCCGGCCACGGCCAGGATCATCCCGAGGATCTCCAAGCCTGCGGAGTACATCGTCGGAGCTGGGGATGAAGAAGGAGCTGAACAAGACTCTTTTTCCAGGGCCCTGTGGGATAGAAGGCCCCTCTGTGTCCGCAGGCTCAAACCTCCAGAGATGAAGGCGATATCGGATCTCTTGGCTCAACGTCCTACAAGACTTTTTAGTGAGAGGGAGAAACAGATTCTACCTTCTTTATACAGCTTAGACGACTGAAGGTGGAGTCAGTTTAAGGTGGCATCGTGTTTACCTTCAAACTACACTTGCAAATGGGAACAGTTTCACATTTTTCAACTGGAATTGTTGTCACGTGGGAAAACCATCAGTATTCTTTCCGAAAATATATTTAATAAGTGCTTGTAGAGACTTGACGCCAGTAAAGCACCTTATGGATTCCAGAGGATAATGTTGTTTTTAACCACATTTACAGAAGAATTGCTAACGGCAACCATTGAGTCAGTTCTGATTACACTATACGTTATAAAGATGCTGGTAGCAGCATTCACTGAAGTCTTTTAAATGTGAGTATCTGTGTATGTGACATGCGACAACCTTGAGGAACATTGCTGAATCACTATCTGAATGAGATCCCTGTTAAAAAAAAAAGAAATGCAACAATGACGGGCCCTGTTTTTGGCTGGTTAGATACATAATCCCTCCTGGGAGAAAAAAACACACACACTGGGTTTAAGTTAACAGGCCTCACTGTCAGTGGGCATGATTGAGGCGTTTTAAAATGGGAGGATACATGGTCAAATATAAAAAATACACTGAGAATATCAGCCCGAAAGTCTTATTACCGAACATGAAGCAGATGATGGTCTTTTGAATCTCCATGGGACATAAGATTGCGAATGTCAAACCATACATACCCGCAGCTCAATGGTGGGTCTGTGTCGCTAATCCTCCCTTATATGGTCATTTTCTTTAGGAACCTCAGAGAATAGAGAGTATATTTAGCTTTAAGCCAAAACACAACTTTCTATGCAAGTCAATATAACAAAAGAAGTAATCTACTGTGATTTTGCATCTTGTTTAAGTTTAATTACTGTTGTATCCTGAGCTGGAAATGCTCACCTGAAAATCTAAAGCAAAAAAAAATCAAAGTGAGGTTAAAAAGGCCCAGAAATATCCAGCTCCTTTGAAAATAAATAAATATGTATTTTTGGCCTGAACAAACGCTGTGATGTAGTTTTATGAGTCAGCATCATCCTTTTTGTCCCATTTGCTGAACACCAAATGAATGAAAGAATACCTGAACAGGTGGGACATCAGAGTCTCTTGTTGTTCAACAGACAGCGGGGTCGCTGAGGTCGGCTGACAGTCGAGCTCTGTGTCATTACAGGCTTTCCCCTAATTAACAGAGGTCACCGGGGGTCAACGGTCATGATTATCTCTCTTATCTTGTGGTTAACCCCCTCCACAGACACTCATGCACACACACACACACACACACACCCTCCCACACACTCCCACTGACAGGAATCTTTGCATCCGCACCATTGTTACTGGCAAAGGGATTTTGCATTGTGGTGCAACAGTAGGAAGAATAAGCTTTTTCTGGAACACGTGTCCGGATTTCATTCATCAGCTTTGAATATTTTCGATTGGTTCAGAGAAAAAAAAACTTTTCAAAACTTAATTTTTCTAACTGGTAATCCAGTTTTAAAGTTGAGAGGAAATTCAAAAAGGCCTTTTTCTTTTACCTTTTTATATCACGTCCCTGGTCAAAATTGTGCAGTTAATTAACAATATATGCAAAGAAAACTCAATCAAGGCAGCGTGTGTGTGTGGAGCCACAGTCTGTAGCTCTGTATGGCACTACCTTCTAAGCCCGCCCACTATTTAGTGGCCCAATCAAATGCGATTTGAATCCCTCCTGTAATCAGGCGGCAACCTCCGGTTCTGCCGAGTGAAGCCGATGTGGAAGTGTCTTAAAGCCTGCATTCTCTCTACTGACCAGCAGGGGGCGACTCCTCTGGTTGTAAAAAGAAGTCTGATTGTATAGAAGTCTATGAGAAAGTTTTGTTTCAGTGGGACTTTAAAGACTTAACGTCCCCTATAGATTATAAGTCACACTTGATGTTCACATATGTTCAGTAAAGCACGTACGTGCATGCCCATTAACACCCTTTAATAACTATTCCATGTCAGGCATAACCAAGAGAAAAATAAAGCAAGACCGACAACTAGTTTAGAGAAATGCTGAAAAAGTAAAAGAGGGAGGTTAAAACGTTTGCTCAGATGAAAGAGGAGGGTCAGAAAGGACACATATGATCCGGGGACAGACTTTGGAGACTGTGACTGCACATGTGCATTATACAGTAAGTTTATGTTGCAACAGGCAGAGGAGCCACTGTTGCATTCTCTGTGTTGTGTTACTTTGTCTGGTTTTGCAGAAAACACCGTTCAATAGGATCTAAGCTGTTTAGTTGCTGTGATAGTGGATCTATTTCTGATTTGCAGATCTTTACAAAAAAGTTTTTTTGTGTTTACAAAATGTAGGTTGTCTCTTTTTAAATCTTCATCATACTTTATCTGGGAGCCTGATTTTGAATTCTCTTATTTCTGTTTCTATTTCTTTTTCATTTGAATTAGCGTGACTGGAATTGTTTTTAATCCGTTTTTACCTCATGATTTTATCATTTGTAGACTTTCATTCGTTGCCTTGCGTTGAGCACTTTATAACTTTTGAAAAGTGCTTCATAAATAGTTTCTGGTTAAAGGGTGTGATTGTTGTTGTATTTTAAGGACAGCTTTCTGATGCCTGATCAAATTGTATCGTTTTTCCCTGAACTAAGTTTGTTGTATCATCTGGTTCTAATTTGCCTCCATCTCTGTGCAGGGAGTGTTCAACGCCAGAGCTTCCAAGAAACACAAACCTTTCATTCTTGAAACTCCCTCACGGCCAACGTTTGGCACAGCGTGCAACCGTGTAGATCCCCAGATAACGACGGACGAAACCAGTTTCAGCTCGATTCTCAACAGCAGACGTGATTGGCTGATGCATCCAGGAAGCCACTCGGTGGAGGGCGAGACAGTGCTGTGTTTTTTTAATCTTCGTGCAGCATCAGTTTAGTTTAGTGAGCACGCATTCTCACACCTGCTCAACACCCTGGTTACAAGTTTCCCACATTGTATCGAAATAAATCAGCGATAAAACAGAACTGACACTAAACCGCAAGTCACCATTATGCAACATGTACAAATACTTCACATGTCGAGCAAGTGGTGTGTAGTTACTCTGTAACATGCAAGAAATGACTTGAAACTTTAGCAACTCAGATTCAGTCTGAGGCCAGAAGTGCATGTGTTGCTCCGGACAATCAATGACTAGTTTTAAAAAGCACGCTGGCCAAACAATACCCCACTCAATGTGACGCACAGAGACTGATTCACATTTTAGTTTGGTCTTGTCCTGACTTTTGCAATCCCCCATTTCACTACGATCAGACTGTTGAATCCTATTCTGAGGTTTCAGGTTTCTTGATTTGCGTATGAAGCTGTGTGTTGTTTGCTGGATGCAACACATCCGTGCAGTAGGTCTACATAGACATGACCTCTGATTAACCATGCTTTAGCTGCACCAAACACGGCCATTATTCAGTTCAGTTCAACATGTTTTCTTTCCTCTGCAGGTGCAGCTACTTTGAAATATACATGTCGTCACTCGCACAGAGCAACCTGCTGAGCATTCACCTGTCATGGGAACGGGAGCGAGTCCGACCGGTTTCTACGAGGCACCGCTGTCTACTGTAGGTTGTTGTTGCTTCACAGGGAGCTTTCCTTTACACCAACTACCATCAGATTCTTCTTTGAGACAAACTCTGTCTACATTCACAGTCGGTTATTGCATTTATTGCATCTTTACATCGTCACAGTACACACGATTGAAGCCCAGACTTGAAAGAACATGTATTCGGAAGTGAATTAATACAAAAGTAAGGAAGCAAAAGTTGTTCCTGTGTTTCGTTAGAAAGCTAATAATCTGACGGTGAAGACAAAGGAGGAACTGAACGGTTCCGCAGACCAAAATACAAACCTTCAGTCACTCCCTAGAATATATAGTAGACCTGCATGGCAGCTGTCACCTGTGGCTTTTATTAACATTACATTTACACCACCTGACTTTCACACTCTCGTTCAGACAAACATCAGATGCGATCTGCAGCACGAGTCCTACATCACCAACATAAAATGGACCAGAGTGTACGTTTACTCCGGTACTGTAATTCAGGACAAATCTGATGGACTTGTACTTCCATTTCATGCTATTTTTAAACTTGTCTTGGCAGCTTCCGTTGCTTCACACATTACAGTTTTTCATCATCTTCCTGTCCAGTGAAAACCACGTATCTCCAGATGTGTTGATGTGGAATGTTTGTGATGGACTGAAGGACAAATACATGTTGGGATCTAAAGGAGCGTGTTTGGGTTATCAGCATTTAAGAAACTGAATTCTTGACATCAATAGAATTATTGATGTATGTAACAATTATTAATGATTATTAATATAAACGGGGCACCACCCTGCGAACAGGGACCAATAACCAAACGATAAACTAAGTGTCATAATTAGTAGTCACTCATAATGTCAATAGTCTGCGTATGACTACACATTCAGTGACAGTGAAGGTTTTTAAGTTCGAGCACCGGCTACTACATACAGTCTTATCAAATACATATGCACAAGTAATCACAGACGACTGCTCCTGAAAGTATAACAGAGTTTATTGAATCAAAATAATAAATGATCAAATCAATTAATATTGCAACCAACAAACGTTATCATACAATTTTATATGCCTAAACTAAAGAATGAATAAAGTGGATGAGGGTGTATGTCTGTGTGTGTGTGTGTGTGTGTGGGTCTGTGGGTGAAAAGGAGGGAGTCTTACAGCTACGCTAAAGACTACAAAGATGGCGGCGTCGAGTGACGCTGGCCAAAGGGGAGGGGCCTTAAGAACTACAGCTAAAAACTACAAAGATGGCGGAGTCGAGGGACCCGGACAAAATGGCAGTTAGGCTGCTGTATGTACTCACGTGTGCCTGGGCAGCACGTGATGTGAGGCGCTCGTTTGAACGAGGTTCCCCAGGAGTAGAACTAGGAGCTATGTGTATGTGCGTGTTTCGTGAAAGGAGGAACGAGAAAAAAGGAGCGAGAACTCGAAGTGAATCACGCTTCGGCGTGCGATGTGGTAGGGAGCCTGATTGCTGGCTCTATCATGCATAAATATACCGCTGTCGTCTTGGAACTGCCGGTAACTTATGCCGTGATAAGCCACGCACCTCAGCTCACTCACCGAGTCGAGTTAATGAAAAGAGAACTTCCACCCGGAGTGGAAGACAATGAATGAAAGTAATCCCAAAGAAACAGTCATAGTTGATACACAAATACAGCGGAGCTTCTCTGCTCCGTAATGATTGCGTAATACCTCAATATCACGCGACAGTAATTTAAACACACCAAAAACACGGGAATATCAACATATAAATGAATGGCCTGAATTAAACTTAAGTTAATTTAAGCTAAGCTATGCCCAAATGCCAAGAACCTTACTTGTAGATGCTTCGTTGCAACGTGGAAGTGTTTGTGGCAAAGCTGTCCGTTTTCCTCGTCGGGAAGGGGGACAGGGGGGGGAGCTTGCGGGTCGGCGCGGCTTTGCAGCGGGCGCTGTGTGTCGCGCGGCGTTGAGCTGGCGCTGTTTCGGTCCGTCGTGGAATGGCTCTGGAGCAAACGCAGACGTGAACTATCCTCGCTGCAGGGAGGACAGTTTAACTTCGGCTGAGACGACGTGGTCCGTAGGTCTCCCGGTAATCATCGGTCAGGAGAGGAGCGAGGCTTCGTCGGGCTCCTCTGTGCCGGTTTGTGCACAAAATAAAAAGAAAAGCGGAGAACGGATCGCTGATGCGGGTTCGTCTCGCGGGCTGGTGGAGCCGTACTCAAAGTGGAACACTGTCGTTTCGTCCAGCAAAACGGCTCGTGACCTGACAGGGTTTGAGGGTTTGAGGGCCGTTGTTTCCTCGTGGCCAGCGGTGCGCTGGCGGGGAAAGTTGGTTCTTCTGTGGCCTGGACGGGGGTGTCCGAGCGAAGAGCCTTGTGTGCCTCCTGTTACCCCGGAGGGAGAGTTGGAAAAAGCCTAGAAGTGTGAACTAAAAACAGTTTTATAGAACATCGGCTGAACCACAGGGGTCCTGGGGTCTCTTGGCCTTCGGCCAATGAGATTGCAGTGGTTACCATGGTTTTTTTGGGGGGGGGGGATTCACACCTGAGTGTGAAATCCCTTTGCTCTCCTCAAACTACAAGTCAGGATGAGACCTTTGCTTGAAAAAGCGAAGGCCCGATTGTCTTTGTCCACAGCACATGTTTAAGCCATATGCCAGAGCCCAACATCCCCCCTTTGTTCTGAAGAGCGAGATGTTGGCTTCGGTCTTTAGAGCAAACCAAGGGCTGGCATGTGCATCCATGTGGTGGGGAAACCTGAAGAGGTGAGACAGTCCAAGTGTTCCTGAGACCAAAAGCAGTGGTTAAAACAGGCAGTGTTCATTGTTCATAGAGTTCAAGGTTCATAATGGTCAAGTTCATGGTGTTCAAGTTCAGAGTTCATTGGCCATAGTGGTCAAGTTCAGAGTTCATTGGCATCTGGGCAGATGACTAAGGTGGCATCTGGGCAGATGACTTTAACTACTTCTACCTACATCTACTATCATACACAATTCAAATCATAGGTGAGCAAAACATTATTCCCAAATAATTCAATCGCTATTATGATGTTGTGATAATCTAGCATTGCGGCATAGTGTCAAAGAAAGTAACAACCCAAATAAAACAAAAACAAAACACAAAAGAGAGAGAAGGTAAGAATAGAAAGACAAGAAGCAGGTGAGGGGCAAACAGTGGTTACTGGTTCAACTCCTAGACAGGACTGGAGTCCGTCGGCGGAGCAGTCGTAGGTTGGCTACGTGGTGTTATGAATAGGAGGGAATCCAGTTAGTCTGTCGCTTCTGGATCTATTAGTACATGATATGTGCGTCTACCTCTCTCTAATCGGTAGATTTAGAGCGAGTCCTGTGTCTAAGTTTTAGAATCTATCGATATTGGAGTTGCGTTGCCAAGACTATAGGCCAGAGGTACCTGTGAGGGTTGCATAACAGTAGTGGTAGCAGATTTACAGATTTCATTAGCACAGCTAGTGTGACTAGCTAGGCTGGTCTCTCGCTGCTTCAGCTGTTGACAGCTGAGCCTTCTCGGATGAGGTCCTGGGTTAAATCTGACTGCTACGGCAGAGGTTATGTCTTCTTTGGTTACTTCTGGTAGAGTCTATAAAGCATGCAAAGGGTTCTCTATGAGAGTGGAGCATCAGTTTACAGTCACAATGGTTTGTCAGGTCATGCAACTGTTCTGGTTGAAGTTGGATGTGTTAGCGGTTAGTGCATGTCTACAGGGTGAGTTGGAGCATGCAGTTAAACGTCAGTAGTCAATAGTAAGCTGCCATTCTGCCGGTTGGTTTCGGCACTGGCAAGATTAGAGTGCACTTCCTGTGAAGTACATCTCTCTAAGTTTCTGTTGTCAGAGATCCACCCCCCTCGCGCTGTTCAAGTGGCGAGGGCAGATATCCCCACGTTACCGCCAGCACTCAGGGAAACGTCGCGAACAGTTTCACTCTGGAGTGTGTCATGGCGGGCTGGTGATATCTCCCTCCCCCCACCCTCCTAATTAGAGATGGAGACAGGTCCGGCGCACAGGTCAAGTTCAGTTACCTACGGCACTGGCGACTTGACAGGCCCGGCCGATGACTCGGCTGAAAGAAGGCGGTGGCTTCGTTGAACAAGCTGGAGGTGGCTCATGCTGACAGAGCAGGAGAAGAAGGCTTAGTTGACGAAAGATCTTACGAGCTAGGGTGCTCGAAAGGGCCTCTAAGGTTGTGGCACCCTAGAGGTGTATGCGAAAAGGTGGGGGAACACATGAGGCTCGTTTCTGACCCGGAGTCGGGTAGAGCAAGAGTGTTATGACCCCCCAGTAGGACTGAAGAATATGTATAGATTTATACATAACGGGCATTGCCTTTGCGAACAAGGTCGCCCAAGAAGGTTGAAGAACGAGGTGCGAAATGGGAGTGGTCGTTTCCGGAAGTGTGCTGAGTTCTCTTCCCCCCCCCTTACCACGTCGACTTGGCAGCAGGGGGAAAGGTCACTCGGCTTAGTCAGGTGGGCTGCGAGTCAGCGTTACCTGATGTGTTGCCCTTGAGGGCGTCTTTCACCCCCCTGGTTCCGTTGGTCTTTCGACCGCCAGGGTCGTCTGTTCCTCGGGGGTGACCAGGGCTCGCTAGGCCAAGTCCTCTCGTCGTCTTCCGACGCTAGGTCGGAGTCGCTCGACTGTTGGATGCCTAAGACTATGGCGGTGTCTTCGTACCGATTTGTCGGCCGTCCGCGTGTCTCCCATGCAAGTTGCGTGTATTTCCTAATCTCTGGCATGGTGAGGTTACTCGTTCTGCAGTGCATAGTAACATCGTATCTCACGTTGTCGTGGAGATTGTGCAAGAATAGCGACTTGAAGGCATGGTCTTCTTCTAGACCTGGGGCGTTACGTCCTTGGAAGTACGCAGATCTCAAGCGCCTGAAGTAGTCTCTCGGAGACTCTAGTCTTTCCTGGGAAATGGCAAAGGTGCCGAGGGTGGCAGAAGCTGGGTTGGAGTACAGGGAGTACTCCTCCCTAAGGGCGTGACAAAGGGATGAATAGCGGTCGCGGATGCTCGGCTGGAGCGTTTCCACGAAAGCGTGGACGCTTCGCGCAGTGGTTTTCCACACTAGCTTTAGCTTTTCGCGCGATGAGGGGCGTGATAGGTCGAGGAGGCAGCGATCGATCTCCCTTAGGTAGTCATCGATGCTCGAGTCGTGATTATCGGGATTGAAGCGCTCTACGTCTTTTACCAGAGACTCAATCTGCCGAGTACGCAGGCCTCCAAGGTTGATGGGGCCTGGGCCGTCCGAGTCGTCTGAGTCTCCATACTCACGATGGTGGTAACGACTATCATCCTCCCTCCCTGAGGGGGATGGGGTCAGTTCTTGTCGCGCGCGTGAACTGCGTGGAGGATTGCGTTCACCTGAGGTGGTTTTGAAGCCACCTGGGCCGACTAGAACCTGGTGTTGGTCCTCTCTCCTCCTGGTTGGGGATGTCGCTTTCAAGAAATGCAAGGTGGTTCGGGTCTCGGGGAATGAGGGAGCCGAGACCAAGAAATGACTGGGCTGAAAGGCTCGGTAGGGGGTAGCAGTACCTACCGGGGTTGCTGGAACACCTTGAAGCGCTTTCAGTTTGTCATCACTCTCTGATGCTTTAGAGAGTTCTAGGTTGACCTCTCTGAGGTCACTGCGCAGGCTACTAATTTCTGACTGTAGGGCTCTACAGTCACGTGACAACTCCTGAACCTCTGTTCGGAGTGTCCAGATCTCGCGTTGCTGCTCGTCGCTCTGTGCCCGGGTTCGGGCAGCTTGCAGCTGCATTTTCTGATGGTAGATGAGCAGTGTTTCGCCGATTACGTTCTGAATCAGGCGCTCTCTGTTACCTGCTGGGTTATTTACATAAGCCACCAGCTGCTCTAATTGCTCGTCGCATAGGACAGCAGTGTATTTTGCAAAGTACTCTCTTTCCTTTGCTGTGAGTCCGAGGACATCAGCCACCGCATCTCGTAATGCGGTGTCTTCTGGAGCTACAGCTCCAGGAATGGGGGGTTTCTCGTTACTCATTCTCTCTAATGAGCACGACTCCCAGTAGTTGTTAATTCCCTAGTGTTAGAACGGAAACTGTTAGTGTTTACGGTTCTCAGTGAAATGTCTAGTTCTGTAACTTAGGATTTCTACTGTTAGATGTTAATTACTGTTAGTGTTACGGTTCATGCAGGCGCACAGTGAAATGTCTAGCTCTGTGACTTACGTTTCTACTGTTGCTGCTCTGAGGTATCACTACTGCTTTGCAGCCAGAGGTGCGAAAATGCTAATGTGGTTTAGCACTTTGGGCCTGTGACAGCTGTGTGTAACTTCTTTGGAGGGATTTAAGAAAGCAAGCAAGGTATTACAAATAAACAATCAAATCTACTACACAGCTGGCTGTTAGTTTTAAGAAATGAAACGAATAATTAAACCTGGAAACGAAATAAAATTTCGAGAAGGGAATTAAAGATTAAGATTAAAAATCTGGATTTAAAATCAAAAATTTAATTACAATAAGACAAGATTTTGAAGATCAAAGCCTACCTATTTTGGGAAATAAGTTTCAGGAATTTGGATCATTCAAAAGAAGAAGAAAAAATAATTTTTCGAAAAAAAATATTTTTTGGAAAATTAATTATTCAAAAATAATTATGGATTAATGTGCATATATACTGTAACAAAACTGGAATAACGTAGCCTCACACGGGGCACCATTATGTTGGGATCTAAAGGAGCGTGTTTGGGTTATCAGCATTTAAGAAACTGAATTCTTGACATCAATAGAATTATTGATGTATGTAACAATTATTAATGATTATTAATATAAACGGGGCACCACCCTGCGAACAGGGACCAATAACCAAACGATAAACTAAGTCTCATAATTAGTAGTCACTCATAATGTCAATAGTCTGCGTATGACTACACATTCAGTGACAGTGAAGGTTTTTAAGTTCGAGCACCGGCTACTACATACAGTCTTATCAAATACATATGCACAAGTAATCACAGACGACTGCTCCTGAAAGTATAACAGAGTTTATTGAATCAAAATAATAAATGATCAAATCAATTAATATTGCAACCAACAAACGTTATCATACAATTTTATATGCCTAAACTAAAGAATGAATAAAGTGGATGAGGGTGTATGTCTGTGTGTGTGTGTGTGTGTGTGGGTCTGTGGGTGAAAAGGAGGGAGTCTTACAGCTACGCTAAAGACTACAAAGATGGCGGCGTCGAGTGACGCTGGCCAAAGGGGAGGGGCCTTAAGAACTACAGCTAAAAACTACAAAGATGGCGGAGTCGAGGGACCCGGACAAAATGGCAGTTAGGCTGCTGTATGTACTCACGTGTGCCTGGGCAGCACGTGATGTGAGGCGCTCGTTTGAACGAGGTTCCCCAGGAGTAGAACTAGGAGCTATGTGTATGTGCGTGTTTCGTGAAAGGAGGAACGAGAAAAAAGGAGCGAGAACTCGAAGTGAATCACGCTTCGGCGTGCGATGTGGTAGGGAGCCTGATTGCTGGCTCTATCATGCATAAATATACCGCTGTCGTCTTGGAACTGCCGGTAACTTATGCCGTGATAAGCCACGCACCTCAGCTCACTCACCGAGTCGAGTTAATGAAAAGAGAACTTCCACCCGGAGTGGAAGACAATGAATGAAAGTAATCCCAAAGAAACAGTCATAGTTGATACACAAATACAGCGGAGCTTCTCTGCTCCGTAATGATTGCGTAATACCTCAATATCACGCGACAGTAATTTAAACACACCAAAAACACGGGAATATCAACATATAAATGAATGGCCTGAATTAAACTTAAGTTAATTTAAGCTAAGCTATGCCCAAATGCCAAGAACCTTACTTGTAGATGCTTCGTTGCAACGTGGAAGTGTTTGTGGCAAAGCTGTCCGTTTTCCTCGTCGGGAAGGGGGACAGGGGGGGGAGCTTGCGGGTCGGCGCGGCTTTGCAGCGGGCGCTGTGTGTCGCGCGGCGTTGAGCTGGCGCTGTTTCGGTCCGTCGTGGAATGGCTCTGGAGCAAACGCAGACGTGAACTATCCTCGCTGCAGGGAGGACAGTTTAACTTCGGCTGAGACGACGTGGTCCGTAGGTCTCCCGGTAATCATCGGTCAGGAGAGGAGCGAGGCTTCGTCGGGCTCCTCTGTGCCGGTTTGTGCACAAAATAAAAAGAAAAGCGGAGAACGGATCGCTGATGCGGGTTCGTCTCGCGGGCTGGTGGAGCCGTACTCAAAGTGGAACACTGTCGTTTCGTCCAGCAAAACGGCTCGTGACCTGACAGGGTTTGAGGGTTTGAGGGCCGTTGTTTCCTCGTGGCCAGCGGTGCGCTGGCGGGGAAAGTTGGTTCTTCTGTGGCCTGGACGGGGGTGTCCGAGCGAAGAGCCTTGTGTGCCTCCTGTTACCCCGGAGGGAGAGTTGGAAAAAGCCTAGAAGTGTGAACTAAAAACAGTTTTATAGAACATCGGCTGAACCACAGGGGTCCTGGGGTCTCTTGGCCTTCGGCCAATGAGATTGCAGTGGTTACCATGGTTTTTTGGGGGGGGGGGGATTCACACCTGAGTGTGAAATCCCTTTGCTCTCCTCAAACTACAAGTCAGGATGAGACCTTTGCTTGAAAAAGCGAAGGCCCGATTGTCTTTGTCCACAGCACATGTTTAAGCCATATGCCAGAGCCCAACATACACATGAATCCAGCAGTAATATTAATCCCCAAACATCACATATAACAGTAAAACACTGACGGGGAACATTTTACAGATCAATGAATACTTTTACTTTCGACACTTTGAATCAGGTTTTGAATGCAGGACTTTTGATCATAGAGTATTTTCACAGTGTGGAATGGATATTTTATTTCCGTCAACATCTCTGGTCTCTTCAGCCGTCTCTTGAAGACTTCAGGCTCGTGTTTCGGTCACGTGATCACGTGTCATGCCCAGACCCGCATGAGTCACTGAGGATACCACATCCACACTCACCGTGCTTCAGAGACCCAGTGAAACTGTGACTGGTACCTGGACAACAATGGCCTCGGGGCTCACTGTGATGACATCACACGCCAAATACGGACACGGTCCACCCCCCCCCCCCCCCCCCACACACACACACACGTTCTTCCTGCTCTGACACATGAAACGATGTCCTTTTTTTTTTACCCAAACAATGAAACCAGGGACAACTTTCATTACATCACAAAATACAACTAAATCCCCTCCTCGTGTTTGATGTTTGGTACGGTGTAGTAACTACAATGAGCTTCAAATACTGTACTGCTTACAATACCACATCTTAGCATGCACTATCAACTCTAAATATGCACATATATTCACTTGGGTTATAGCGCTGTTGTATTTACACCACCGACATCATCTTCACTTTAATAAGTTTATGATTTTTTTGGTATTGGTTTAACATATAAAAGTCCTGTCCCGTCCAGAGTCTGTTTAGATTTGACTCTGTCAGCAGTATTGCCAATTTATCCCTTTTACACAAAGAATCCACCACACTAAACTAATGTCTCTGTTATCCGACCCAAAATATCAAAGATGACGAGTTCAACTCATAGATAACAGAGTATCCAGTTAACTCCAAACAACAAATGCAAGGGAAGGTCCACTTTTAAATGTCCAGCCAATCTGCCAATGACTTAAGAACACACGACAAGATTCACCAAAAACAAAGCTCTGTTTTAAAGCGTCTGTTCATCTGACTTTTTCCCCCTCCATTGTGCCGTAGCTCTGCCCTTTATAGACTGTACCAGGATAGTTGAAATAACGGAAGCGGCCAAATGAGGAACTGAGTCTCCTACGGTCAGAACACAAACCCACAGTCTGTCTGACTTGCACGGCATCCGTTTTGGCTTGTGTGTGTGTGGCTGATATTAGCCCAGATCTGACTCGCACACATTTATCTGACACTCTCATTCAGACAAACATCAGATGGGATCTGTGGCAGAAATGACAGAGAGCATTCCATCCAAACAAACATGGCTGAAGTGTAGAAAAGCTAAATATGAATATGAATATGAATATGAATGAAGACACCTGAACACTTGTTTGAACTGCAGGCTGATGTTTCAGACTGACTCAGCCAGTTTTGACTGAAGGGTTGGACAGCTGAGCCAGCCGTTACCCGCTATGTCTGGGCTTGCCCCGAACGACCTGCTGGCATTTGTCACTTTGGCTCCCTCTGGCATTTTCCCACGGCTGCTGGAGTCTTTTCACCCGCTGCCGCAGACTTTGCACCGCGCAAAGTTGCTCTCGATGGAGGAACTCAAGCGCTTTTTTCATTCGTTTTCTGGCACCAAACACGTATCCACGCCCTTCATTTTGCATAAGCAGCTGCATGTGGAATGAGTTTATTTTACTGTCAGTCTGATTTGAAAAGACTTTTAATTCCTCAGCGGATGCAGCTTGCTTTGTAGGTGTGCTGAAGTTGCTGCATGTTGACGATGTGCGAACGTTTCAAAGACATGAGACTATAA
Organism: Melanostigma gelatinosum; assembly: GCF_949748355.1. Lineage (NCBI taxonomy): Eukaryota > Metazoa > Chordata > Actinopteri > Perciformes > Zoarcidae > Melanostigma > Melanostigma gelatinosum. The sequence goes on from NC_136640.1 coordinate 21,583,366, forward strand.
TCTCACCCCGAAACCATCTCTCCTCAGATTCCTAATTGTGGAAATTCCTCCCTGCCTCCTTGTGTGTGGAACCCAATCTCCATAGCCAGGCCCGAGTAGCTTTAATGACCCTACCTCGGATAAAGTAGAGGCATTATGGTCCTAACGGCAGTTTTGGCCCTTAAACACTGCCTCCATTCATTTCTGAAACAATCAGATTCTCTCCCCACCCTCTACCTCTCTTTGCCCCCTCTCACCGGTCCCTCCGTTTGCAACAGTGTGTCAACAGGAATCACTTGGCGTAGTGTCTGCCGTTTCCCCCCAAACATCTGCCTCCTGATATCCTCTCACTGCTGTGGCAAAGCTGTCGATAAGTCAAGTGGGACCCCGGGACTGCAGAGCGCACCGACGGGAGGAGGCTTGCGACCCTTCAGCCTTTAAGGACTGACATCACTGCAAGGTCGGCTTTATTGTCTTGGTTTTTTCACCCACTGCACATGCTCATATCACGTACCGTGGACAATTGTTTTGTTTTCCATTTTTAATGGATTATTATTATGCTCATGTCTTTGTTTTCTACTCATTACCAGAGTATTGTCATGGGCCAACGATGCTCTTCTGTTACTCATCTGTGCGAGTGAGCCTGTTTAAATCAGTGTAGGATCCAACATGCACTTGATTCTTATACATTTCTACAATGAATGTGTTTTTTGGGGAATTAGGACTGATTAATAAGAGGATGATCGGAGCATTTCGCCGACCAGCTGCATTTTGTGGTTCATAGTAAATCAAAGTCACTTATTTATGATGGACAAAAATGTACAATATGCTGCGTTTCTGTGACGTTCAGCGGTAATAAAATAGCTGCAGTAGAGACTAATCTAGTCATATTCACAACAGCGGACTTTATTAAATGCTGTATGCCAAATATTTAATCATAAGACTAAGAAATAATAAATAACGGGTTATGCTGTTGCATACTTATTCTGACATACATTTTCACTTGTGCAATTTTCAGTGTGCGCGATTGGGCGACTGAGGTCGTTTGTGTATTCCAATCAGTTTGAGACAAAAGGTGGAATACACAAAGGCCGGGTACGACTTCACTTAAACAAGAGTACTGACATCAGAGGGTCAAATGTTTGATGAAAAGCCAGAAGGTCTGAGAACATCTTTGCTGTGTCTCAAGTTCTCAAACACCTGCTCTCGAAAAGTAACATTTTTAGGAAACATTTGGGGACTATTGGAACTCAAAAGTGCAAAGTCTTGAACGGGGAAAGTAGTATTTACAGTCACTGTTACCACAGTACATAACAGAGAACTTGAAAGAAAAAGCAACCTGATGCTGTCTTTGTGGGTGCGGCTGTTGGTATTTTCGGACTAAACCGATTTCAATAGGTGTGAGTCACAGTGTTGTGTTCCACCTGCAATGATTATCCGAATGAGACGAAAACTGACATGATGACACATGCCCATGGGGGGGGGGGGGGGGGGTGTAGTTGTCACGTCACAGCTCCATGCGATGATGTGTGTGTTTGAAGCCCCTCCCGACTTAAACGTATAAAAGACCCACTCAGCCTCACCCAGACATTTACTCTTGAGGATCTCTCGAGCAAGACTTCACTGACTTCCAGAGACACTTTTGGACCATTTTTCCCTTCTTTTGTTTGGGACGACTTAGCAAGAAGCTTCCTGAGGAGACATGGTGTCTGCCAGCTTTCAGATCCTGGGCACCGCCCTGTGCATTATCGGCTGGATCGGGGCGATCATCGTCTGCGTCCTCCCCATGTGGAAGGTGACGGCGTTCATCGGCAATAACATTGTGACGGCGCAGACCATCTGGGAGGGCATCTGGATGACCTGCGTGGTCCAGAGCACAGGCCAGATGCAGTGCAAGGTCTACGATTCAATGCTGAACCTCTCCTCGGACCTCCAGGCCGCCCGCGCCCTCATCATCATCGCCATCATGCTCGGCGTCGTAGCCATGCTCCTCTCCCTCGCGGGGGGCAAGTGCACCAACTGTGTGGAAGATGAGGCGTCCAAAGCCAAGATCGGCATAGCGTCCGGTGTGCTCTTCATCCTCACCGGCATTATGTGCCTCATCCCTGTGTGCTGGACGGCAAACACCGTCGTTAGGGACTTCTACAACCCGATGCTGGGGAGCGCTCAGAAGATGGAGCTCGGAGCTGCGCTCTTCATCGGCTGGGGGGCCTCAGCCATCCTCATCCTGGGTGGTGCGCTCCTCTGTGCCAACTGCCCTCCCAAGGATAACTACGGCGCCAAGTACTCTGCCGCCCGTCCAAACGCGCCCAAGGACTTTGTCTGAGGGAGTAAGAGCCAAAGAGACTGGGGAGAGAAAAAAAAGACTTGAGTCCATGGATTCATGTTGCATTTCAATCTCACAGGGATGTTATTGTGCTCAGTTTAGTTTGCTGCGTTCATGTTGACTTACAGCACTTCAAGGTTTGTCTCATCAGTGCCAAGAGGATATGTGCACCCCGCCCAAACCATGTGGACTGAGTGATGCACGCTTAATCAGTGGGAGTGAAAAACATGTATGCATCTATTGGATTGCCATTTTATTTCAAAATCTGTATTATATGTGACTGTCTGAAACTGTAAATAAAGATTGTTTTTTTTACCAACAAAAATTTGATCGTGCTTTGTTCTGTTCTTCAACATGTCATTAAATCGGCTCAATCAAAAGGACGCAGCACTCCGGTATAGTGACTAAAAACTGTGAAATTCAAAAAGGTAATACAAAAATTCTACATATTATCACGTTGTCCCTAAAATACATCTTAAGTACAGAGTAAAATAAAAAAACCTGATACACTACCCTTTCTGTAGTGTAAGTAGACAAAGACGTGTAAAAAAACAACTAAACCTGATTGAGACAACTTTATAATACAACATCCTCATGTACAAATCAACAAAACACTCTAATTTAGGACAACCCTGTATTAGACATCATCAACATCAATCAGATCAGACTTCCTGTACGGTCCTCATGAATTATGAGATGCAGGTTGACTTTTTCATTTTTTTTTTTTTACAGGAAACTTGTGTCTAATGTCTGAGTCATTACCAGTCCAACACTGCCCCTTGCTGTAAAAATAAGTAAATAACACTTCGAGCAGTTTCACGCACATGATCATGTGTAAACACACGGGTAACAATACTTGCACCTGCACATTTCTTAAACATAGAACAAACGTGACTCCATAACACAGAGGTTGGATCCAGTTTTCCTCTTGAACATGTTGGGTGTATACAATATTTACAGCACAGACTCCATTTCTTGGAACAAGTGGTTTGGTTACTCACGTGTTGTGTTACTGTAATTAAACTGTTGTGAATGTGTGAAATTAGAAGAAGCCTCATTTCTCAGTATTCCTGAACTGTATGTGATCATGGCTAAACTTTGTACTTTGAAATCTTCCTCAATTCGAGAATAAAGGGTTTGTGGATGAGGACATCTTTCTTTTGTCTGCCCTTGAAGCTTTGTATTCAGGCAGGTCAGCGCTACTAAAGGTCACGGGTCTCTGTTTGTGTGTAAACTCCTCTTAGCCAATAGGAGCTGAGGACTGTGGTATCACATACCCTCATGCCTGTGTCCTCTTCTTCTCAGACAACAACCTATAAATACGAGCTCGCCTCGTCCCACCCGTCTCCCTTCTTGGACTTTTTAAAGAGCGAGGAACAAAGCCAGGCATAATGGTTTCTCAGGGGATTCAGATCATCGGCATATCGATGGCCTTGGTCGGCTGGTTCATGGTCATGGTGGTGTGCGCCCTGCCCATGTGGAGGGTCAGCGCTTACATTGGGGCCAACATCATCACGGCGCAGACCATCTGGCAGGGCATGTGGATGAACTGCGTGGTGCAGAGCACGGGCCAGATGCAGTGCAAGGTGTACGACTCCATGCTGGCGCTGCCCCGGGACCTGCAGGCCGCCCGCGCCATGGTCATCATCTCCATCCTGACGGGGGTCGTCGGGGTGATCTTGTCCATCGCCGGCGGGAAATGCACCAACTGCATCGAGGACGAGCGGTCCAAGGCGAAGACCTGCATCCTGGCTGGCGTCTTGTTCATCGTCTCCGGTCTGCTCTGTCTCATTCCGGTCTCCTGGTCCGCCAACAGCATCGTCAGCAACTTCTACAACCCGATGCTGATCGATAGCCAGCGGTACGAGCTGGGGGCGGCGCTGTACATCGGCTGGGCGGCCGGCGCACTGCTGCTCATTGGAGGCGGGCTGATGTGTTGGAACTGCCCGCCCAAACACGAGCACCCCCGCTACTCGCCCAAGTTCATCCCCGTGAAGTCGGTCTCCACATCAAGAGAATACGTGTAAGATGGGCAGCGCTTCCTACATGGACTTTCCGCGGGAATTGCAACCGACAGAAATGACTTCAAAATAAAATCGTATATTCACCAGCAATGTAAATGTAGCTTGAAATCCCACGCTTGCCACAGGCTGAAACCTGAGCTTTGGTTGCTGTTAGCGGGTTGTGTCAAAGTGACCTTTCTCACAGCGGACATCTTGTCTTAGTCAAGCGAGTGTAGCTGACAGCGTAAACAATGACTGCATCCCGTTCAGCCGAGCTCTGGGTTTACTGTCGCACCTCGATGGACGGGATCGTCAACTCTATCTTCTCCTGCTGCAATGAGAGAAAATGTTTGCTGTGAAAACAGTCCGTCCAACACCCAAAACAGGAAGTTAGCTTTTGTTCATGCCTCAGTCTGACATTTCAAAATAGAAGAGCCTTTTTAAAGGAAATGTGAATCCACGTTGTGTACCCCTGGTTGATGAGTAACTAAGATTTGAATCATGATCATAATGAATCTGTGTAAATATTTAGTCAGATTGTTGTAAGGATTTCTCAGTGTAATTATCTTTGTTGTCGTTCTGATGGTAACATCTCAACAAACAAAAAAAGGCAGAAATACTTCATGCAAGCATCTGGGGTGTCAGTAATATGTCAACATTTTAGGTGAAGGAGAATCTGTTATATCTATATTTTACTATATTTCTATATTTCTATCTGTTGTCATTTTCACACAGCTTGTGTCTCTGGATCTTTTAATATTGTGTTACTGTAAATAAACTCCATACTAACTGGATGATCACTGTTTACTTACCTCTGAGAAGCATGTAACAGAGATTAATAAAGAGGGAAGCGGTAGAATAATCAACATGACGCGGTAAGCTGAGGAGATGACTATGCACCAATGCAGCGGACATGAATTAACACGAATGTGTCAGGAGTTACTGCTGTGATGTGGTTCTCCCTGGAGAAAGTGATGGACGATAAATCACCTCCTTAAACAATACAGTTTTAAGTAGTTTGGGGTACAGGTTCAAGACTGCCATCGCGTCTGTGGGTCGCTTTGTCTCGTGCGAGCATCCGGATGATGCTCAGCAGAGACATGACATGTTTATGGCTTGTGATCCGTCTCCTCTTAGGAAAACATGTTTTCAGCCACCTGTTCTTTAAAGCCTAGAAGGAAACTGGCATTCATTCAAAAAAAAGCTGAGGGCGTTCTACAAAAGCAGGTGAATAACTTCCTTATTCAGAGAGGAGTTTAATCTAAAGTGAACCGTTTGAGTTGTATAACCTGTAGCGCTTTTAAATGTTTGGTTTATGGCAAAGTAATAAGTTCACGAAACACTGGATCGTAGTTTGGAAATGATTGCCTGTGCAGTATCACATTACTGGATAAGGTGTGTGAAAGGTGGTGTCAACAGTTTGTTGACCTGACACAGGTATTTGTTTCAGGATCTAGTTTGCTGAGACTTGACTGGCGTCCTGTGTCTCATCACTGCAGCACGGTGATTGTTGTTAATACTGAAACCGATGTCCTCTGCTCGGGGCTGAGTCTGGAATGCGTCTCATGTTGATCTTTGCAGGGGCCATGTTAAGGTCTGCTTGCTGTCCTTGCAACAAAGACCAGGTCATTCTGTGTGTCTTGTGTCCGATCGCTGTTTGCTTTGTGCATCATGATTTTAGCCTTCTTTTTATTTGAGTGATCTTAACAAACCAAGTGCGTCTGCTCTGGTTGTATTATGTTACATTACTGTGGTTGACAGCTGAAGTTCAGTGATTCAACAGAATGGCTCAACACATTTTATCTTTAAAGAAGTGGAACCACACCATTTAGTGACACAATGATCCCACTTTGCGGAGGGAATAAAGAGGCTTTCCTTTTAAAAACAACAGTGTCAATTTGACATTTTCTTTTCTGAACAATAGAAACCAACTCTTAAAATTACAACATGACCTTCATAGTGAAAAGAGATCATCTTATCTTTCACTCTTCTCAGTTGCAGTTGCCTTAGGATGCGACTCTGATTATAAATTAGCACATGAAAGAGGCTGTTTGTGAACAATCACCGGGAAGCTACGTAATTTGATCGTTTGCCATCTTTCACAGCCTGAGCGGGTTTCAGGACCTTTTGAAGTCCCTAAGTGGCTGCAACTCTATCCAATAACCACATCCTCACTGCAGGCAAATCTGCATACGAGAGTGCACTTTCAAAGACCAAAAGCACGGCAGTGTTGAACAGAAATGGGTGGCACTCCTCTAGCTCGAGCAAACGGAATCTGGTTTGGCCAGAATAACTCACCTGACGACGCGACAGCCCTCCTCCTGTGCGTTTCTCCAACAAACAAGTGAGACAGCTGCATCACTCTGAAAGAGGACCAGACCCGTGCGCTGAAACTCTCTTCTCTCCTGCCGCAGACAAAGCCTATTCACCATGGGGAGGATTGGCAAGGAGGTGGCAGGTCAGATCATAAGCTTCATAGGCTTCATTGGGGTGGCGGTGACCACTGGGATCCCCATGTGGAGAGTGACCTCCTTCATTGGAGCCAACATCGTGACGGGCCAGGTCATTTGGGACGGCCTGTGGATGAACTGCGTGATGCAGAGCACCGGGCAGATGCAGTGCAAGCTGAACGAGTCTCTTATGAGTCTGACCAGGGACCTGCAAGCCGCCCGAGCCCTGGTCATCATCTCCCTCATCTTCGGCTTCATCGGCATCCTGCTCACCTTCGTCGGGGCCAAGTGCACCGGCTGCCTGGACAAGGATTCTTCAAAGGCCAAGGTGGTGATCATAGGCGGCTGTCTCGTCATTGTTTCCGCCGTCCTAGTCCTGATCCCCGTCTGCTGGTCCGCAGCCATCACCATCACAGACTTCCAGAACCCCTTGACCGTTGGGTCACAGAGGAGGGAAATTGGAGCCTCAATCTACATCGGCTGGGCCGCTGCTGCGCTTCTTCTGATCGGTGGGATCACCCTAACCACGTCCTGCCCTCCTCAAAAGGCCACGTATGGATACCCAGGGTACCCACCAGCACCGATGTACCCTTACGCAGGCCCAGGGGTAAACCCGGCAGCGTACGGCCCTGTGTATGCGCCCGTATCCAGCCAACCGTACACAGGAAGTGGGTCATATTTACCTAGCAAACCTTATGCAGCACCAACCGCATACTCTGGTAGACAATACCGCTAAAATCTGACCGGACAGGAGGAGGATAAAGACTGAGATTTCTGCCAGGATGACTTCAGTAAATTCTTATGCCATTATTAAGTAAAATTGCATCAAAATACTCATTGTATTTCTAGAGCATGGTATGTATTCCAATGCATTGTTTGGATGTATAATGAAGCCACTCAAACAAGCCCTGTGACCTTTTTGGATATTGTCAATCTGTCATGAAATGTTTTCTCTTTTGGATTGATTCTGTGCTCTAAAGTAGAAATCTTCTCACTTTATGAAGTCTTGATGTCAGATGAATATTATGTCAACATGGCTGTGTGCGCTGAAAGTTGCATTGCTTTTCACTGTTTCCAGGAAGTCACTGTCCATATATTTATTTTCGTGTCACGCAGAGCGGATTTTGTAAAAATGATGATTTGTGATGTTTGTTTTCTGTAAATGCATCTTTATTTTCAAAGATTTTCATTAAAATATTTGTTGTATTTTCACATATCTGTTTGTGGAGTCATTATCACAACATATTGTCACTGTGTGTTATGACCCTCGTGTGTCTGTGGGAGTGGAAGGCGAGAAATTATATTTAAAAGAAGCCAATCTAAATGTCCCTCTATAAATCTAAAAATATTATAACAAAGAATTTTCCAAAAGAAAAAAATATATATTTAAGTTTAATCACTGTAATTTCACTGTAACCCGTAAAGAGCTTATTCAAACCTCAAATACACAAAGAAACAAAATAAATAAACCTTGTGAAAATAAAGACAAAATACAAAAAAGACATTATTGTCTTGATCCAATCAACTGTTTTATTGATCAGCGTGAGTTCTGTCCTTCTGATGTGGAAAACCCCCAAATAAACCAATCACTGGAATAGTATGTCGCATATGGTGAGGTAATGAGTAAACCCATAAATGGAGGCTCCTTCCGTTGACATCTGACTTCCCGGTGATACTCCCTCCCACGTTGGGCCTTCTTTTTAAACCTGGTACAAGTGACTGGACCTGATCTTTTGGTAACGTGTCCAATCAAAGGCTGGCCACTGGCTGAACATTGTTTCGATTAGCAATGCGGTGCATCTTTACGAGCTTCATTTACATCGTCGTTTCAAGCGGTTGCCCATCTCATCGAAACTACTGCCTGTCAGCTTACAGGTCATGTCAAGAATCTGGTTGGGCAGGTAAGTCATTCAGCGGACTGGTTTCATGTCAGGGGGAAAGAGCATTGTGACTCCGCCTGCTGCAAAGACATCTTTATAAGCGAAGGAAACGCTCAACCGTCTTTATTCAACCTCACAACCCGAGCTGAGCTGACCTGCTCCTGAAAAACTTCAACTCTTCTGCCGCCATTCGAGTGACTCAAACTAGACCTCATCATGGTGTCAATGGGACGACAGATGCTGGGCTTCGCCCTGGGCATCATTGGCTTCCTGGGGACCATCATTGTGTGCGCCCTGCCCATGTGGAAGGTCACAGCCTTCATCGGAGCCAACATTGTGACGGCGCAGGTCATCTGGGAGGGCTTATGGATGAACTGCGTGACGCAGAGCACAGGACAGATGCAGTGCAAGATCTACGACTCCCTGCTGGCTCTACCCGCGGACCTCCAGGCGGCCAGGGCCCTTGTGGTCATCGCCATCATCGTCTCTGCTTTTGGGGTCATCTTGGGTGTCATCGGAGGCAAGTGCACCAACTTCGTGGACAACGAACACTCCAAAGCCAAGGTGGCCATTGCCGCTGGGATCGTCTTCATTTGCGCCGGCGTTCTTATGCTCGTCCCCGTCTGCTGGTCCGCCAACACCATCATCAGGGATTTCTACAACCCCCTCCTGACCAACGCCCAGAGGAGGGAGCTGGGGGCCGCGCTCTACATCGGCTGGGGCACAGCTGGGCTTCTCATCCTGGGTGGTGCCCTCCTCTGCAGCTCCTGCCCACGCAAAGAAAGCCCAGAGTATCCGGTCAAGTACGCCAAGTCCGCAGCCACCAGCCGAGAATATGTCTGAGAGGTCTGTTCTCCTGAAAAAAAGACTTCCAATTATCTTAGTTTTGATGAGTAATCCTCCTTCGTTGTGATTTTCTGAAAGCACCACAACTTGTGTCTCACTTCTTTTCTTTTCTTGAAGTGACTGAGAGACTGAGAACAGATTTTGGGAGAAATTCTGATTTCACTGAGGCAAGAGAACGTGTTTCTTGCTGAACAAGAACCAGCACAAATAATGTGGTGTGAAGAAGAGAATCTCCCAGCAGCATGCTGATTGGACTGAATGAGAGTCGTTATATATAAAGCTTGTATCAAACCTATCTCTTGTCTGTAAATGCAAATTGAAGCTGTGATAGAACGATGTTAATGGTCAACGAGAGCTATGATAGAAGGAAGCTTGTACAGTACCCTTGATGCTTTGTGAATTTACTGTATAGAATATTTTACACATATCTTTGTTCAAATGCAATGACTGTTTTTATTTTATAAAACATTTGCTTCAGACATTCTTTTCTCTGCCTATTTGTTGAGCTTTTGTCCAGTTCTTTTTGCTGTTTACGTTCACAATTATGGTTCTAAAGTTGACGGTCTAGAGCAACTTAAAATGAATGCAAAAAAATAGAGCTGTGAGACTTGACTCGGGTCAGTAAGCAGTGAGTTATTGTAAGCATAACATTCACAAATGTTGGCCAGCTGACAGAAAGGAAGCTGCATGTTTCTGACTGATCACATGTATTCTTAGAAACGCAGTGTTTACTGGGGAATAAAATAGTCATGGTTTAGAATTCAAAGACGTCACAAATGAAGAGTTGAATGAAGCAGGAGAGAGAGTGTGACCACAAAGTGTGTTCAAAAACATTCCAAGGTGGAGTCGAAATCTTCACGTACACGGTTAACTAGTTCAACCAGTTGTACAGTGTTGAGTGCCAGTCACAACTTTGTCACATCGTTGGCTGCAGTGTGTCAGTTTAAATGCGGATAAAGAGCCATACCCATACTGCACCAGCATTCAAACAATCTGAATTAATACGCATTTGCTTCGATTTGCATCAAGAAAAGACTAAATGCATGATTGATGAGCACATTGGGACTAAAAGTCAACAATGGTGTTTGAGGAGGATAAGGCTGCCGTTGTTTCCACATTTTTGCTGTTGCTAATCCTAAGAAAAGGCCTGAAGGAAACATGTCCTAATACTCTCTTACGTCCCTCCTCATGGCACTGCAGGCCCAAGCACACTGGCTTCTAATGACGTAAATCTTAGAACATGTTTCACAAATGTACAGTGTACTTTTAATTGACAATAAAGTGAAATAATTGACAAGCTGGGCTCTGTCGTTTTTAGCAAATATTCCTCAAACATGAATAAATTGTGCTTGTGAATATTTATCCATCTGGTGCTTTTGTGTGTTTAAAGCATGCATGTGGGATTGACTCGAAGTAAATCTGCAGCGCGCATGTTCATCGTAGTAAAGAAATGATGGAAACACAAAAGGAATTTCCAAAAAGGATAATCAACAAAACTAACCAGCTGGCTTCAAGGTTTATCAGCTTTGGGCACACATCCCATGTTTTTAAATAGCATGAATACATTGTCACAATAATGACATCATAGAACAACAGAGCGGTCTCAAAGGAGCCCCACCTGTTCATTTCAGCGTTTTTACACCCAAATTTGGTGACGAGTAGCAATGATAGGGGTCACTTTCTACCGTGTTGTACAATATTTGTACTCTTTACAAATATCTACACTGTTTTTTATCACAGTGGATGCGGTAAAAAAATGTTTGATACTGAACAATAAAAACAAACCTTTACAAATTGACCTTAACTACAAAAACTCAACATTTTACTGTATTAAAAGAGGCATGGGTCCCTTACACAAAGTACGATCAGTATGTCAACCTCATAGTCATTGTGTCACTTCAAATACAATGCTTTGATGAGTTAAGCGGAAAATGTATAATTGTCCAATAGAGACTTTCCTGTAAAACAATGACGTGAATGTGTTTATGTTCAAGTGACGAAGCCCTCTGGTGTGTATGAGGACGTCAGGTGACTTTAACACGGGTCACCGCCGTTCATTTCTCATTCTTCGTTGGTTTCGTTAAATCATAATTACCATCATCGTGTCTGAACCACATCCGAGAGTAGAAGTTAACTCTGTGTTTCACTGGAACACACCCTGTTTTTAAAAAAACCTGGTTTCACATTCCTGACTTACCCTCTGCCATCAGAGGGAGAATCTCACTGAACCTGTTCTGGAGCAATGACTGTGTGCAAAACTCAGTGATGCCACTAGACAATGGAACAAAAGCATCACTGTAAATAAGCAGTGATTCAAAAATGAGTTTCTGTCATTTAAAAAAAATAAAACTGAAAGCTAAAAATAGTATTTCTTCTTCAGTGTAAAATGCCTTTTTAAGTATGTTGCACCTGATGATCCAAGCTGTGTATTAGTGACTCTGAGCTAAATTAAAAGCAACTTACCACGTAAAGGTGTTATTATTTCAACAGACAGATGCACATAAATACTGTGGCTGCTAATGCAGAGCAGAAGTTTACAGTCGAACATCTTGCTTCTGTGACCAATGATATTTCAGTTTGATACGTTTCACTCACAACCAGAGGTGATTTATTTTGACTTCATCTTGTCAGTGTGTATGTGGAGAATGGTCCCTGTTGACCTTAAACCCTTGCCAGACTTCCTTTCAGTAAAGCCTCATGTCAACACGACTCAAACACTCCCTTTGCTCTGTTTCACACGTTCAATCCGCCTACAAGTGAGTGAATTCTGTGCCACACATGTCTTTTTCCTTGTTGAGAGTACCAACAAAGCCTTTTTGCAACACGATCCTCATCTCCGTCCAGGAGAATAAGTGAAGCCCCAACCTTTTTATTGTCCCGCCGCACAAAGAATCCTGCACGGCTGGTATTCTTTCCGCCGTGTCCTTCATAGCTTGGCTTTCACGCCTCCCTTTCTTCATTCTAATTCTGCCTCAGATGAACGTAAGCACCCGGTCGGCTCCAGATACTCTCTCAGAGACAGGCTTGGAGAGGGAAGACGATGGCTTCCATGGGGATGCAGATGGCGGGGTGCGCCATGGCCCTGCTGGGCTGGATCGGGGTGATCATCATCTGCGGCGCGCCCATGTGGCGGGTCACGGCCTTTATCGGCAGCAACATAGTGACATCCCAGGTCATGTGGGAGGGCCTCTGGATGACCTGCGTGGTCCAGAGCACGGGCCAGATGCAGTGTAAGATCTACGACTCCATGCTGGCTCTGAGCACCGACCTGCAGGGGGCCCGGGCCCTGACGGTGGTTTCCATCGTCACGGGCATCGTGGGGATCTTGGTGGCGTTCGCCGGCGGGAAGTGCACCAACTTCATTCCAGAGGAGAGGGCCAAGGCGAGGGCCTCGGTGGCAGCAGGCGTGGTGCTGATCATCAGCGGAATCCTCTGCCTTGTCCCCGTTTCGTGGACAGCCAGCAGTATCATAAGGGACTTCTACAACCCCTTGCTGGTGGACGCCCAGAAAAGGGAGCTCGGGGCCTCTCTGTACATCGGCTGGGGGGCCGGGGGGCTGCTGGTCTTGGGAGGAGCGCTTCTGTGTGCCAGCTGTCCCCCCAAGGAGGATGACACCCCCTCTGTGAAGTACCTCCTGAAGAAGCCTGGAGGAAACGGCAAAGAGGATTCAATCCAATCTTTTATACCGGACAAGACGTACATCTGACATTTCTAAAGGGACGAAGAGAAGTCTGGTTCACGATGTCGTCTTCAAGAAGTAAAATCAGCGCTGGAGTTGAATCAGTTGCTGTGAAACATAAAGAAAAGGGACACACGCACAGACAACCCACAATGAAGGAAATACGCACTTTGTACTTATTAAGATATTAAGAGTATCACTCTTTGGATGTTTGAAGAAGCTCTCTGTCTGACATGGCTTTGAATATTGTTGGTAATGAACATTCATACGGTGGTAGTTTAAATTGTAGAAACTGTGTTTTATATCTTTGAAAAATGGATTGTTCACTTGGCACTTTGTACCTTTTTGTCCTTTTTAACATTGCAATTCTATTTTTTCACAATAAATGACTCTCCATTGTAAGTTTTGCTTCTCTCACGGTTTTTGATTATGCAACTTTGGAAAAAAAACAATAAACAGCACCCGTGGTTCTTTAACAGCAGAGAACCTGTTGGACAGGTTTACCAGAGAAAGGTGGTGACTCAGCGACTTGCTATCCTGTTGGCCGATCTTCAGTAAAGCATGACCTGCTTTCAAAAGTCAACGTTTGCAACAGAAACACTGGTAAACCTAAACTAAATAACATAAATGATATTGATTAAAACAATTAAAAGGGTGTTATCTAAAAACACAAAAGGTAAAACAATTCATGTTCCATGTTCTTGTACATTTTTCTTGAGAATCTTAAATATTTGGGTTTGAAAGTTTCTGAAAGATGGCTTTGATTTGAGGTGTTGTTAGCTCACGTGCGATCAGGCTGCAGATCAGAGAGACGTTGGGGAGGGTCAAATGAGTCCAAAGTCTCAGGAAGAAGAGCGTTCCTGCTTCCTCAGAGACTTTCTGCTCTGAGCGTAACGAAGGAATACAAATAGTTGTTGATGAGTATCAACGAGGTCTACATCGATTACCCCGGACTCACTAGAGGTCACTGAACAAGTTAAAAGCGATTGTTTCTTGTGAAGACCATCCATTACATATATCGTTCACGACCTCTCAGGCGTTGATGTTACATCACAGTAGTTTGGTTCAGTGTGGCTTAGATTTGGATGTCAGACATTAATCCCAACCCTTTCATGGTGTTAGTGAAATACTTACTTCTTTTCCTTTTTCCTCCTTGAACAACTCACTGCGATCACATAAAATACACAATGCAAAGTTTTGACCCGAATAAGACATTTATGAGATTAATTATTCAAAAGCACATTGAGACCTACAATAAATGCACAAATGTAACGGATAAAGGCCGTTTTACTTGTTGTCAGACGTTACTGTCCCTTTCGCTTTTGGTCATGAAACATTTTGACGTTGATTTTTTTTTTGTCTAAAATATATTCTTAAATCTAAAAGATCTGTAAAAAATCTAAGTGTTGTAATTCTCCTGCAAATATTAGGTAATTCTGCAACACCACATAAACATTGTGATTCAATAAAGATCGTTGATTTAACACTGAATATTCAAAATCGCTTTGATGGCATATTGTAATTTCACGTGGGCAACTATTCTGTAAGAGAAAAAGAAACTTGATATACATTTCTTTCTTCTTTTTGTAAATCGCAAACCTTGATTTTTGAGATATCTTCTCAAATTAAAAACCCAGATTCTTCCCTTGAATGTGTTGCCTCCAGTCAATGCACAACCTGACTCCTTGTCATTGTGACATACTGCAACCTTGTGGCCATTTGCCTCCATGGCTCGAAAACAATTCCTACATTTCCATCCAATGACATCCGTTACAGAACACAACCTGAGATTTACAGAGAAGTATCTCTATGGCTGTTCCCATCACATCTGATAATAATGAACCCAGTTTACCTGCACAAAGACACTTTGTACCATCATACCTCATATTTCCTTTGTTTACATGATTCCTCGTTGTGGGTTGAAATGAAAAGCCATACATGAACATGATTCTGTTCCTCCCTCTGTGTCCCGCCAGGGTGTGAGAGGGTCCCCACGCTGTCCCATGGCCGTGCAGGAGCTGGGCATCAGCCTGTCCATGATCGGCGTCGCCGGGACCATCCTAATCTGCGCCCTGCCCATGTGGAAGGTGACGGCGTTCATCGGCACCCACCTGGTGGTCATGCAGGTGTTCTGGGAGGGCCTGTGGATGACCTGCGTCAGCGAGTACACCGGTCAGATGCAGTGCAAGCTCTACGACGCCCTGCTGGACCTGTCGCCGGATCTGCAGGCGGCCCGCGGCCTCATCTGCATCGGCCTGGTGCTGGGGTGCCTGGGCTTCCTCGTCTTCCTCCTGGGGGGGCGCTGCACCAACTGCCTGGGCCACCCGAGGCTCAAGGCGCGGCTGGTGCTGGGCTCCGGGGCCGTCTTCTGCCTGGCGGCCCTCGCCACCGTGGTCGCCGTATCCTGGACGGCCAACTCCGTCATCAGGGACTTCCACAACCCGCGCGTCCCAGAGGTGCTGAAGAGGGAGCTCGGGGCGGCCATATACATCGGCTTCGTGGCGTCCGGGTTGCTGTTCTGCGGGGGGGCCATCCTGTGCACGAGCTGCCCCCCACAGAGGGCCGGGTTCCCCTCCGGCGGGTACACACCGGCCAGGACTCCCACGCGCAGCAGCTACGCCATCAAGAACTACGTGTGAGGGCTGAGAGCACCAACACGTCACCGCTGAAGGATAAATGTATTGAACCGTGTGATGTAATGCAATCGGCCAGATGTAGATAGTGAAAAACAAAGCGTGTTTCAAGACATGAAAGGACTCTAAAGGTATGCTTTGGAGTTCATTCTAATATGTTGTCCTTTTTCTTCGGGGTGAGACGTGTAGATTTGATCGTCATCAAGACCAGGTCTTGACCTTCCTTAAGGCCCAGACCAGTGATCGTAGCTCTGCTGTCTCTTCATAGAATCCTGCATCAAGGGACATGAAGGGAGACGGAGTCCAACACACACACACACACACACACACACACACACCCGGAGGCACGTGTGTAGCATGGCAGGAAAAGGACCATATTTGGTGTTTCCTATTTCTGTACATCCAGCACAGGTTAGACACCCCTTGAAGAGCAACAACACCTTTAGACTTGAGGATGGCGATACATCTTGACCACCCTCTTGTATATTTTGTTTACTTGTATTGTCTGGCTTCTCCTCAAATTCAAGCTTCAATAAACCTTCAGCTAAAGACATCGAGAGTCTCCCGCTGCTTCTTCAGTCTCCAGCTAATCTGCTCGCAAAGAGTTCCATCACACGCTGTGTTTTGCTAATTATTGTAGTGAAACACAATTATCTGTAAAAAATGAATCATAATGTGGATTTCCGTGGTCGTGTCAGAGCCAGAAATACTTTATTAAGTCCGTATGAAGACGGACTTACAAGTTCCCTTCACAACTTAAGGCAGAGAGTGTATTTGTACCCCTGCACCTGCCGCTAATGGCGTCAATCATGTTTGGTGAAACTATAAACGGAGAACATTTTTGCAATGTTCAAAACTTGCGTGCTTGTGATTTGCAACCACAGACTGTACATAAGAAGTGGACGTAGTCATTGTCACCCATTGGTTCGTGATCTGCCGTTTTGAAGCCTCGAGTTCAGCGATTTTGTCGTCGCCATCTTTGATTACGGCCATCGCCATGTTGTCGTTTCTTTTTTGCAAACGATGAACAGAAGTTCCCATATTCGGAATACGTAGTGTGTGACGTAGATACGATGTATACGTCTCTAGCGGCAGCGCCGTGTCAATCACAGTAAACTGGCCTTAAAATATTCTCCTCTTTATGATCTATTTGACTCTAAATAGATCATAATTTACTAAATGAACATCATGTGTATTGAAGAAGACTTGAAACTAGAGATTGAGACATAAACTCGTGATTACAATGTTTACTGAGGGAATAAATCAAGAGAGAAGTCGAGTCATTTTCTCATAGACTTCCAAACAATCAGACTTCTTTTTGCAACCAGAGGAGTCGCCCCCTGCTGGTCAGTAGAGAGAATACAAGTTTTAAGACACTTCCGCATCTGCTTCACAGAACCTGAGGTTGCTGCCTGGAGTGAACACGTGCCAGTTGAAGTCGTAAGTCGGGTTCTATTATGTGTCATTGTTTCTCCACCCACCCATTATCTCAATATCTGTCAGAGCTCTTTAAATCCAGTTCCCCGTCAGAAACACGACACAATATGGCTGAACAACCAGAGCACAGTGGAGGCTCTGTTTCCTCCCCCCTCTCTCTCCTCTCCGCAAAAACTGGGAGAAAAGGGATTGTTTTGAAACCAAGGCAGAATAAACAGAGATTTCCCTCCTCCACCCAAGGCCTTGCCTCTTTCTTTCCACGAACACCAAAGAACTGGTTCCTCTCCGAACACACATGCAAAACAGACAGAGCGAATACGCAAACACCGAGACAGAAGGTCTCTGCCTCCTCGCACCAGCACACACACGTTTATAAAACGCAACACCCGAACCCACAACCCCACCGCCAGCTGGTTCTGGTGAGGCCCGCAGCGGAGAGGACCGAGGCATGCCGGGAGTCATGCAGTGGCAGCAGGAGCTCGCTGCCCTCGGTCTGGCCCTCACCGGCTGGCTGTGTGCCATCCTCACGCGCTGCCTGGCCCTGTGGACGGTGAGCGGCACCGTGGACAACACCACGGCCACCCTGCCGGCCTACTGGGACGGGGTGTGGCTGGAATGGGATCACTGGGATTTGGCGCACGACGGCAGCCTGCACTGCTCCTTCTACCGGTCCCTCATGTCTCTCTCTGGGAGCTTTCGGACGTGGAGGGCCCTCGTCATGGCCGCTATCGGGGCCGGGGGCTTCGCCGCGGCTATCGGGGCGGCGGGGGCCGTGTGGTTCCCCACGCGCGGCCAGGTCAAAGTGTTTTCTGGCGCCCTCTTTATTTTGTCTGGGATCCTGCTGCTGGTTCCCACAGCCTGGACGTGCCACCACACCGGCCAGCCGCTGGAGGGCGCCGTGCTGCTGAGGAGGGACTGGGGACCTGCGCTGTACCTCGGCTGGATCTCCTTCGCCCTGATGGTGGCCGGAGGGGCGTTTCTCGCCACCAGGTGCCCCACCGGTGAGAGGCCGGCAGAGCGGCCGGGAGACGACAGTCACCCGCTGAGCCGGATCAACAGGACTACATTCACACACAGCCAGTATGAGTGCAGGTCCGAGCCCCTCTGAAGGGGGGATCATTTTGGCTGCACGTGGGGAGTAACGATGCACTGACCTGTGCATTAGAAGCATTAGAAGCACATTTAACCTCTTTCAATGTGACCGTAAATACAGACACTCCTGTCTGTTTGCTTTATTGTTGTGCAATTATTGATACTAATTCTGGTTATTCTGATGCTTTTACTTCATTTAGTTTACATTAGTCTTAAAACAAAATCAAGGAAATTTCCTTTGAGGTGAATTATTCTGCACAAAAAAAACCGTGGAATAATTTGCATTGCAAATGACTTAAAGGTGTTTGTTTATGGGAGTTATTTGAATGGACTGGTTTTTAACTCATTATGCCACAGAGCACTTGATGTGATGGTCATTTTGAAACATACTGTAGTAATCAATTTGGGGTGTTTGTCTTTAAAGAAGGACACGTGATGGAAAAGAATCAGATAATGTCTTTTAGAGTGGGTTGATACATTTACAGACTATCCACAGTTGGGTGTACAATAAAGGACTTCATTAGAATTCTGTTTGCAGATCTACACCCATGTTTGGCGGGTATGTCGTGTGACGTCAGTATGTTACTTTTCATAATAAAAACATTGTAATATGAAACGTGCTTTAAGAAGGTTCCAGGGTTATTCGGGAATGTATGGAATTCTGAGTTTAAAGTAAACAGAAACTGTGCCTGCAATCATTTAATGCAAAAAATAGGGAAAGTGCAAGATGTGGAAAAACTGATGTTATCTTGAAAGCTTTCATATTTGAATTCCCCTGTAAACTCAGAGGACAAAGTGAGAGGGCCCTCTCTTTTACTGTGCACTTTTAAATATCTTTTTTTAATCCCAGTTCACGGTGTGTGATGTAGTGCTGGGAAAACTCTTGGGGGTGGATTTTGCATTTCATTTGTAATAGTTACTCATTTAAAGCAATATTTACAAACACTGTATTGTATTCTTTTCTGAACACTGAATATGTATATAATCATCTCCGCCAGGCATAAGCCTGTAGGGAGCTCATGCGTTCAGTTGTCTGTCCACAGCTAATCTTGCATGCTGCTGTACCCATCAGCCTGATATTTTCACTGCTCATTTATGAACGTATGCTCAAAGACCCCTCGTGGTTGCACTGAATTTGGTTTTTTTCTAACCTATTTTATACCGTTACAGAAGGCAGTGCACTTTTCTAGCTCTATATTGAGCTCCGTTTCTGTCGTTAAAGCTGCAACATATTTGGAGTTCTGCAAAACTGATTTAATTTGTTTTCCAATTAACTGTGTGCATTGGGGAAAATCAAAGTTTACACAAAAACAAAAACATTTTGTTATATATTTATTTGCTGCATAGCAAGCTTATTCATTATGACAAAATATAAGTTATTAGTTTGAAGTAATTATCCGTAATACTGGGATTTCAGCATGACTACATGGCACACAGTCTGATGGAAGGCAAACAAGTTCTGTTAATGGTAGCGGTACTGAAGAAAAGAAATAGATGAATGCAAACCAGAACTATTTACTGACCTGCTCTAACTAACTTTCAAAAATACATTCCACCCAGCATTCAAATCTGGCAAATGTTTCCTTCCCGTTTAAAATCCTTTAATCATAGAGGGACTCAGAAATGTGAGATAAGCATGAACCTCATCAAAATATAGACTCTTAAATGAGTTAGTGTGGATAAGGTGCAGCGTCCTGACTGGTCGGAGTTTCTAGAATTTCTCCTCTCCCTCCTCCACGTCCTTCAGACTGAGAACCTCCAGAGAACCTCGGCCTCTGGTCTCACAGCGGATCAGCTCATCGATCTCCCTGAAGCAGCCGGGATCCACCAGACACACCTGAGGATGAGGAGAAGGGGAACGTTACAAAAATAGAAAGCAGAGAAGGTAAAAGTGTGCATTTTAGATTATTCTCCCCCTCACCATTTCCAGCTGCTCATCAAAGTCTTCGCTCTCCACAACCTGCAGGAGCGGTTTCAGCTTCTCCTTCAGCCTCTTGGCCTCCTTGGCTGGCAGCACCAGTCGCAGCCTCATGTGGGCCCTCTGGATCTCCATGGACTCCTTCAGCTGCCGGATCACTTCCAGAGCCTTGAGGGGAACCACAGGCAGACGAGTTTGTCAAAAGTCGAGCAAAAGCGTCGTCGTTCCAGATGAAAGTGAAGGGAAAAGCATTGATTTCTCCCGCATACAGAACTTAAAGATGGCTGCCCCTACAATACTAAAACCCTTCTCCAAAGTGTTGCGTTAAATGAGTCACTGCCAACTGTAATTGCAACAGCATGTTCACTCCAGGGTGGTGCTAGGTGAAAAGAAACCCTAGCAGGATGATACTATGGGGATGGAGGGGAGATTCCCGGATCAGCAAGTTTCTTAATGCACTGGTCCTTTTCTCCTGAAGAGGTTGAAATCAGTTATACCATCTGTTTCCCCCCCCCCGTTTTAAACATTTAAACAATTACAAGTCATTCTTTTTGGGAAAAGACGTGGGTATACTGTTGTGGTTTGAGCAACACAAACAAATGCCAGTGTGATCCACTTAGCTGGGGGAAGCCACAGCCAATATCTTCAACGCTGCAGGTCTAGAAAGATCACAATCCAGGTAATACGAAACATATATTTTATAATAATAATAATAATAATAATAATAATAAAATGTATGGGCATTGGCTCCAGGGGTCAGCTGTCAGAGTGAATTCATTCTTTGCAATGTCTCCAACTGATTGAAAATGAATTTGTAGTGGTCAAAGCAGAGAGTGTTCCTGGTGGAAAACATTGCATTCATTCAGTCACTTCCTGTTTTCTCACCTGCTGCTTAGTGCTCTTGTTGGCCTTGACAGAGTAGTGGATGTCCTTCATCGCCGCCTCAATGAGATTGACTGTATACGGCCTCTTGGTCTCAGGGTTGACACACTTCTCTGCCACGATAGTTGCGATGTCCCTGAACATCGTCTCCAGCTGAGAATGCCTTTCCTTGTCCGACACTTGGAGCTCTCCTTTGGCCAGGATCTGTCCGGGGGGGGGGGGGGGGGGGGGGGGGGGGAAAGTGGAAGTGAAGGCGAATACAGCAGAGGCCTTGGAGGGTGACATGTGGGCAAGAAAATACTTCTTACCTGTTGACAGATTTCTGTCAGATCATCTGTCCCAAAAGATTTGGTCAAGTCATCCTTCTTAGCCACCTGACCTTTGGACACATTAACGAAGACGGAGTGCGTCTGAAGAACCTCATCCAGGTCTTTCTCTCTGGAAGAAAACAATGTGTGGACATTCAGAGATGGACACATAGATGGAGCATGCCATTTATAAATCAAGGCAACAAATAACCGTTGACTTTAAGAAATAACTGACGAGACATTTGGGTAACTATTCGGTCAACATTGTGGGTGTTGACATGCAATGTTACTCACGCTCCCGCTCTCCAATTCACAACTTTATTCTTGTAGCAGGCGATTTCAAACCGCTTCCCTCCCTTCTTCATCCGCACCACCGCCACATTTGTCAGTCGTATTTGGTTTGTTGGCGTAAATATAGACATATTTATGTTTGTTAAGGCAGAGTGCTCTGTCCAAAAGCTGCTGTTGACAAGAAAATGCAGTCAGAGAACTGCGTCGTCAATGCGCTACGAGTGCGTCGCCAAGGAGTGTCCGCCGTGAAACACCTACGTCGAACAACAGTTCCGCACCAGTTTTGTACCATCAGTTGATTTCAATACTTTTGTGTGTTCATTTAAAAAAACAGCTGAATCGAAATAATTTATGAAAGGAAATACGAATAACTACTCGAGTGCATCAGGAACGAGTCCTAAAACCCGGAAATTAGTACTAATGCACTCCCGGTTCCTTCGTATCGAAGTCAACGTTTTTTCTAAATTGCTTTTTGGTTAGATGCCTAAAATAAGGTTCTGTAACACAAGTTTAAGGAATTTGAAAGTTTGGTTCTACAGTGTAAATACGCCAGTACAAACAAGCTTTTATGTGTCTTAAAAACGCAGTTGCTAAAATTTGCTATATGAGACGTCATCACGCCGACTAGTCCGCTCTTACAACCTTGTTGTAACGTTGGATGCTCGCTGTCATGCGACCGTGGTGTAGTTCGTTAAAAGCCTAACGTTAACTTTTTGCTTCTTGCAAGTACATTCACGCCTCACACATTATACAAGTGATGTTCATTTGTAAAGATAATTTTGAGGAATATAACTTGGAATTATCATAAACTTGTGTTTGCCACAAATCTTATTTTCTGCAATCATTTATAGAAATCCAATCCTTTTTGCGGAGGGAACTAGTGCGACTTCCGGGGTTAGCCTACAAAGACACGTCATACCTGCACCACACTGCTCTATTATGGGAAGAAACACGTTATAGTTCATGTTTGGTACGTGTGTTTTGACGAGAAATCGATATATATTTTTACCACCATACCGCTACTTGGAAAGTCCTATTGACTGCTAGCGACTCCACAGAGAACTACTCTTCCCAGCATGCTCTTCGGCCAGAGACAGGTTGCACATAACATCAGCTGCACAGGACTGTGTGTATTTTGATACACCATTTGCAGCGATGCGGAGCTTCTTCGTGGTTATTACGCTCTGCATAAGTCGCGTGTCTGCCTCGGATACTAAATGTGAGCTTATTTCAAATGTTACCGAAACAGGAAACTTATGTTTGAGCACATTGTTTGTAACATAGCTAGCTAGCATGTATTGCTAGCCACCCGCCTTTTATTTACTACAGGTGACCTAAGGTCGCTGCTTTAGGATTAGCAAAAGGTGCCGCGTTGCATTTGTGCACCTAGTGAGGTCAGCCAACTGTTATTATTCATAAACATGAAAACGGAACTAATACCCTTTCTCCCTCCAGTCTCACAGGATGCCCTCAGTCCCGGTGAGAGCTATCTGAAGTCGGTGTGGCACAACAGGCTGTACTTGTATTCAGCTGCCGCGCTCGTCTTTGGGATCTGGTTCTCACTGAAGGTGGCTCTGAACAAGGTGACTTTTCTAACTGTCTCTTCACTGGCTGCTGGTTCTCAGTGTGTTAGACACTGCTCATGTTTCCAAACATGTTTGGATGTCTGTCATTGCATGAAAACGAAGATCCTAAGACCTGCTGTCATGTATTATCCTTATGTCTTTATTATTTCTCCGTCTGTATTGCTTTCTCGAAAAAGTTATCCAAAGACTCCAAAGCTGTGAAGATCGACGACAGCTCTGACGGAGACACTGTGGCTCACGTGTCTGCAGTTAAAATCTTCTATGGCTCGCAAACCGGAACAGCAAAGGTACCGTCGGACACGTTTACTGCGAACATCCTCACCGGCTCCATCACTGTGCGACTGTGGCGAAGTGGAGAGCAGGTGGTTCGATCCCCAGCTCCGCTAGTCGCATGTCAATGTGTCCTTGAGCAAGACTAAATTGCTTCTCAAATTTCCCCAAATTGTGCCTACGGTGTATGAATGTGATAGAATCTGATAGGCAGGTCTCAGTTAGACCCTACCATCAGCGTGTGAATGATGACAAGTAGTGTGAAAGCGCTTTGAGTGGTCGGAAAGACTAGAAAAGTGCTTTCCAAGTAAAAGTTATTTTACCATTACTCACTATTTTTATTAGTGCGCTACAGTAGACAATATTTGAAACAACAAAGTCTGAACATAAGTTTTTAATTCTGGGCTCAAGAGGCGGGCGTAACACATTTATGAGTGAGAAGCTTCAGGTGGGACTTCTCATTTGTTCAGGGCTTCGCAGAAGAGCTGTCGGAGGAGGTGAAGA
Organism: Melanostigma gelatinosum; assembly: GCF_949748355.1. Lineage (NCBI taxonomy): Eukaryota > Metazoa > Chordata > Actinopteri > Perciformes > Zoarcidae > Melanostigma > Melanostigma gelatinosum. Next base: position 21,607,450 of record NC_136640.1, read on the forward strand.
CGATGGGTCTACCAGCAGAGGTGATTGACATCAAAGACTACGATCCAGACGATCAGCTGGCCGATGAGGTGAGCCCGGTCCCAAGAGAAGACCACTGAACTTCAGAGCTGCACCCTCCACACGTAACCCGACAAGTGTTTAATTAATGCATCTGTTAATTGTCGTAGCATGCTGTATGTTGCTCTGGTGTGTTAATCAAGTCTCTATAGTGTAAGACCTGGTAACGGATTTATCGTGAAATGAATCGTACTGTGTACTTTTCATTGAAAGCTTGACAACAAACAGCGCAGAAAAGCCTCAACCGCTCTAATGTGCCCGCTCAGCTTTGCCCGCTCAGCTTTGCCTCCCTTTATTTCCGCACTGATTTGATTCCTCACACGGCCGGCACGGAGGACAAATGCATAAAACCTGCTCAGCTGAAGAAAGATGGATATTTTCATCCGTGTTCTCTTTTTTATTTTAATGTATTTAGTGGCCCTAGGCACCGTGTAGTGCGTTGAGAGAAGAGTAGGAGGTTTCTGGTCTGCTACAAACAGCAAGAGAGGAAACAGCTTTTTTTTATTCAATAGGGCAGTGATGCAGTTTTTTAAGCGACGGGAAAGCTCTATAGAAGAAATGACCGCAGGCACCAGTCCCTAGATGCAACTGATCCTTGACCATCAGTGGCGAAGGCGCTGTCTGTTCGACAGCTAAGACATGAGACAACAGACTCAGCCCTGAAGTTTATTTACACGAGGGGATGGTGTTTGCTTTAGATGTAATCCAGATTGATTTCCTGCTGTCCTCCACAAGAGATGTTAGTCTTGGAGATGAGTCGGCAGAATTGAATTGTGTGTAATCTTGCCACTTGTTCATTGTGCTCTCGTGCTTTGCAAGATCTGTCTGTTTGTCCATCACTACCACCGGTAGATGAGTTTTTTTTATTCACACTTTTTTTTCTTCTTTTTTGTGTCCCCGTTTTGCTCCATAGTGGGCAGAAATGAAGAATTACATATTTTGTTCCTCATGTTCAAATTAACTATTATGTTATTAACTGAAAGTATGGTTTGCCATTTTTCGTCTCCTCATATTTTGCGATTTAAGAGCAATGGAGTGCTCTTACTTCACCGTTTCTTCCCTGTGTCTGCTGTGTTCGCCTCTCCGTTCAGTGCACCAACAAGTCCGTCTGCGTGTTTCTCGTGGCGACCTACACTGACGGAGAGCCCACAGAGAACGCCGAGTGGTTCTGCAAGTGGTTGGAGGAGGCGTCCACCGACTTCAGGTACGGGAAGACCTACCTGAAAGGCCTCCGATACGCGGTGTTCGGTCTCGGCAACTCTGTTTATGTCGGCCACTTTAATACGGTAAGGAATGCTCTTCACAGTACGTATTGTCAGAATAATATGCTTTACTATCAGTTACTTAAAGTATACCCACAGCACCAAGGTTGACGGTATGTTCCAGGTCCAAACTTGACTTAATGTGTAGCTCACCACCGCATTGGTCAGCATTCAGTAAATGTCACAAAAGCAGCAGCAGCCCGACTTTATTTCTTTAAACTCTATTTAACCCACTTTCCTTCATGCCTAACCAGGTGGGTACCAACGTGGACAAGTGGCTCTGGATGCTGAGCGGCGTGCGAATCATGACCAGGGCAGAGGGCGACTGTAATGTGGTGAAGAGCCGCAACGGCAGCGTTCAGGCAGACTTCCTGGCCTGGAAGGTCAAGTTCCTGCTCCGCCTCCAGGCCCTGGTCAAGGGGGAGAAGAAGAGCTGCAGCGGGAACTGTAGGACCGGAGGCTCCTGTACGAACAACGAACAGAAGGAAGAGGAACAGGAAGAAGAGAAGGAAGAGGAGAAGGACAACAGCTCTGAGGTAACGGCAGAAAAGTTGATTTCACTGAAGAGCGGCAAAGCCCTGCCCCATCCGGTGTCCTCCATGGGACCTTATTACAAAATAAATATGTTCATGAATTAACGACGAGAGACACATTTTAAATTTAAAAGATTATTTTGCATGCAAAGAAAGTTACATTTTGTCATACAACCATATTGAAAATGTTTAATTAGAAAGACGACAAACCCAAAAGTTGCTAAAGTGGCGTGTTTCTCTGAAGCTACGGTGATTGTGATTTTCCTACCAGGATGGACTCACACAAGCAATGGGTCTTGTCCCCCACTAATAATAAGAGTCGCCGCTCAGGTAAGACAATGGCACATGAGTGTGTGTAACAAAGCTAGCTAGCAAGCTCAGCTAACGGCCATCGTTGGCCGTTAGCTGAGCGTCTCGCATCGTGCGAGACGAGAGATTCAGTCCACTGAGAGGTTTCACACACAACAAACTGCGACTTTCTTGACGTGTAGAATTATCTTTTGAATTGACGAACTTTAAATGTGTAACAATTCAAACGGGATCAAAATATTTGTATCTTGACTACCGTACATATTTTCTCTGAAATAAGGTCCTGTGGGGGACACTGGGAGGGGAGGGACTTATCCTCTCTACTGCGTTTTTAATGGCGCATTGTGATTTCTTCATAACCGGGGAATGATTAATAACACATCACACATCTAGCCTCTTTTCCTTTAAAGATGCATTTAACTGTAAAATGCACATTTTCTTCCTGGGGAGCAAGCAAAGACAGGCTTTAAGAAGTAGACGTAGTCATCGTGACGTCACCCTTTGGCTCGTGGAATTGTCATTTTAAAGCCACAAGTTTAACCTTTTGTCCGTCGCGCCATCTTTAATTACGGTGGTCGCCGGCTTTTTTGCAACCAGGGAACGGGAGTGACCATATTTGGACGGTGATGTCTTATACGTCTCTGGTAGCGGCAACAACCTGTCAATCACAAGGTAGCCCCGCCCTAAAGCATACTCTGCTTTATGGTCTATTTGACTCTAAATGGACCATAATCTACGAAATGAACATCATGCTGTGTTGACGAAGACTTGAAACTAGAGATTGAGACATAAACTCATGTTCACAATGTTTACTGAGGTAATAAATCAAGAGAGAAGTAGAGTCATTTTCTCATAGACTTCTATACAACCAGACTTCTTTTTGCAACCAGAGGAGTCTCCCCTGATAGCCAGTGGAGAGAATTCAGGTTTTAAGACACTTCCACATCGGCTTCACTCTTCAGAAGCGGAGGTTGCCGTCTGGGAGCAAGTCCTCCGGATCTCTCCTAAAAGGTCCATGTTCCTCTCACAGTGAAAGTTTGTGTAGTTTCCTCAAACAGTCTTCTGTTTGTATACGTCACGTGGACGGAAACTTTGTAAAACTCATCTTGTTCATGTTCTTTTTGGACAAAGAACCAGTCTAAAATTGCTCTCCGTGTGTGTGTGTGTGTGTACGTCTTGTGCTACCTGAAGAACCGGATGAGCGTGACCCAATTTAAGTAGCAATTAAACACAAGACAACTATGTCAACAGACGGCGCACAAATAAGCAAGTGTAGACAATTGGTGAGTATAAGAAGAGGCGGAGACCAAAAGGGTTGGAGATGTCTTATTAGGAAAAATGTCCTCTGGCTTACGATGAGGCCGCCCGACATCACAAAGGCACTTTAGATGTCGAAGCGCCTCTCAATCACGGGAGGCTGAAGTTGGCTGTCTGGGGCTAACAGCCTCATGCTGCGCGCCTGCAGCGTGATCTAAAGTCTGATCCGGAGTGTTGCTCTCAGTTCATCAGCTCCTTATTTAGCAGCGCTGATTTTCATGGTGTTATAAATGTTCTGCACATGAAATGTGTCATCGCCGTCGAGGCCGTTCAACGTGTCAAAATATGAAAATAGCACTTTTTAAATCCGTTTCACAAGAAGAGCCGGTTGTCCGCTGATCACAAGGTTGGTGGTTCGATCCCCACCTCCTCCTGTCCACATGGCCAAGTTGTCCTCGGGCGAGACACTTCTTCCCCGATGGTAGCAGCACCTCGCGCGGTAGCCTGCCGCCAACAGCTTTCGTATGTATCACGGCACACACACAGATGACCGGTTGTCATGGCAGTGGGCCCCTCGGAGCCAGCTCTAGCTGAGACTCCTTCCTTTCTCTGTCCGCAGCGCCGATTGCACTCAGAGGTGACATTGAACCGGAGCCGCGAGTAGCCGAAAGCTGTGGCGAGGGGACCGTCATCGTGATGCATCTACCCGCTGCACCGCTCATGCCTTTCATGCTGACACACATGTGGGCAGCAGCATTGTGATGAATAAATGCTCAGTCAACATGCTCAGGTGTTCCCTGAATACCTGAGCGTTTGCATGTAGTCAGTCGTGTTGCGGATCATACAAACGTTGCGGATCATACAAACTGAACTAAGCTCTATGCTTAACACAAGCTGAATCGATTTTACAGTTGTTTTTTTTTCTACGACGTAAACTTCGTCAGTAAATACCTGTCTGGTGAATTTAGAAGCTTTAAAGTGTCTTTGAAAAGGCGGTTGCTAGCAAGCAGCTAAAGGACATCGTGCAGACTCGTCATTCATGTTTCAAAAGTCATAACGGTGGTCTTCATTTGGGAAGATTTTCTTGGTGAACAAAACATGAAAGTATCATAAACTCGTGTTCGCCACAGAGCATATCTTCTGCAATAATCCAAAATCCAATGGAAACCACCTGTGTTAAAAACTGTCTTTCATTCAACACATTTGGGGCTTTCTCGTCTCCTCCTTCTCGTTTCAGGAGGATCTGGTGGAGTCCAGCAGTGACGAGGAGTCTTCTGGCCTGCAAGATGAGAAAAACGCCGGCTCAGTGGTTGACATGGAGGATCTGGGCAACATCATGAGCAGTGCCAAGAGAGCAAAGGTCAGACTCTGTCCACCACCTTTATTTATTGGTAATGTATGAGCCTACAGCAACACCTCAGACAGAAATAACACGATGAAAGTGAGCGCTCAGAAGTGAACACCCTACTTGTACATTTGAGTTTGATTTGCAGTACTTTAGCTGCCGGCTTCACGATATCACAGGGAGCTTGTTGAATCATTTGAAGCTGGAGCTTCCGGTCGTCATCCAGCAGGTTTATTTTCAGCGTTTCTGCGTTGAGGTCTGCGACCGGGCACCAACGAGGCACTGAGCTTCCACCACCTCGGCTCTATCCGAGCGAGGAGGAAGTGGTGTCACTGAGGGAGTAGTGGCAGATGGGCTGATAGACACCAGGCCCCCGGCAGGCGCCAAGCGCAGGCTTGCGTAAGAGCGACGACGCCCACCTCACAGACTTGTGAGGAACGAGTGACTCAAGAGAAAACACTAAAAAAAAACGTGAAAGAAGACTAGGGCTACGAGAATGAGGGGAAGGAGAAGACATGTAGGTTCTATGTGCTCTTTGAGCGGCAGATCGTTGTGGGAAGAGTCCTTGTTCGTAAAATCAGAGTGAAAACGAGTTTCATCAAACGATCAATCCAACGATTTCAAGGAAACACCCGTGATTGCCATAAAGGCCTTTTAGAGAGGGAGCCTTTTACGACATCATACTTACATTAATGTAATTAAAGACTTTCTTCTTAATGCACCTGTTTAACAACAATGCCAAAATACTGTTTTATGTTCTTATAGTTCATTACGTTCGAGTTCCTGCTCTTTCCAGTAATCCTTTGTATGAAAAAGGAGTTGGAGCAAAAACAGTGAGAATGAACAAATATCCCTCTTCATCTGAGATGTGATTAATGTTCCGTTTACTTTTAGCCGCTGTCCACTTTAAAAGGATATCTGCCTGCATTGTGTCCAGCTCGAACTCCTGTCTCAACTGGAAATGATTAGATAAGATGAGATGCGTCTTTATTGGTCAGGTTGTTGCAGCACAAAGCCAGAAAAAAGCTGATAAATTGGGAAGTAATAAGAATAAATAAAGTTCAGTCAAATTCATCTTAACTTTGTTTATTGTGCCTTAGTGTGAGTGTATGGAGGTGGAGAGAGAGTCTGCCAACGTAACTGTGTATAAAATGATTTTCGAGGCTCTGGGTTATTCCTCATGTCTTCTGCTCTCATGAAAACACAAGTCTGTTAACGTGCTCACGGTGCTGCGTCTGCAGTGGGAGTGACTTCAGCAGCAGGCTTGTTCTTGCTCCTGTGACATGAATATTGCAGCATCCTGTGTGTGAGCTCTGCGAGGGTTGGACAGGCCCGTCTGTGTATGAATGTGTGAGGAAGAGATGTCATTTAATGGCTCCAGGGGCCCGAGACGCTCGGTACTTCTCAGACGGAGCCAGATCTCCATTTTTCAACATTCACGAGGCGTTTGCTTCATTTAGTTTTGTTACGAGGAAGCCGCGTGTCATTCCCTTCCCCCTGAGGATTCTCCCATTTATTCTCTTAATGGCCAAACGCACGCTTCCATGTCACCTGGTGCACGTGTGCTCTGATGGGCTACCTCGCCTCGCAGCGTTTTAAGTACAATCGTCTGCTGCGATGGCTCGTGTCGTCACGCTCTGATGTCAGGACGGCGATTCTGCCATTTGTCTCTCCGTGGTGACACATTGATGTTGGTTTTTCTGCATAATTTGGTCACACAGAGCAGGCGGCGCGAGATGTAATTAGTTTGTAGGTTAAACGTTTGCCGAGAGACGACAAGTATTTAGCCGAGCTGCAAATTAAGTGCGAACAAGGAAATTCCCCCGGCTCCAATATGTTAGTTGGCTCATTTACAGCGTGGCAGCACATCTGTTTTGCGGTTAATGAGCTGAATATGTTTTTTTCCACCTATTGAAGGCTGAGTATGATGTGTCGCAGTGTTCTTCTAGAGCTGCAGTGGGAGCTGACTTTGTTTGTGTGTGACCACTAGGTGATGGCAGAGGCTCTCTGTTGCAGGCAGCTCACGTCTCACTTCAACACCACACTGACGGTTCACTCCCAAAGCTATACCTGCATGAGCTCTATCAGCTGACTCTTCATCCGAGTCTGTGTTCAAGTGCTTCCCATCGGGCTTGCTGAGTGTTTTTAAGTGACTTGACCAGGATTATGTCGAGGTGATTTTAGGTCTAAGTAAATATCGATCCACGCGAGTATCACGATATTGTGTTTTGTGATTTAGTGTTGATTTGACGTGGACTCGAGGTTGAACTGATTAGAACACATTTTGGGCCAAAACTCTAGTTGATGCTTTTTATGACTATTTTGCACAAACGATAGGCTAAAATGATGAAGTGATGAGTTTTTGGACAGATGTGGATAAACTGCAGCTTGACTGTAATTGTAGTGAACTCAGATTTTATGTATGTATGTGTATGTATGTATGTATGTCAGTCAGAACATTTCTTACATATAAAAAAACAATTTGATCAGGAATGAGGGGGACTGGGTTACTGCTGAACTTGATGATGCATATGTTTGTTTATCACAGTTCATATTGCCCAACTAGTCCATACCAGCCTTTGGCTACAGTTCTACTCGTGTTCTGCCGAGTGCCAACCAGCTTCATTTCCATCGTTCCTCTCAATGATTTTGCACAAATGTTTGTTGCATCGCCATCGAAACTTTGTCACAGCAGGTGTCTGTTTCTGCCAGAGCGGTCCGTTTCATGCCGGGCTGCTGCCAGATGGGCGTTAGTGTGGAACGGATCATTAACCCGAGCGGCCACACAGATTTCCTGGGCTGGGTTGTTTTCAGCTCCGTGTCCAGAGGGAGAAAGCAGAGATGAACTACTCTGACTGAAGAGCCGCTGCGTTGCCTCATCGAGTGTAAAATGATTGGAGTCTTCGAGCCCGTCTTTTGTATTCTAAATATGTGACAATTAAGGGAGGTTTTCAGTCAGGTTGCATACTGACAACATATCTGCAATGAGGGACCTGATGCATAGTTCCACCCTTCAGACATGTTTTAAGTCACATAAATACGTTTTATTATCTCTTATTGGAAAAACCCAGAATCTATAAATCTGCCTTTTAGATTATTTCAATCAATTGAATCACATAATTAATACAGTTAGTAACTCGCCGACCTGTTTTTTATGTTTACGTGGCAGCTTTGATTCGGTGGCAGGTCTGGGTTAGGGCTGAATTAGATAACACTTGGCATTTTCCTTTTTCCAGTATGTTTAACAAAGTAGGATCTTGGTGTTTGAGGCTTTATTGATTTTAGGGCTTTCCTAGACCCCAACAAATGTGTTGATTCATTCATTTAATTGACAGATCTGCAAGATTGAGTTTCTCCACAAAGAATCACCCAAAAGCACCATTTTAAATATTGTGTTTGGCAGACATGTGCGTGTAAGTTTCTTGGAAATTCAGCATGAAAAACCCATTAAAAACAACAAAAGAAATCCTCGTCGACTAAAAACAACAGATTAGCCCTAATTTATCTCGGTCTTCTCGTTCTACCCGGCGCCCTCTTCTGTACTCTCCCTCACACGTCCACATCATGTCTGTCCCGTCATCACCTGCTTGCTCCGCGTGCTATCGCTGCACCGTCCGGCCATGTAGGCTCACGGTGCCAGAGCACAACGCGGGGCTGTGAGATGTCCCAGTTCTGTTGGTCCAGACAGGCTCGGGCCATGACTGGACGTCTGTGAGCCCTCGAGCGACGGGGCGAAAGCCGAGCAGCGGGAACCAGAGGCGGCGGCCAGACGGATGTGGGGGGTTTGCACGCGAACACCACGGGGACAGATTGTGGCACCGTTGGCTCCACGTTGCGTCTGCTGTCAGAATCGTGCATGTCACGGATGTGGAGTTTAGATATCTGCTGTTTGAGCCACAGCCTGTGATAGAACATGTCATTGTGCTGTATAATGTTGTACTGTGACTTGGTTATATGCTTTATTCTATGTTTTACTTACTGCAGTACTGTATGTCGGCCACCGCTCCCTTGAAAGGAAGAATCTGGAAGAGAGTGCTGCCAGCATGTTTAGATTAGTTATGAATCTAAACTGTCGTGAGTGTTGTTTAGAATAGATCAGTTGTAGATCTTTGATGTAAGGAGTGCAGATGGTAATAACAGTGTTTAGCTTCGAGGTAGTAAACCACAGGATGTACAGATTAGGATCTGTAGTCAATGTTTCATTGAAGGTACTATTGTAAAATGTGTAGATGAGAAACTCACCTTCCCCCCCTGTGATGATTGAGTCTTCTCTGCGCAGAGAATAAATACCTGAAAGGTTTTTGTTTTTCTCTATTTCAGTGACCCACTCGGTGCTATTGAATAGTTTTTTCCACCACAATCCTCCTGCTGATGGTACCTCCGGGTGGCTGATGCTTTCCCAGAGCACCTGCACTGATAACTGGGATGGAGCACGGTTTATGGCTTCCTTTTGAGCGAGTGGTTCTCTCACTTTGATGGCTTACTTATTCACAGCGTGTCTGTTCAGCCAAAGGGCTGAGCGCTGCTGCTGTTATGGAATGTTTGGGCAGAGGCCGGTTAAACGCGGCCACACATGGCCTCACATGGAGCTGCTGCATGGGCTCACGTTCTAGATGCATTGTCAGGTTTTGTCAGATACAGATGGGCTCTGAACACCGGAGGTCTTACGTTGCTTCTCTTTTATCAGATGTTTGTCATTTAAAAAACAACCGTATTATTTATAAATTCTTTCAAAGTTTGAGAGTTGCCAGAAGCAGATGAAGTGGGGTCAGACCTTTCTTAAGCACTGACGGGGCTGTGGAGGAAGGTCTGGCCTTGCAAGACCAGTAAAGACCAAAACGGAGCTAAAAACACACAAAATATGGGATTTTCATTGATTAAGTGGAAACAAAACGGGCCTTCAAATGAGTTCTTAGTAACAGAAGCTCTGTATTCTCAGGAGATCACTGACCGAGTGGTGATCAGACTGTCTCGGCTCGATTACAGCAGCACCGTAATTGGATGGAGCATTGTTCTCCTCAAAGGCACCACGCCTCTCTTGACAACTAATACCCGTTCACATGCACTGGCCGACTTTTGAAGCAGGACTTAATCTTCTGTTGTGTCTGGAACGCATTAGAAATTTAGATTTTTAGAATTTGATTCAGGAAAGGTTTTATTTGCAGAATCCAACTGCAGACGGTAAGAAACTGTCCTGCAGCCGATCCCCTTCTCAGCAGAGCGACTGATGCGCTGCAGCGTACCAGCCGCTGATGGAGGAGCAGAGGATGAACAGTGAAGAAGTGCACCATCATTGTCTTTGGCAGGTTGAACTTCTTCAGCTGCCTCAGGAAGTGCTATTTACATACAAATGCGTCACACAGCAATAGTGCAATCCTGACCTGAAGGAAGTCGTTGGGCTGTAGCAGCTTGTGGTATAAAGTCCAACAATCGTCTTCTTGTTATGCCGGAGACATTTTGTTGCGTTTCCCTGGACCCCTGAAGGGCCTTAAACCCAGATAACCCCGCCCGGTCCCGACACCATGATGTCCCTTTTTATTCAAAAAGACTTGTGTTATGCAGTGGTTATGTGGTTATGCAGAATCTCCACCCTTGATCTTCAGTCATATCCAACATCAATCACTTTGAAAGGAGCTGCTTTTAACTCTAAAGTGGTGAGCATCAAATCATGAAGCAAGCAAGACGCCATGTATTCCAGCTGGCTTTTTAAGGTCGCTGTTTTCTACTGTTGGAGTTAAAAACGATCGTTGTACTTCTGTTAACCTCTTTATTCCATTGACCCTCTCTGTTGCTGTTGCTGTGATGTTTCTGAACTCCCATCTTAGATCCTGCAGCGGTTTCATCAGCATTTCAGGACTTTGAAGTGAAGATAATGCCTCATTTGCATGTTTAAATATGCATCTTCAGACAACACTATTGGTCTTTTGTATTTACAATTTGAAAGATCACGGTTTATTATTCTATAGTTGTGACAGATGCCGGTTGTAACGTGAGCAAAACCGGCAGATTATTTTTCCGAGATGCCGTCGCGGTTGTAAAGCATACGTGACTCTGAGTCGTGCGTCTTCCACAGAGCAAAGAGGAGGGTCGAGGAGACGGCCAGTTGGTGAAGCTATCCAAGGTGAACGGAGTGAAGAAGGTTGAAGATGAGGGGGAAAGAAGGGAGATGATCACCCCTGCCCTGAGAAAAGCACTGACCAAACAAGGTGAGGAAAGTGGAGGTTAGGATGCAGTTTACGTTGGGTCTGTGTTCCCTGTGTAGCCTCTTCCTGGCATGACATGGATGCAGACGTCATCGAGACTGTAATCTCCAACAATGATGCTGCACATTTAAGAAAACCGTTTGCTGAGGCGGGTTAGGATGCAGCGTTTAAGTTTAATCCTTAAACGCTGATTTCAGTGGCCCTCCATGCTTACTTCTGTACGACAGCGTGCTGCGTGTCCTGATATTGGCCACATAAAAAAAATAAATGCATCTGGCTAATGGATCAGAACTGAGCTCTATGGCTTGCAGTGTAAACTTGGCCAAAGGGCCCGAGGCTGTAATCAAACCAGGGATGTTGCAGTTGCACCATTCTGCTACCGAGTCGCTCCACTGGTCTCAGATGCTAATTAGTCCGGCACACCACGCAGAAGTGACTGCTCGGATTATGTTTAAATGAATTGGCTGATGAAATGGCATCCCTGTGTTCCAGTGTTAATAATGGCCAATGTTCTAGCACCTGATGATGACTGTCAAGTTGAGTTCATTTTATTTATACAGCCCGATATCACAAACTTACCTTCGGGGAGCTTTTCAATCTATACGACACGCTCGTATCCTTTGACGCTCGCTTCGGATAAAGAAACACTCCACAAAAAAAATCCCTTTTTAAATCCCTTCCATTCCAAATAAACGGAAGAAACCTCAGGGAGAGCAACGGAGGAGAGATGCGTGGACAGAATAGACCGACGTAATAAAATTACAACATTCCAAGAGTCTCTCTCTCTCTCTCTCTCTCTCTCTCTCTCTCCTCCCAAACCCAAACAGGATGACCCGAACGTACCGGCAATATCACTGTCAACCCAGTATTTCCAAAAGTAGATGTTCGGTTTAAATTGGATTAAGTATATGTGAGATAATGTGGTGGAAATAGTGTTGCCTGTGAAAGTTGGGATGCATTGTCTTCAAATGTGAAGTGTTAAGTGTGGCTCAGCATTTATGATATTGCCTTTGTGTTTTGGTAAGTGAAGCCTCATGCAGTTTATCCGTATGTTCTCCGTGTCGGCGTTCTCCTCCCGTAAAGCCTCTTTCGTTCTGTCTGAAACATTTCACTATCTCCTCTCTAGTTAGTCTGTTCTCCGGTACAACACAGGCCAGCCAGTTAACCCCCACTGTTGGCTCACACAACTCTCTATAAATAGGACTCTGTGAGCAAGACTTCATTGGACCGAATGTTGACCTGCTTCATGTTGGCACCGGTCAGTCCCGGTTCGACGGTTTGTTTCATGTGCGATGAAAGAATGAAGGATGAAAGTGTTGGCATTGTTTCAACGATGTTGGGTCTGTGTTCCCTGTGTAGCCTCTTCCTGGCATGACATGGATGCAGACGTCATCGAGACTGTAATCTCCAACAATGATGCCGCACATTTAAGAAAACCGTTTGCTGAGACTCAGGAGACTGTACATAGAATCCGTTTGTTTGAATTAGTATTTGTGATGATGAAGAGTGGACGGGCGTCCATTTGAAATAGTCATGGTAACGGGTTAGAGCTCATGTATCTCTTCAACTATAATCAATGGTGAACGCTGTTTATTATTTTAATGATGTAAAAACTGGCACATCTGCTGCACGTTTTAACAAGACAATGATGCCACGAAACATTAAGTTACATTTTACATTTTAAGACTATTCAGACTTTGGTTTTATTCATTTTAAATGTCTTTATATTCCAATTCCACACAACCAGAAGACAAAATAAAACTGTCTCCGTTAACATTGTCTGCGCAGTGTCCAGCTCCTTTAAATGTTAGGGGAAAACCCTGCTGTTTATTCTGGCATGTCGAGGTCAGCAGAAATGATTGCGGTCACGTCCATATATCGTAAAAGCCAATAACATAATAATCGCGACAGGCCTACTCTCACAGACAAAAGTATCGTTGAAACATTAAAAACACATGATGTCTTCTTTTTGATCTCTTTTTCCTGTGAGATCCTGAGAAAAGAAGAAGCTGCCGACCTCTCCAAACTAGTTTCACTTCCCTCAGGCAGCTCAGAGTGGAGCTCAAAGTATAAATTGTTTGCAGAATTGCCAATAATGTCTTTTATTTCAAGTTATTTAAGTCCACAGTTGGAGTGGATCTGTATTGTGTTTTTGTTCGATACGGATCGAAAGCTGGTGGGTAAGAACTCGTTTCTATTCAGCAGCAACTTACCTTTTAGTGGCTAATTGATATAATTAACTACTGAGCGCACACACATGCATGCACTTAAATACCCGTGCACTTGCTTTTTGTTATGATGCCTTGATATTGATATTGATGCCTGGCACAATCTCTCAGACGACAGTGAAGGGGGAGATAGTAAGACCTGTATCTCCCCCTCCCCTTGGCCCGAGCCTCTCCCCCGACTCATTGAAAACCGATTTCCCCGAACAAACACAGGAGAGGGAAACGTTGCTGATCATGAATGCTTAAATAAACTGCCAGCGGGTCCAGGGCCTTACCGTGGTTTCCACACTCGTGTTGGCCTGGGAGTGTATATTTTTTAATGTGTCTTTCAGTCGCTGGGAGCAAGGTTAGTGGAGGTCGTGTTTTTCAGGTGGCAACTTGGTGCTGGACAGCCAACTTATTTTTGCCCCAAAGAAGAAATACACGACGAACTAAAACGGAAGCACTCTGTGTGTAAGCTCGTTCTACTTCTCTAAAGAACGTCTTCGATCAAAGTTTCATTCAGCTGGTGTATCACCGCTCCGCCTCGATGAATAACGTTTATAGTCGACTCATCTAGCATCAAACTGACACAAATATCCGGCTGTGTGTTTGATTGGATATTGCCGCTACAAAGATTTAACGGTAAAAAAGGTTTGAAAGTGAAGAGCTCCCACCTGAATTCCACATCAATCCTGTTCCGTCGCTGCTCGGCTTAACTGGAAAGTGTCTTTTGAGCGTCGGGTCTTTTAAAAAGTAAGCCCTTCTTGATTCCCCTGGAAGCCGTCCCAATATCATGTTCCGGTATTTCTTGAGCAGATTAAGGGATACAGATGAAGCTATTCCTTTTGATAGACATCACAGAGGAGGATGAGTAAAATGAAAAAAACCACAAGCCTGCAAAGACCACCAAGCGTAGCCATTCATAGCCCGTGGTATCAGAGGATAGAGCGGCAGACCTGTGAAGTACTTTAACCCTCCCTTTGTGCTGACGGAGAGTTTGAAACGCCGGCGCCTCCTTCTTTCTGCTGACGTGCTTTACTGGAGATGTTCAGCAGCCTCCGAGGACTGTGACCGAGTGTGACTTTGTCAATGTTTAGCAGGGCTCTGCTGATGAATGGGATCCCCAACTTTCCTCTGCTCTGGGTCAAAGAGGTGTTTACTGCTCTTCTCACGTGTTCTTTCTTTTTCTCTCCCACAGGGTACAAACTCATTGGAAGTCATTCGGGGGTGAAGCTTTGCCGATGGACCAAGGTAACTGGGGGTTGACTCCTCCATAAAGCGTTTTGCTTCCTTTCTTTACCAAATGCCTGAATGACATGAAAGGTGCTGTTTTCTGTTGATCAGTCCATGTTGCGAGGGAGAGGAGGCTGCTACAAGCACACGTTCTATGGCATCGAGTCCCACCGCTGCATGGAGACCACGCCCAGCCTCGCCTGTGCCAACAAGTGTGTGTTCTGCTGGAGGTATGTGAAGCCACTGCAGAGGGCCAGTTTCTTTTAATTACAGAGGGGCATTTTGGATAAGTCTTTGTGTCACTCCATGAATCAGAAAATACTGTCAGCCATGAAGAACACTTTCATTTTTCACCATGTTTTTAGTAATACAATGTCGTATAAATCAGGCTAAGAATGATGCATGAACAAACCCATCTGTGTTATCCCTTCAGAATATAGACGGGAATGAAACAGGAGAGTTTGGTGTATGTAAGTTGATACTGAAGTGGACATTTCAGTTTCTAAAGAATATCTGCCATAAGCCCTGCAGTACTCCACAGTAGCCCTAGGGGGACTCGTACCCCCATTGGAGACCTGGCTCAGATCAAACTAACAGTCAGACTTCAGATAGTCTCAATTCATCTGTTGCACAAAGCTGTCTGGTTCATGACCATCAAGTAAGACAAATTTGCTTTGAATTCTGGGTAAAATAAGACTGCAGACCAGTCTGTAATACATGTATCTAACTGACCCCAGGTGTCCCAGCGACGCAGAAGTGAAAGCGTCTTTAGCTTCTGCACCGCGACGTATTTCACAGAATATGTCGGCGGTGTACAGTTTTCAAGAGGGATTTAATTAAAATCCTTCACATTTGATTGCAAGGTGGGCGGGCTTAAGGGCGATAGGAAGCTACAGAGGAGCTACACACACCTCCCTCACTCACAGTGAAAATGATTGATTTTATATATATTTATTATGATATCCAAACACACGTCTCTCCCTATTTCTCCATATTACATTATCTCCAAAGTTTGGTTTTGTATGACCAGTGTGGCTAGCTAGTCCCTCAAAGTCTCATTTGATTGGACCTTTTTTTGTTTTTGTAAACACCTGTGAGTGCAGGATGAGCCATCAAGCATGAGGAAACCGTAACAGACGCTCGAGACACCCTAACATCCGTTTCACGGGGACTTTAAAGTGACATTTCACAGTTTCAATCAGCTCCGTTTAATGGCAGCCGAGCAGAGTGTGCTCCTGTCCCCGTGCTGCCAGCATCCGGAGCTCCGTCAGACCAATGATTGGGTAGCTCGAGGCGCTGGAAATACTGAGGGAAAGCCAAACCCGAACCGGTTAATGATTTACGACTGGCCGGCATAACCGCGAGGCCTAAAGGTGGACACTGATTCATCGTGACAGCGGCGAGAGACCGAGGCCTTTCTCTCCCTTGAGTTCCCTTTCTGTTGAAACATCGAGCACCGAAAGGTCGCCGCGAGAGCGTGCCTCGGCGACCTGCCTCCCTGTCACCACAGATCCGCCAGTCTCCTTTCAGACGACTATGTGGCGTGACAGGAAGTGAGGCAATTTCAGGGCACAGATGTAATCTCGCCGCTGCCCTCACCAGCCACCTCTTTGTAGCAACAGGTGGAATTAGATTTGATGTGAGAGGCCGGCATGCGTGTGCATGCAACAGACACGATGCCTTCAGGAGGTGTTATTCACACCCAACGGAGGTGCCGTTGTTTTACAGTATGATGCATTTTTTCATGTTTTTATACGTTTAGAAATTGAATAGAATTATCACCTCGTTGGAGAGACGCTCATCGCTCTAAATCAGAGGAACACGCGCATATGTGGACTCAGCTGAGTTACAATCTGGTGCATCCGGTCACAAAAGTGGCGTTAAAAAGACAAGCGTAACCACGACCGTCGTGCCCCAGCAGACAACGAACAACTGGTGAAGTAGCATTGGTTTACAGTGTGTCTGCTGTTGTGCTTTACCCGTTTACCTGCACGCCCCACCAACAGACATCACACCAACCCCGTGGGCACAGAGTGGCGCTGGAAAATGGACCCCGCCGAGAAGATCCTGCAGGAAGCCATGGAGAAGCACCAGGGCATGATTCGACAGTTCAGAGGTTCGTCTTTTAGAAGGTCACACGTGCAAACACGAGCGCTCCCTCCCGCTCCACCTCTCGGTGTAACTCTGTTTCTCTAGCCGTCCGTTTATCCGTCTATCCGTCTATCAGTGGCACTGTTGACACACATTCCTGGGCTCCATGAGTACTCACGTGCACTCACACTGTTGGCCGTTGTGACTTCTTTTCTCTGGCTGCTACCAGCTTTGGCTGAGGACGGCCGGCTGGACGCCCAAAGCTCAGTCAAAACAGATTTAGTGATCATCCTGTGAGTGTTCCCTGAGCAGGTTTTCTTTCAGAGGTTTTAGGAAACGTTGTCAAAACATGGTGGTAACACAGTAATTCGACTTTTATTAAAGCAAGCAATTACTGATTGAACAATATTTTTTCATCCCAGAATGGTTTAAAGCTTTTCAATGAGATCTTCACTGCAGCTAATGTTTATAGTTCTTAGAGATTAATCCAATGATACGTTTTTTTTAATAAAGCAATTAAAGGTGCTCTACACAAGATTGGAAGCAATTGTATTGCCCTTTTAATATGACGACAGCAAACCGGCGGCTCGCAGCAAACTGTGGCGACTGACGGAGCTAACATTTAGCATTTATTTGTCTGATTGTGACCTGCACAAAGGGTTACTGATATCTTAAAAGACCAGACACACACCAACGGCCTGAGTAGATTCAACCTGCTCAGCAGTGTTGTATTTAGAGCTTCTTTCACTTGAAATCAGCAGCGCCGCAGTGAGCTCTAGCGCTGCCACAGTGCCGAACTCTCCTCGTTCCAGTTCATTACATTACATTTAGCAGACGCTTTTATCCAAAGCAACTTACAATTCAGAGTCTATCACATTTCTACACCGTAGGCACAACTACGGTAGCAATTTTGGGGTTAAGTGTCTTGCTCAAGGACACATCGACATGCGACTAGTGGAGCCGGGGATTGAACCGCAGACCCTCTGATTGAAAGACGGCCCTGCTATCCACTGAGCCACAGCTCTTTGTTGATTTCTTTTGTGTTTTTGGTGTAACTCACATAGAAGCACTGCGGCCTACTTTAAAGATTCCACCTGTAACGGACAACCTTAAATTCAACAAGGCATACAAACTCGACAGTAGGTTGACATCAAAGGTGTTGGGCATGTGTGACTCTACCTCCCAGCAGAAGTATTCTTAAGGCCCGGCTTGATCCTGCGACCTTGCTGTCAGAAGGCTGCCTCTCTAACCTCAACGTCACTGCCGAACCCATCGTAACACAGAGAAGCAATTCTACTCGGGAAATAATACAGATGCCCAATGCTGAAAGCTGAGGCGTATCTTCTTCAAAGGGCTACTTCATAGATGATATCCTTCTCAGAGCAGTTATTCATGATGTAATATAATGAACGTCTTCATGGAAAATGTCCTTTCCTGATGTTATTATAATGGAACAATAGTGCACATAAGCTCATGTTGACAGTAAGCTGGTTTTTAGTTCACTTAAAGTAAAAAATAGACAAAGGCACAAAAGGGATTACAGCTGAGACAGGCTGAGGAAATAAAGAAAAGCACATTTTCAGATGCTTTTACGAAGCAGCGCTTTGCAAGTCTAATTAGAAGTGTACGAGAGCAAAGTGCAGCCCCGTATAGTCATTATCACCCAGAATGTATCTTTCCAGTTGCTCCAGAAAATCACATTAGGCAGCCTTCAACTCCATTTACAGTGATGCGTTTTTTAAATGTCGAGCGCAACGAACAGTCCAGACAATGCCTCTGAAGGCCCACAGTGTGGTGAAACAGGTTGGTGTGCTGACAGCCTGATAGGGACAGTTTAAATGAATGAAAACAACGCGCCGGAAGTCTCAAGTAGCATATTATCTTTACTCCTGGCCTGCTGTTTTCTGTTCAGAGCACGGTAACGAAATACGGCTGATGAAGTCATTTAGCTCCGGGTATCCGCCACAGAAAGCCTTTTCAATCCATCCGATTGGGCAATCGGTGACAACACCAATGACTCAATGAGTTTATTTTTCCTCAACTTCAACAAGTGTCCAGGGCGCTCCTGCTCCTCTGTATGTTAAACTGTAAAGCGTTTTGACCGGTAGTTTATTTGATGGTGCATTTTACATCCATCAATAGTTCGGGTATGATACAGCACATGCTCTAGTCTAGAGCGTGTGCTCTTGACAATGCCATGAAATCCACAAGAGCTTCCTTTAATGCCGGCACATTTACAGGAAGAAGCTTTGTCGATGTTCTAACTTTCGCCGCAAAGTCGACTTATGAATGAAATAGTTTGTTCTGAGTCTCTTGGCTACAACAACCCAGCACTTATCATTTTTAAAAAGACGTGTCTCTTAACTCGCACACCATGAACAAATTCAAACAAGGATGAGAACTCTTCAAAAAAGGGGATTATGACGTCTTAATCGTCGTCTGTGATGTCGAACAACAAGACGACGAAGGCCGAGTCCGGAGGACATGGCAGGTCTTTGGTAATAGTTCTTCCTTTGATTCAATGCTCCGGCTTCACAGCAGTCACCGTAATGACACAACGGCCCAAAGCCCTCGAACAAGGGAGGTAACTGTGAGATGGAATGGGATTTGACATGACGAACATGAGATGTATACATTGCATGAGGTCCCACTCACTTGACTCACACGCAGCATCTTCTCAGCTGGTAGTTGTGAACAGAGTTCAGGGGGATTTGTCTTCGGGGACGGTTCGTCTTTGTCTTCGCAGCTATTGCAAGATGTGATTTGTCCTTGAAAGGCCACGCTGACAGACGCACAAAATGCTGCAAACTTATCCATAATTCATAGAGTCTTATAAAGCATTTCAACTTTAGGCATCAGTCCAAAGTTTCACTTCATTAAGATTCACTGCATGCACTCTTAAATGAAACGGCATCTGCTGGAGCGAGAGCAATATCACATTAAGTTCCCATGACAGCGCGCAAAACTTTCACTATTTGTATTTTTTCCCGGTTCTATCTCAACATTCAAATAAAGACTCGCAGCATCTCTTGGGCTCTTCTTCATGTCCCAGCTGGTTGTGTTCATTAATCTCATTTTGCTTGTGGCGACAGTGTGTGGCTTTGCATTATTTCCATCCTGTGAGCCGGTGTTAGTCGCTGAGGCAGAATGTGGTCCTGGTGGTACCGCGGAGGCAGTTTTGAGCACTTTGCCAGGTGTTCATTTTGTCTGTCTGTGGACAGATTGTGTCAACGCGATGGCGTCGCAACGCGTGAAGATGCAGTCACAAAACTTTACAGGTGTGCAGCTGAGATAAAAATGAAAGTTTGGAAGTTGGGTGTGGTACGAGCAAGGGCGCCAGAGGTAAGGGGGGGGGTAGGAAGGGGGTCATTATTTTGTTAATTACCATCATTCAGTCATCTTAAAGTTCAACAGCAATAGTTATAAAATGTATGACATTCATCCCTAATACAGGATTTTCTGCTGAGCACATCTTCACAGCACCCTGTGGTCTGTGCTGGTAGATAGATACGCTGAACATCGGGTCCAAGACCACCCAGTGGAAAGAAGGAGAGAGGGAGTAAAAGACTGGGCTCCGAGCCCGACTCCCAAGGCTCACAGACTTTCACAGTTGCTCCTCTCCCTCTCTCATTTTTCATGAGCACCACACGTCTCTCCTGTAATGACTTAGTTTGGCCTCACTTCAGAGCCCGACCTCATGCCGACATTTCCTCGTTTTTGATTTATTCTTCCACATTTAAAGGCTCCTCCTTGTTGTTTGGAGATCATTGATTAGGTCAAAGGTGGACATTAAAACTATAATGTGTTAAGCCGCTGACCTCTCTCCGCCTCCAGGCGTCCCCGGAGTGAAACCCGAGCGGTACGAGGAGGGCCTGGCCGTCAAGCACTGTGCCCTCTCCCTGGTGGGTGAGCCCATCATGTACCCCGAAATCAACGTCTTCATCCGCCTCCTCCACTCCCACCGCATCTCCAGCTTCCTGGTCACCAACGCACAGTTCCCTCAGGAAATCAGGTAGGGGCACAAGCGGACACACACACAACTTGTTTGTGTCGCCGTTTCTGTTTCTTCTCTCGAAATACACATTCCAGCCAATCTGTTCTGGCTCATTTACGTGTCTGTCGCGTATTATGCCTTCGCAAGCTCTTTTCTTTGAAGTCGGGGGAGGGGGGTGGTATTTGGAGAGTATGGAGTAAGAGTGTGTCGCAGCAGCAAGGATCAAAGGTTCAGTCTCCACAATTGTGATGCTCTGTCCTTTTAACAAGGAGGGTACAAGTGATAAATAGCAATACATTGTCAAATTCCACTTCCAAAGGTTTCAGAACATGTCAAAACGTATGTACATCAAACTGTCTGCATCACCTCATCTGCCCCTAAGTGAGACGTTGTTCTTTTGTAATGTGGTGAACTTTAAAGCGTCATTAATGACTGTTCACTCGCTGCTCTTACAGCACTAACGGGATTGGTAAATTGAACTTCTTTCGCTTTTTATAAATGCTTTTCCACTAGAAGTGAGGGTGTTCACAGTTAACCTGTAGTCGATGTCGTCTGTGAGTTAAACGGTGCAGAGTATAACTTCTGAGATGCTGCACTTTAAATCAGAACCCAGCGACCGGAGTCCAGGTCTTTCTTTGACAAGAGTTCACCACACAGGCACGGTTCCTAGAGGCATGTACATGATGCCCCGACTGTAACCGTATGAAAAATTCATGAAAGGCAATACCACCTCAGATGGCTTTGTGGCCATGACTCACGCAACACACACACACACACACATTTCTTTACTTTGTGCTTTTAGATGCTGTTGAGCATCAACAGGAAAAGTTTTGTGTCTGAGGAGGAAACGTACTGAAGTGACCCGAGTGTGATCTTTGCCTGCACTACGGCTTCGACTCAGCACTCTGTGTCAGCACACCGCTGTGGCTGTATGCCCCTCTGACGTCCCTTTGTTTCCCATCACATGTGCAGTATAGAGTGGGAAGTGTAAGAAGAACTTAGTCTGCTGTTTGGGGACCTCAGAACTGCATCTCTGACTTTGCAGATGATGTGGTTCTATTTTCTCCATCAGGCCATGAACTTTAGCTCGCATTTGGGCGGTTTGCGGCGGTCTGTATGAGAGTCTGTACCTGTATATCTGAGGCCAAGATTCTCCGCTGGAAAACGATGGATTGGACCCTCCTGGTTGGGAGTGAGTCACTGCCCCAAGCGAGGGAGCTCAAGTATCTTTCGGTTCACGAGTGAGGGTAAAAAATGGAGCGTGAGATAGACAAGCCGGCGTTGCACCGGACCGCTGTGGTGAAGAGGTAAAACGAAAAGCTCTCAATTCACCGATCCATCTACGTTCTGACCCTCGCCGATGCTCATGAGCTTTGGGTGGTGACCGAAATATGAAATGGTGGATACCAGTGGCCAAAATGAGCTTCCTTTGTAAGGTGTCTGCCTATAGAGGTTTTCCTGGGCATGTCCAACTGGTAAGAGAACCCAGGCTAGACCCAGAACATGGCCTGAGACACTCTGGCCTGAGACTGCCCCAGAGTTTCCTGGGAGGACTTGAGAAACGTTCCTGAGGAGAGGTCTGGAATACCCTGCTGAGCCCGCTGTCCTCTCGGAGCGGCTCCGGATAAGCAGAAGATAGTTGATCGGTGGATGTTTATTATGAGCACATCAGTAGTTACACACTCACATTTTATGTGCTTTCATTTTATTGAACCAGTTGTTTACTTCAAAAGGAACTTTTGACATTTATCACTTTCCAATTGTATTTTCTTTAGAAGCCGCGAGAACTCCTTTTATACTATAAATATGAATTAGGCTGACTTATGGTACACTCGCAGCAGGTTGAGGATGGCAGCCGTCGGCCATCTTTTCCTGTCTGTCAGAGCCACCTGACCTGGTTGGAGATGAGCTGTTGCAGTTCATTGAGTCTCTATTCCAGCGCTGCTTCGTCGAGGGGAAACTGAGATTCACCAGAAGTAGGAAGAGCTGCATTCCCATACTTTCTGTCTCCCTGCTCATTTGGCTAATTGGTTTTGTTTGTATCTTTCCATAATTGCCTCTTGCACAGCACAAATTTGTATCTCCCGTCGAAAGACGCATGAAAGGACAGTGCTCTTCTACTTTGTCCTGTGAGTCGGGTTCTACTCGGGTGCGTCCTTCCTGCTCTTTCAGACTCGTGTTTGACTAGATGAGTGTTTGAAGCATGCCGTTGTCTCGGTAATTTACATGCAACAACAAGAAGTCAGAGAGCTGACAATGCACTCGTGTGTTTTGAGAGTGTGGCGAGGTATTGATGACATTGAGGGTGAATTTTGAACAATACTCCTTTTTGTTTTCCTTTTTGTTCTCGTGTTTTTCAAATGCTCCTGAGGTTTCGTACTACCTTTCTCCTCAGGTTCTCTTCTCTCTCTCTCTCGATAGATATATACTGGGAGAACCCTCATCTCTGTTCTGTGTTCTCTCTCATTTCCAGGAGCCTGGTTCCGGTTACCCAGTTGTATGTCAGCGTGGACGCCAGCACCAAAGACAGTCTGAAGAAGATCGACCGACCGCTCTTCAAGGACTTCTGGCCCCGCTTCCTGGGCAGCCTCCGGGCCCTGGGAGAGAAGGTGAGCTGCTCACCGAGCTAATGAGAAAGAGATGAGCTTGTGAACGAGAGGGTTAAACAGCATGTTAGTGACCTTTCAGTGGCACAGAGTTTGACATGAATGAGTCACTGGCTTTATTTGAGTCTGTGTCTGGTCGTTGGTAAGCAGAGGACGGATGCTGCTCACCACCAGAGATAGTTAGTTCTGATCAACTCAACTCCAACCAAACCGCTCTAGGTTTGGTGATGTTTTTATGTGATTTAATACAATAAACTTGAAAACGTACTGAAGCTTTACCGCAACAGAAGATCTTGACAACGCAAGTTCATTTCTTGGTAAGCTGTGAATGAAAATATGCATTTGCTGTAATTTTGAACAAAAGTGGCCTCTTATCTCCAACCCGCTGTCAGACTGTTGGAAGTGACAGATTCTTACCTCCTGTGTGGACTCGTCTTTTTTTAGTTTCGAGTGAATCAGAGCAGCTGATGAAAAGGCCGATTGAGTCCTCCCAGAAGGCACAGATTGAGATGTCCTCTACATTTACCAAATGTCTCTGCGATGGCAGTGAATGGCAGAGCAGATCAAACCTTTAACGCTTTAGACAACGGTGGAAGAGTGGCTTCTTAGGGATTCTTTTCACAGTTTGGCTTTATACTGCGGGGACACTGCCACCACTGAACGAATGGAAACATCCAGAGGTGTAAATCTCTTTTAAGTGTGAAGAAATGCATCCAATAACCTTGCGATCATTGCCATCATTCATGAGCAGAGGGAAAGTCCAGTATCTCAGCCTGAATCTAACCACCTGACCCCCTGTGTAAATCCATTCTCTCTGTTAGTGGGTTTCCTACAAAAGTGAGGAAAAAAAGAGTGCTTGGGTGCACCGGCAAATTGACCTTGAGAAAGACGTGGACTGAGGAGTTCCTCAGACGGGAACCCGTGTTACACCTTTCAGTAATGGGCGGCTTCCTCTTCTTGCACGCTTTAGCACACGATGGACGAATTCATCACCGCTCGGCTTGAGGTGTCGGAGAGAGGCGGCGCGGCTCGAAGGCGAACCGCCTGGCGCTGGATCGCTGCACTCTCGATTGCATCAAAATCATCGTTTTCACCACTCGACCAACGAGCAAACATCAATGTGGGGGAGCCAAGTAACCACCTTATAGTTAAAGGAATCAATGGCGTTGTGATGAATTCTACCGTTATGACGTTAAGATGTAAAGCATCCAGTCATCAGAGCCTAAACAGTTTGCATACAGCCTCCTCGTGTAAATTACATTCAATGCTAAATAAATTCGGAGCAAGCATCTTACAGTGTTTCTCAACTTCCCTATCGGACCATATTTAAGCCTCCATTCAAACAACCCGTTAACATCAGACGTGTCTAATGTAGGATGTTGGTGATTGTGGGTACGTTGGCGTAACTTGAACCCTCGAGGTTCATCCAGGCGAGGGCAGACCAGTGACAGCAAAGTCCTCCTGGACCGGGGACTGACACTTCTGCCCGCTGGCACATTCACTGCACTCACTGGAATCTCATTATTTCCAGTGCTGACAGTTCAAGGAGCCGTCAATCTCAAGAATTGCTTTTATAATTGCTGTCAAACAAACAAATGTCTAATTTGTCGTTAACTTTAACGTTTTGCTTCTTTTTTTTTACTCTCCCGGTTTCCTCCCCGAGGTCAGAATTCTCCCATATTTCACCCGATTTTATGACAAACTTTCACAGCGTTCTTCCTTTTCATTGTCTCAACCTGTTCCTTTCACTTTACAGAGTGTATAATCCCCTCTGTATCCACCCAACTCGCCTCGGGGGCGAGAGATGGAGAAAGAGATGGAGAATGAAAAACTCAATGCAGGGGCAAGAAATGAATAAATGGAGGCTGGTCAATATTAATGTATGCCAGAGATTCACACCAGAGGGCTGAATCACTCTGTAATTGATCCTGAGAGAATTAAAAGTAGAATAAAAAGTATTTAACGTTAAAATGCTGTCGCATACCACATGTACCGAGGAGGATGACGCCAAAGTTACAAACTCATAAGCACGGATCTCAGTCATCTACTACGGGAGCATTATGCAGGTGCATTCAGACAATTATTATAATGAGGATATGAGATAATGTCATGTATTCGTTTAGTGTGATGCCTTTAAAGAGTGGTGATTTGAGTAGTTTTGGCTTTTGATGCTTTGTTGTGAGCTCTTCCTATTGATGTCACTAATGGAGCTTCATGGTTGTTGGATGGACATGAGTCAGCAGAGTCATGGTTCATTTAAAGGTGGTAGGACACGGTTTGACCCTCAGCATGTTCAGGTATAGACGGAGAGCAATGCTTTAAATGTTAAATGTGTGCTGAACAAACCCTCGAGTCATTCGAGTTTTATAGACAAACGTTTTTAATTGACACTTTAAAAAACACTAACTCAGGCGGATGTGGTTATTTAGCATTTTGAATCTGATCATAATTTGCCTCAGGGTTGTACGAGTCAGTCTGACAACATGATTTCCCTGTGTGCAACTTCCCCGTATCTCTGTGTCCTAAGTCTCTATTTCATGGTGGGCTCTGTCTCCATCCTTTCCTTAGCGCTCATCCCTCTCTGTTCTCCTCCACCTGGCCTCCCCGGGGGATTTGATGGAGTTGTGCCTCGGTGCCTGAAATACCTCGCCTCCCTGCTTCCACTGCCCAATTATCCCCCCCCCCCCCCTTACTGGGCTGAAAGGACCGAGTGTTACAGATAACCTTCTGCTGAGAGCGTGAGGAAACGAGCCAAAGAGCTCTCTCTCTGTGTTTCCTCACGTTCTCAATAATCCTCTTTCTCCTGCTGTATAACAACAGCAGCCTGAGTGGACACCATTGAGCTGTGAGCAGGGATTTTTTGTCAGTGCTTTATTTACCCAGAGAGAGTTAACTGAGCACCGCATCAGGTTTGCTCTGCCTTGCCATCAATTCAAATCTCTATATATTTGCCAGTAACAAGGGACCTTTGATATATTTTTCTACGTGTATTTAGGTTAATTCTTTTTTTTAACAACAACATAAAGTAAGCCTATTTTCAAATTTGAAACCCTACATTTGATTTAAATAATGTTAAGAAAATCTAGCCTGGGTTCCAACAATGTTTTTGTGGGAGCAAGGCTGGAATAAATCCTCTCTTCACCTCAGAATGAACAAAATCCTGAAGCTCAAAAACAGACGTCAGCGACGTGGTGCACCTGCAAAGTGTTTAAACTTGATGTGGTTCCGCTCACATAACTCTCTTCCTTCCCTGCTCGCTCGCTGTCGATGCTATGGAGGGTCGGGACATTGCTGACAGCTATTGTACGTGGATTAAACAAATCATTGGAGATGCCACTGGAAAAGGTGTCACATGGTAGATACTATTTAAAATGAAAATGCCTGGATTGGCCCCGATCTTCATACTTTAGATCAGCAGGTGAAATCCTTAACCTGTGCAGCGCAGCAGTTGTTAGCGCATTAGCAACAGACAGAAGACAGAAAGCAGGTTGAGAGGACATCTGTGAGCTGCTGTGTTGCCTGTGGAGGACAGATGTTGCTAGTGATACATCATTGCTCACCGATGGCAACGCAAGCTTGTTTTCCCCAATTTGAACGGCCGACGACTTTTGAACTACAGTATGCGTGTTATGAAGTTTTATTTCTTTGCTGCGTTCGTTGAATTGTTGCAGTTAAGATGATTATTAAACACCTCGTCCAGAACTCCTAGCTTATGGCTGCACTCACTGTTTTAACACTTCATCTGGTTTTTATAACAGTGTCCAAAACCTTTTGTGAGTTCAGCTCTAAAAATCATTCAGCTTTTCTATTCGGAAGTGCTGCACAAACGTGTTGCTGGCTCTCAATCTGTTGGATGTGGTTGTTTGAGACCCGTCTTTAAACCTAGAATACATTAAATATGCAACACACTGTTAATACAACAATCTCATGTTTATTTCTCCACTTTTCTACTCCTTTTAAAACCATCCAGAGACAGCGGACGGTGTACAGACTGACGCTGGTGAAGGCCTGGAATGTGGAGGAGATGCAGTCGTACTCGGAGCTCATTGCTTTGGGCCAGCCGGACTTCATTGAGGTCAAGGTAGGGTTCAGCGGCGCAGACTTTCTATCCCATCGTGTTTTCTATTCCACTCCCTCATTTGATGTCTTATTTATCAGTCATTTTCACATCATCATCGTCTTCATCCCGGCCGGCTTTACTTTTCTCTGCTCTCTCTGTTTTCACGTGTCTTCAGTGAGCTTTGATGTGTGTCTGGAGTAAACCCTCCGAAGAGCAAAGCCTTCCACTGTCGCTCCTCATTAATGAGTTTTCATAAAACAAATGAGCCGGCAGCATCTCCCACCGCACATACACTCAAATCAACCAAGCTATGACGATGATGTGAGGGAGATAAAGTGTTGATATGTTCCCAACTGGAAGGAAACAAGTAGAATTGAATGAGAACTTTTTGTTTTGAATTAGTTCAGCCAATGAACAAACCGAAGTATTTCAAATAGAAGTGAGTCAGCATCTTCCTCGCTCGTCTCTCTGGCACTCCACCAATTTGTACATCGAGGGAAACTGATGTTCAAACTGAAGACTCAACTTTCTTCAGGTCATCCATCATTTCTAATTTTAGTTTTA
Source organism: Melanostigma gelatinosum (assembly GCF_949748355.1). Taxonomy (NCBI): domain Eukaryota; kingdom Metazoa; phylum Chordata; class Actinopteri; order Perciformes; family Zoarcidae; genus Melanostigma; species Melanostigma gelatinosum. The sequence continues at coordinate 21,635,174 of NC_136640.1, forward strand.
TCCAAAAATGAAAGGGCCTCAAAGGATCCTTTCAAACATCCGAGTACTCTCACCAAGAGCCAGAAAGACTTTTGTTCGTTAGCTGAAGCTTTTTATTTTTTAAACTTCTGCGTGTGAGCAAATTTTATGTTTGTCTAACTGTATGAGTCATTGATGTTGCCAGTAAATGCTGTGAGTGAGAGTAAGTTTCTGGTCGTCTTTGTTGGTGAGGGATTTAGTTTTAGATTCGTGACAGAACTAACTTGATGACTTGTTGCTTTTACGGCCACTAAAAAAGGTCCATCATGAATATTCAGCGGCGAAAATGTACTGGCAGATAAGAAGCCACTGATCTCAGAACGCCATCTACAGTTATTCTGCGCCAGTAAACACCAACGCTGCTGTAATGACGGCATCCATGCTGGACTTGATTACTGTAACATCATGTATTCAGGTATTACCCAGATTTTGCCTCCATCGCCTTCAATCGGTCCAAAATGCTGCCGCTAGAATTCTCACCAGTTCAAGGAAACAAGATCATTTAACTCCAGTTCCAGCCTCCCTGCATTCACTGCCGGTTCCCTTTTGCATAGATTTAAAAATTGTTTTGTTGGCCTTCAAGGCTTTAAATAGGCAGACCGCTAATTATATATGAAAGACCTATAACCCCTTATTAGCCAGCGTGATGGTGATCAGCTGATCGTGGCTTTCTGAGCGTTTCAGAGCCCGACTGGTGACTAAAGCACAGTTCATGTTCGCCGTAGAGAATCCGGCTCGAGGCTTGGCACCAGATGATGATGTAATCACGGTCTGCGCGTCAAGCGTGAAGGTTCGGCAAGTGATCGTGGCGCTCGCTTGTGCGACTCTGAATTTTTGTACCGTGGCGTACCAGAGGTTGTTCAGACGTGATGTCACAAATAGTTTACTGTTGAAAGCCATATTTACGCGTCTACTCTAGGGATTACACAACGAAGGCTAAATAGTTTATTAGGCGCTTTAGAAATCAAATTGTAAACCTTTGTTTCTTTATAATGCATGTAGTAATGACTTATTTCCTGACAGGGTTTGTATAAAGGCAATAAAGTAGTCCATGAATATGAGTTTATAGTTAATTACAATCCCTCCTCGGCATTGTGGAGGTTGGTTTATGGCGTTTTGCCGGTTACGCGCAGTACATTTTGCTGTGCGACCTCTGGCGTCTCGGATAATAACGCAACGACCGGCGCGTAGAGCATGAAGGCCTTTGTGTGTGTGTGTGTGTGTGCTCGCAGCTCGCACGCCGTCTGCCGAGGCTCGCCCAGCGGCATCTCGCTCGAGTATCGACGAAGCTTAACTGAATAGCTTGTCCAAATGAGTTTTACGCTATATTTACAAAAAAGTATCAGACTGTCAGAAAACTGCAGCAGTAAACAGGTTTTCATTCATGACCCACACACAAAATGGGAAGCGCTGTGTGACAGTTCAAGCTGCAAATATGCTTCCGGGGGACACCTGCAAACGTCAATTTAGATAAAACTTTAAAAGCATGCCTGATTGTTTTTTTGGTGGTTCTTGAGGTTGTCTGTCCGACACGCGAATTCAACCTCCGTCTTCGCGCTGTGTGAGCCGCTTCTTAAACTGTAGTCACTCATTTACAGCACTGCTCGGGGACAGCAGGATGCAGCCAGGCTCTCTGCATTGTCACTCTGGAGACAAGTGTACAAAGCTTTGCTAATTGTCCAGTATGTAAGACTTCAGATTCACACATTCAGCAGATGGAGGAATACGTCCTCGCTGGTCCTCAAGTACATCCAGTTCACTCCCTCCAAAGAGTTTCTCTGAGAGAGTTTCTTATTAATGTACATTTCTTCCCATGTTTTTGTGTCTAAGGAACTAATGGGGACAACCATTTTTGAAATTGGACTGGTATTGAGTGATCAGGCTGCAGACGGCCTGATCCGGTCTGTTTGTTATTGTGTCTGTCTCAAGGTGAAATCAGCTCACATATAATAACAATTTCTGTCGGGCAGAAACAAGCACTTTTAGTTGGTTGGGGTTTCAGTGTCTTGCTCAGGGACACTTCGGCACAGGTACTCTTAGTAGCCAAGGATCGAACCGCCAACCCTGCGGACACCGGGCGACCCTCTCTACCCCATGAGCCGCATATAATATTCAGAGCATTACTATAACAGCAAACAACTATTTGCTATGTAAACACCACAGACTGTATACAAAACAGTTGAAGTAGTCATCGTGGCGTCACCCATTGTTTTGTGATTTGCCGTTATGAATCCTCGAGATCACCATCTTGCATTACAGCCGGCACCATGATGGTTTTTTTCCTGCAACCGATGAACGGGAGTGACCATATTTGGAATGCGGAGGAGTGCCGTGGTGACGCCGTATACGTCTGGCAGAGACCTGTCAATCACAGTAAGCCCGCCATGAGGCGTACTCTAACACAATTTACTAAATGAACATCATGCTGTATTGAAGAAGACTTGAAACTCGAGATTGAGACCATAAACTCATGTTTACAATGTTTACTGAGGGAATAAATCAAGAGAGAAGTAGTCCCATAGACTTCTATACAATCTGACTTCTTTTTGCAACCAGAGGAGTCTCCCCCTGCTGGTCAGTAGAGAGAATACATGTTTTAAGATACTTCCGCATTGGCTTCACTCTGCAAAACCGGAGGTTGCCGCCTGATGGTAAAGACACAGTGGACTGATGTCCACATGAGCAGAGAATCTGGTGTCTAGCATCTTTAAGTCTGCCTCACATGTCTGTGGTGTAGTGATGCACCCATGTTCGGTTCATTTACTTCCCCCTATCCTTCTCTCTGCTTCTTTTGATCCTCTTCACTGTGTTTAAATCTGCTCTTGAACTCAAGTTTGCCATGTGTTGTAAATGTCAAAGCAAATTTTTTTGCTATCTGCGCAGAAATGATTTCGACCTGCTGTGTGGCAATTAAAGGATCCCCATCGCCTTCTTTCCTCTACATCAAGCTAATCTTTCCTACTTACATGCTACTTCAATAATCAACAACTTGCTCAAAGAAAGTCTTGGTTTGATGACGGGGTTTATGATGTGATGTTCATGGGATGGCAAAAACACACATGCACACTTCTGAATCTAAGTTGTCCCCTGAGGCTTCGCTGGCGTTTCTATTAAAGATTTCTCGTAGGAGTGTGTATTGATCCACATGGCATTTCTTTACATCAGAGAGAGCGCAGCACTAACAAGACAGCAGGAGCATTGGATTGGACAGGCAGACAGAGATACCCATCACATGCATCTGTGCGGGGAGCGCACACAGGAACTGAGACGTTATTATTCGGCTGCACTCACATTTTCCCCTTTTGTTCATGCACTGCTTCTGTTTTTTGTTTTTTTTTACACAAAGAGAACAAGAGCGGCACAAATCAATCCTTGACATTTTTCTTATGTCCTGGAGGATATGAAGATGGATACCAATCAGCATAAAGTCATGCACAAAGAAACCCCCTCTATGAACGACACAAAAGACACCTCTGTTTCCCGTCAATAGATTCAATAATTATGACAATCAACTAATTGCAAGTCATTTGTCAGTGCTGAGCATTCTCTGGTTCCATCTTCTCCAATGTAAAGATTTGCTGCTTCCCTGTTTTTACATCATCGTGATGTTGATATCTCTGAGTTTACACAAAAGTCATTTGAGAACTTGGAGCAGGTCAACCTGCTTTGTAAATGGACACGCCCACTCAGCAGATAACGAAAGGCAGTGAGGTAGGTTGCCACGGTAAGCTAATTAATAAGGTTATGTTTTAATGTGAACGCTCGCACTAGCTGAGTCGACATTAGCGGCTAAGTTTGGATATAACTCAAAGGACGTTGTAGATCTACTTCCATGTGCTGCAAGGTAAAATTCCAGTTGTCAATGGAGTCTGGTGGCTTTAAAGAGAGCAATATAAACGCTTCAGTTCCCCGTCTGAGGGCAAGGTGAACAGCTGTTGAGTGTGGACTATATTTTGAAGAATTTAGCTGTTGTATAGCTGTCTTTACAACCACAAGACTCCATGAACCAAAACAGTCATTTTACCTCACAGAACAGAGGTCTGCCGCTGCCTCGATCGATCGGTCGGTTCGTTTATTGTTTGACATTTGGATCCAAACTAACGAGGTGTCCACAGCAGTAAATTGCTTAGCTTCCGTGCCAGGACTTCTGTCTACTTCATTAAACTGTGAACGTGCCTACCGCCATCTTAATTGCTGCGGGTATTACATGACTGTGGATGTATGTTTGTATCGTCATGCAGAAGCCTACGTCAGGTCACGTGGGAAAATGTTTTTAGAAGCACTTTGGGGACAACAGCATCCTAACGCTAAAACATATGAACGTCCACCAAAACTTGAATGTTCTGATTTTAACACATGAACAGCACTGGGAAGCTACATAATTATATAAAATGTAAGAATTAATGGACCCGCCCATTAACCTGTTTTAACCATTTTCTGACATTTAATAGGCCTTTTTAGTGGAAAAATAAATGAAGAGATGAATGGCGTTTTAGTGCTACTCTCTCGCAAATGATCATTTTGGCGATGGTGCAGCGATGTGTTTAATTTCATATTTAACACCCACCTTTGGCCTGGCATTTGTCCAAAACCCAGGTCTACAGTTGGTAAAGATTAATCTCCCCGTCTTCATAAATTGTGTTTAGAGTTTAATTTCCTCAAAGTCTGATCTTCAGGACGGTGAAAATCAGAGTCAAATCTTCCTCTAATCCTGACAATCAATTTCTTAATCAGTCTCACTGGCAACAGATGAAAGGTCGCTGTCAGGCTGAGCACTCCCTCTCTTTCTCATCGCTCTCTAGCCTTTCGTCTCTAAATGCCTCTTATGTCTCTGGCCCCTCCTCTTCCCTTCCTGCCGCCTATGAGCAGCGCATCGTTCTTTACTGAGCAGACGAGCCGCTCCGGCTGCCGAGCTTCGGGCAAGCTATCGACCGCAGCATCACGAGCTCGGTGATTAGTGCGTCCCCGGATGGACTGGTGGCAGCGTGATGGAGCGAGTCGCTCTCGCTCAAATTAGCCCTGACTGATGGGAGACCAGGGCATTAGTGTCAGCGCTGTGGTATGGCTTGGATAGCTATAATAAAGTAAGCTATGCAATATAATGAGGGTAACGTAATGGAAACTGTTATCTGACATGACTTTGAAAGACTGTTACAAAAATGAATCTCAAGGTAGGTCGAAATTTAGACAGATTATTCCAGATGCAAATTCACTGACATCGCTGGTCTGAAGTCTAACTCTCGGGACTCGAGGGAGAAAATATTTTTGTGAGCGATCACAGTTTGAATATTAGAGACAGAAACTAAGTTATTGGGACAAATATTTTTAAAAACAATTGGTAAATCCCATCAAAGCTAAAATACAGGATATGAGGTCTCCTTTGTTTGAGTAGTTGAACGCTCATCTGCTGTGTTTTAATATAGCTGGAGATGAAGTCAGATTTAATACCCACTGCCATAAAGCAAGGAATTTTAAATGATAATTTGGTGTGAAAATAAAAGCATCTGAAAAGGAAACAAATGACATTGTCGATTTTCGGCAATTGCCTGAATTGTTATTTGTTTACTCTTATTGGAACCATTTTTTCACAATGTTGAGTGGGTTTCTCCTAACTCTATACAGACAGATGGGTAACAAATAAAAGGACAAACCAAGTGTTGCATCTATCTACAGACTATATCTAACTCTAGAGAATGTGGGCTAAACCCTCGTAGTCACAGGGAACAGCTGGTTTTGTGGCAAGCAGACGAGTGGAATTCATGTCCTATCTGACCCGGTTTCATGTTGGTTTAGTGTTCAGACAATCTCTACTATCTACCTATCCATCTCTACTAATCGCTCTCTATTTATATTAGGGATGCTAATTTCGTTGTTTTTTCTCATCGACAACCGATCATCAACTGTTAACCGGCAGTGTTAGTGTGCATGCTTGGGTTGAAGTGCCTCACAAGCTGCCCGGTTTCAATGATAACCGATAAACAAACGGGTTGAATCCATCATTTATTGCCAGCTGCAATGTATGAGCCAAACAGGCAACCGAGTCCCCCGTTCCCCCGTACGGGACAGTTATTAGCCACGCTGTTGCGTGCAATATATATATTATCTATAAATCTATATATACCACAATATCTCTATCTATACATTAGATTGACATGAGTTGTGCATGTATTCTTTAAGATGAAGTGTTGGTCTGTAAATATGATGTATAGCTTGGGGATGTGTTCGTCCCCCGTCACCAGCAGCAGTAACCTTTTGTTATTGACCCTTTAATTATTAGTCCGTCATCTTACACGGTGGAACACATTCATCCTGTGCAATTTACTGTCCCCCGTCCAGTTGTTGTCCAATGTGTGCTTAATCGTGTCGGTGTCTCGTCGATACCACTCCGCTGCCAACGGCCCCTCACTCGCCCAACAAGGAAATGGATCACCGAAAGGAGGAGAGGGCGACGGTGTTGGGTAAAGTTGTAAATGTACAGAGATAAATTAGGTCAAACGCACACGTCTTTGTTCTGTGCACAGTGAGAGGGGGCCTTGACGATCAGCCTTTATAACGTCCATTAAAGGAGAAACACGTAGGTTGTGTGTGCCCTCTCACAACGTCCTCAACGATACAGTTCATTCATTCCCACCGAGATCTCTTCCTCTCGCTCGCTCCCCACGACTGGCCCATTCCTGGTGATATATACCGAGTCCCGGATAGTTCATCTTTTATTCAGCGGGGCCTCCGGGGCGAGATAACACCAAGGTCCCTCATCATTTCTGTCCAGCGCCCTTTTTCTCTCTTGAGTCTCAAACCCTTAAAGATACGGTTCACTTTCTGCTCGTGTTGAGTTTCACCGCGCGGTGAATTCGCAAGCAGCTCCTGCAGAGAGGTATGTGGTGAAGCTTACTGACCAAACGGCTGCAGTTCACGACTGGATGCAGAGATCCCCTCAGGCCACCGAGTGGACGGGTCACATAGATGTGAAGGAGCCGGGCCAATGGAAGACGGTTGTAAGAATGTTTTTTTTGTTTTGTGTGTGTGATCTGCCACAGAGGAAAGCGAGTAAGGAGGCAAAAGGAGGAATGAGTCTTTCTTGTTTCCTCAGGCAAACCACTTCCTTCATGGGTATAAAGTCCATTATTTGATTTCGGACACCGGCCTCAGCAATCAGATTGTTGGAGTTTTGATATCTGGTGAAACATCTGGTTTTTCATCTTCCCTGGTCGTTGCATTTTTTCAGTGTTCAGAACAGAATCAACTTCCCAGAAGCTGAATAGAGATTATTTGCCAGAATAGTGCTGCAGGATGAAGTGGGAAGATCCACAGGGTCTTTCTTCACAGCCTTGTAAAACAGTTTTAACGATCTCAGAAAAAGATGCATGTAAATAAATGACATATGCAATGACAAGGACGTAATAAAGCAGAACTTAATGTTTCTTTGTGTGTGGTTTTTCATATTTTAGCACCACTTCATTAAAAATACAAACTGCTCTCAGTAACAGTAACTATCCAGTTGTGACTGTATCTCTGTACAATTCTGGCTAATGGGGCTTATAACCTCCGGTCTTTCATTGGTTTTCACCAAAGATTATTTCAAAGCAAGACTGGAATATGATCCAGTACGTGGGGCGTAAAGCTGTGCAGCAGAGGTTGGTTATGAAAGCACACTGGAGCAATGGGCTTGTGTAGGTTTCTCTACATCCACTGCATGAAGGCATTTGTTTGCCGTTGTTCTTTTTAGAGATGATGCAGTAACAGAAAGACAGAATGGAGAAGCTAAATGCTTCATCGCTAACATGCTCACAAACATTCTTTTCCTGAAACACGCACACACTCTCTCTCTCACTCACTCCCTCACTCTTGTTTTCTTCCATGAGTCTACTGGGTGAGGATCAGACGGGGTTTTCTGGTCAACACTTCAGAGAATTGCAGTAGTGAAGTAGCAGCTGCTGCCTTGGCTCCATTACAGCACGCTGACACTGTGTGTGTGTGTGTGTGTGTGTCTGTGTGTAAAGATAAAGGCTGCGACCAATATTGTTGGTGTGCAATTAAAGGTCCGGCCGGGTTAAATATGATTTTTTTTTTTCAGGGACCTAAATTGATATCATAGCCCAGATTTTGAAAAACAGTCATGAGCAATGCTGCTGATGGCCGGTCGAAGAAAAATACGATGGCTGAAAGCAGCGGGAGGTCGGTGACTGTTGAGCCCACGTCTTCACAGAGACCTGGATCCGTCGTGGTCCAGGATCACGCTGCACCTGACGGGCGGACAGCGGGACAGAGATCAGGACTCTGGTGGACTCTGTGTTTACATCATGATGCTTGGGGCTCAAACACAGTTAAAGCTGATGGACAATGTTTTCCTCGTGTATGAATTTTTTATGTGAAGATGTTGGCCACATCATCCGCCCAGATAATAGTTTGTGTTGCTGCTGTTTACATTCCTCATGATGCAAAGACAATAAAAGGCGCTACAGGAATGTGCTGCTGTTAGTCCAGAGTTTGTTGTGTTACCAAATGGGCTACGGCTGAATACCGTCATGCATCCTGCATAACGACAATAAATGATCCTTGCATATCAGAGGGTACTGGTGTGGAGCCTCCTGCAGAGTCCTTCGGGTCATACGAAGCGGGCATCAAAGACCCCCCCCCCCCCCCCCCCCACACCTTTCTGCTCTCCGCCCACAACTCGTCAATAGTTTGTCTCTGCCATGGGGAGCTGCTGTTCTCCTCCTCAGTGCCGCTCTCCGTCCTCATGGCCTGTAAGCACAGCACAGCCGCTATTGATCAGAAAGCGCTCAGCGTCCAGCCTGATTGATTTTCATGGCCGAGGCCAGATGGTTTACCGCTTCCTGCACCGTTTCTCACACCCGCTCAATGGGACGATGTCTGTCAACTCTCAAGCTGCTGCTGCTGCGAAGCCTTTTAGTCAGTCATACACCCAAGACTATATATAGATATGTATATATATATATAGATATATATAATAATAGAAGCACAAAGAAGTTGCATCTTATTATATCTTCATTAGTTCATGAGTTTGTTTGTAATGTATCGGTATGTTATTAGGTTTGATGTTTCAAATGCACTATTAAGGTTACCGTTGTCTTTGATACTAAAAGTGAACCTTTAAATGATCCCTCACGTAGAAGTGATATTCTATATGTTATAGATGTATTCTATATATCCTCATCAGGCCCAACGGTCCAGTGCAGGTCGGGCCTGTTACTTGCAGAGTTTCTCTTTCCCACGGCTGAGTGAATTGCAAAGCCCCCTTTGGTCTCTTCTGTGCTGCTTTCTGTCCCTGACCCCGTGCTCATGTGTGTGTGTGCAGGGAGTGACGTACTGCGGGGAAAGCGCCGCCAGCAGTCTGACCATGGCCAACGTGCCCTGGCACCAGGAAGTGGTCGCCTTCGTCCAGCAGCTGGCCGACATGCTGCCCCAGTACGAGATCGCCTGCGAACACGAGCACTCCAACTGTTTGCTCATCGCGCACACCAAGGTAAGAGAGCTCGCCGTCGGAGGGTCGTACATGACCCAGCGCACCACATCTGCACTCTGAACCAATCGAACACAGTGAGCCCGAAGGCTTGAGCTAAACACAGCAGGACTGGCTGGTAAAAACAGAGCGTATGAGACGAGTTTATCCTGTTTTTACTCTGAGAGCTGACAGTATTTGGTGCAGCTCACTGTTTGTGCACATTTTTAAGTTATCAACGTTGTCCATGGACTCAGACTGTGGATACCGCATGAGCGTCCCTTCACACATAACAATGAATAAAGTGGTGATCCGCTTTGCATCGGGGTTTATATTCTGCGGCAGCTCCTTTTCACATACATCCTCCGTCTCCATTCTCTTTCAGAGAGGCTTTCCAGACAGCTCAGAAACGCACTGCAGGTTCCTAGTGGTTCTAAAGTCGTGTTTTATTATTCATCTAGTTCAGTCTCCCCTCTGCTTTCCTTTAGAAATATGCAACTGTCGGAGCGGTTTATTCCGACAGTCAGTCAGTGGTGGGTTCTGCCAGGACGATCAATAATTAATGAATGATGATTAGTTGCCATGTTGGCGCTCTCTGACAGCCGCACCTCTCTCACACACACACACACACACACACACACATGAACATCGTGCTTGATGTGAAATCACAGTTTAGTGTACTCCTAATCCTTTGTTTTCGTGGGACTTCTTCCAGGTTTATTTACCTCTGTGGGCTCTTCCTCTCCCTCCGGGTGCTCCAGTGGCTGGAGGGATAACAGCAGAGAGAAAGAAGCCACATACTGTTTGTTGTTTCGTTTTCTATCAAACGGTGTCGGAGCTTATTTTATGTTTTCGTGTAAAATGCTGCAAGAGTTACTTTTCTGAGAAGCAAAAAATCACAAGAAAAAAACAGCTCCAAGTGGTTTCAGGGGACGCTCAGTGAATGGAAGTAAAGAAAGAACACATTAGTTGTTCCATTAGTTATCTAAAGAAGATCGCATAGAGGAGCCTAAATGTGTGTGATTTGAGGTCAGAGACGCAATAGTGTGAAGAGTCCCAATCAGAAACGATTAAATGTCTTATAACAGATCTTTATGGATTTGGTGCCGTCTGAAGTTTTGTCAAACAGCAATATTCCCCGAACTGGACTCAACTGTTGAACGTCTGTGAGATCAAAACAATGTAAAAATCCAAGTTATAAAGAATTGGTCTTCTCTACACTTGTCCTGCATCTATGTTTACAATGGACACGAGACTGCCTGTGTCTTACCGGTAGGCTACTCATTGTGGATATATATATATATATATATATATAAACCCATTAATACACGTTCCGGGGAATTTGAAGCGTCACTGTACAGTTTGAGTAGCCTTTCAATCGTTATATTTCTGCGTTAATGTTGTTTCCTTTCTTCATAGTCATTGACAGACCTACCTACAGTGCTGCTGACATTTTAAAAATAATTAGCATTTAGGACATGGTTTATGCCGTCCTAATTTAGGATTCCTAACTAGGGAAACACCTAAATTAGGACGGTTCTGTAATTGCTAATTACCTTCTTAAAATGAGATTAACGCAAACATCATCATCGTCATCATCGTCACAATCATCATCGTCACTATCATCATCGTCACTATCATCATCGTCACTCTCATTACCTTCTTGAAAACACACACACACACACTTGCCTGAGACAAAAGAGGTGTTAAACATCCAGTTGTTCACTTTATTCCTCACACACCAGCAAGGACACTCGATCGATATTTCACAGAATTGATTCCACCTTCCTCTTTTCACCCCTCTCTTCTTTCCTCTCTTTCATCCCTCTATCATCCTCTCACCCAACACCAACACAACGGGGACCATTTGTGCAGCCGCTCAATTCATTTGCACCTTCTCGCCTACAACTGTCGCCGTTTCTTAATCTACGCTCTCATCACATCGCTCCGCTTCCTGCTTTCAGTCACGCAGATCGCAGTGTTAGTGTTCGCTGCTCTGAAGCAGCATCTATCTTTTTTTTTGACAACTTACGTTGACTCACTTACTCTTCATTTTTGGCCGGTCATCAGCAGTTTGGGAACGAGAGGCGTTTTTAGCTTCCTTCTGTCTGATGTTTTTCTGGTGCGTGTCTTCGGCGTCCTGAATGTCTCTTCGTGCAAAACAAAGTCTCATCAGGAAGACAACCCAGAATATGAAGTCCTCCTAGTTAACTTACATAACAGCAGAGTTTATAATGCATCACAGGAAAGCACACTGGTTTCGTGTGTGTGTGTGTGTGTGTGTGTGTGTGTGTGTGTGTGTGTGTGTGTGTGTGTGTGTGTGTGTGTGTGTGTGTGTGTGTGTGTGTGTGTGTGTGTGTGTGTGTGTGTGTGTGTGTGTGTGTGTGTGTGTGTGTGTGTGTGTGTGTGTGTGTAGAGCCATAGATCCTCCCTGCACTGACACATCATCATCATTAGGAGCTTCCCGTTGATGGGCATTTCTCTACCTCTCTCGCCCCTCGTTCTACTTTCTCTTCCAGCCTTTTCTCTCTTTCATCTTCCCTTCCTTCGTCTCTCCTTCCATCGTCCTTATTCTCCGTCCTCTTCCTTCCGTCTCTACCCTGTTGACTCTCAAATCAGTCGACCTCTTGTGTTTCAAAGTGCAAGTGATGGTCTCCCTTTTTGCAGTCAAGCGTCCTGTTCGATTTATTCGTGTTTCTTGTTCCTGTAAGGGACAAAAATGTCTTCAAATATGCATCAGAAATCTAGCTGACAGACCATGACAGCAAGTTTCTAACATGAGCTGCAACTCACTGAATATTTTCATGAGCGATTCTTTTTTATCGTTTGATCAATAAAATGACAGAAAATAGTGAAAAATGTCCATCAAAGTCCAAAGGAATGTCTTTCAACATCTTGTTTCAACTCTCCAAAAGCAAAAGATATTCGGTTGACGACGATGAAAAGCAGGAGAGATCCATACCTGAGGGGCTGAAACCCGCATGTTCTGCCATTTAGCACGAACAATTTGAATACAAATCGATTGTCAAAAAAGCTGGTGATTGTTTTCATTTCTGAAAATTGACAAATCAATTAGTCGACTAATCGTCAAGCTAATTGCCATCGTTCCCTGCGTACTTGCCCGGGAAATAGAAATCAAACCGACAGTTGCTGTTCTCATCAAGTTATATACAGTAAGGTGGTTTGTTGACAAGTGACACCAGATACAGTGTGTCTCTAGAGATCTTTCTCAGTTGGTTGAATCAGTTGGTTCGTCACCACTTTGCTGACAGGTCTGTAGTATTTATCACCACATGGGAGAAATTCTCCCCTGACTCGTAATAACAACCTGATGGCATGAAAGGCTGTTCCACACTTGCCGCTGGTCTGTACAACATGGCAGGAAGGCATCATTTAGCTCCTGGGTGGATGTTTGTGTCTCTGCTTATAGACGAGAAGACGACATTGGCTTTGAAACTAAATGTTGGGTCTCAGTCTGAAATTATCTGAAGGATGTATGCAAAAAAAGAAATAAAGAATCTCTTTTATGCCGACAACATGCGGCACAGACGGGGTCGGCTATCACAAAAAAAATTACATATTTCAATCAAAGTGTTTCTCCCTATTTGTTTGTTTCTCCAATGACAGCATGGGAAATGTAATTTACAGAGCAAAGCTCCGCAGTGTAGCAGACTGAGATGAGACGTGATGGTCTTCCATTAGTTCCCTGTGAATGTGTGAGAGTGCTGCACAGCTCATTGACCTCTGCTCATACAGAACACGAGGGCGCCGCTCGGAGGAGAAGCCGTGATCGGCTCCGCGAGTGAAAACAACAGGCCGCCGTGTTCTCGTCGCAGACGGCACAGCTTCGCTTTGTTGCCTAGAGACCGAACGTGTTTGCCAAGATGCCGGCCAAACAAATATCTTCCTTTCTCATTACTGGAATCATTACCCCCCCCCCCCCCCCCTCTCTTTCCCAGGCCTCATCAGCAATGCAGTGGGTCGCTGCTCTCTTAACGGCCGCAAAATGGCTCGCGCTCAAAACGCTCAACGCCTCGACTCCCTCAGCGGGCCGCCATCTCCGTCTTTCGCTCTGCAAATAAATGCGAGTCCTTCATGGCTGCTTTTTGTGTCATTTTTGAGCTGCTGCTCTTCTGAGAACATCAGTGATGTAACACTGGCGCTCCGTTCCCCTCCCGTCGTGTGAATTACAGTTGGGCGTGAGTCTGAGGTTTTTAAGGAAGCCGCGGTGCGCACACGGGGGTCCGGGGCCACGAACCCTTAAAATGCTAAACGCTGAGAGCTAAAAGCACAACAGTCGTCCCTGAGAGACGACACGGCACCATTTTGCACCCAGTCACAAATGATTTAAACAAACTGTTTCGGGTGAGTCGGGTGAAGGTGTAGCAGTGATTGATAGAGATCTGAGGAGAAGCGAGGATGTGGAATTTAAAGACGGATGAACTAATTGAAGAACAGAAGCAGCATTCTGTTACTCTGTGTTCCCTTACTGGCACATTGTGTGTTTTTAAAGGAAAGATCTGTTATCATTACAAACTCTCAATTCTGTAAAAAGGTTGCAGGTTTCCAGGTACAGATCCACAAACACTTCCCAGATGGCCGCTGCTCGCTCATCTTCCACCGCCTTGTTTGTCCCCCCCCCTTCTTTGTGTGCGCTTTCAGTTCAAGGTGGATGGCGAGTGGTGGACGTGGATCGACTACGAGCGCTTCCAGGAGCTGGTCCAGGTTCAAGGGGAGAGCGGGGGACAGCGGGGCTTCTCGGCCCTGGACTACATGGCCAAGACTCCCGGCTGGGCTCAGTTTGGAGCCAGCGAGCAAGGCTTCGACCCCGTCGACACACGCTTCCAACGCCGCCACAAAACCAAAGACATTTCAGGATGCTGAGTGATGAGAGAGAGGATGAACAGAACGGGGACTAATCTCGAAAGCAAAAAACAACACATTTACAAAGTAGGCTTCAATGCTTATCCTCGTTGAGTTTCCTGTTTCTCTTTACTGCCCTTAGCTGCCCTCATTCTCACTCACACTCTTTGTCCTTCTTTTCATTCTTTCTTTCATTTGGATCTGTCGTTTTATTGGCTTGATCAGCCAAAAACTGTCAATTGTTTTAAACATGTTTCAGACATTCCCCTTCACATTCTCTCGCTTCCTATAGGCTCATAGATCTGTGATACTCCTCTTTCTCTTTGAAGGAGTTATTATTAGAAATGTCAACGGCTCTGATCCGTAGAGCTGTATGGCAGCACTGTACACTGTTTTATTGAACCTGGGAGTGGTTTCCATCATCATCATCATTCCTGAAATAGTTTCTTAATAATCTAGGTTTGTGTCCGGCAGCTGTACGATTGGCATATCAGGAGTAGCTCTCCCCCGCTCCCTCACACAGCCGTCCTGCTGCTCAGTAGGTTGTATTTAAGAAGCTTCAAGGCTTCCGCTGGGAGGGTCCGGCTTCTTATCGCTCTCTTTGTGCTATTTTAATTGTTTATGTTTTGCACTGTTGCACATTCCCAGCAGGGTCGCTGCTGCTTGGTTTCAGCGCTCTGAGCCGGGATGGTGGACTATATCGCAGCTTTTTACAGCTAGTTCTGTCCTTCTGACACGTTTGCTGTAGATACGTGGACAATGTTTTTAAAAAAAAGAATAATCATCATATGGTTTTTTTTAATAACTTGATATCGTAAACTATGAGAACATTTTGGATACGACTGTTACCGGTTTGGATGTATTTCAGCTACACTACCGACGGATGACATTTAAAAAAAAAAAAACGTAATTTAATATAAGAAAGTAGGTAAAGCCACTAAAAGGGATCGTAATTTATTCCAGTTTTTTTATTGCAGTTTGAGAAAGAATGAATCAAAATTCATCTCCGAACACAAAATTGAGATCACCGTATTCTCAGGTAATGTTAAGTCTCGTATCATCTCCCAGCTCCTGGGCACAAGTATGCATAAAGTCAACGTACTGCCGTCTGATGGACAGGATCAGGTACGAGTAGGAAGAAGAGCACCATGGGGGGAGGTGTAGCTTCATGCTGCATGCCAGAATAAAGCCTTTACTGATGTTTTAGTAAATCCAGATGTAAAAATCATTTAACTTCTTTTTAATCTGTGAACGTTTGGGTCTGTTTTGATCCATCACTGTAATAAATGTATGTGGATCAATCTGCTTTGTCATTTGTGAATTTCATATGCAGCACACACACACACACACACACACACACCGGTGTATGACGACACCGTCATGCTGTATTTCAGGAAGTCTTTGTAGTGTCATTATTTTTCCTTCTCCATTTTTTTTTTTTACCAGCAACAAAGTGTGAAGTTGACACAGACTATAATAATTGTGGCGAAAGCTTTCTCGGCTGCAGCTGAACAAGGATGGAGACATGAGGTGAAGCTCAAAAGAGATGCAACTGTACAGCTGCTCCCATTGTTTAGTCAATGTTTACTTGGATGTCATTTGTTGCTCCTGTTGCAGTTTAGAAATGAGAATCGGCAGTAAGTTAACAGTATTTGTCTTTACAGTATAGAATAGTTGACACAATTTAGAGAGGACGTGTATGAATGTTATTTATCAATAACATGATTACAGGGTAAGGCACATAAACGTATTATTATTACAGACAGAGCCATCTTGACTGTAAGAGAGCCGGCAGGGACAGCTGTGAGATTCAACTCTTCTTGGTTTGTGAGAGGGAGATCTGCGCTCCACTGAGTGCTCTTTTCTACTCTCATACTGTGAGTACAAATATAAGAAATGTTGTTCTCAAATCCCCAGTCTTCTTTCTCTCTGCAGTTTTCTCTTTGTCCATAATGTAGCTGAGTTCCTTGCTTTCCCTGGAAACCTTCGTATGTTCCACCTTTGCTTCACAAAGTCAGAGCCGGACCAGAGCTGCTCCATTTGACTGACACATTCTGAACAGCTCACATGTTTTTAAATGCACGCAAAACTTGCTGGCATTAAATATGTGCTTTGATCCAGTTTTTGTAAGGAAAGCAGAACCGTCATGTTCCACTCTGAGGAAGGTGATGTTGGTGAAGGCTGTTGTGTAAAAGGCTGTTAGACAAAATGTTACCAGCGATCAAACAGAAGTAATAAACTGTAAAACCTCATTGTGGATGCACTGCAAATACAAACTGGCCCTCATTGGAATTGAATTGATTAGTATGTGAGGTCGCACAAAGCACAGCTGAACAGCTGCAAACAAGGTGGGACAAGTTGATAAGTAAAACACTGCTGTGTCAAAAAAACAACAACAAGCATGCAAACCCTCCTTGAATAAATAAAGGTTAAAGATTCAAATTGACTGCGAGTTTACATGCAGGTGTTTCCATGATGCCCCGGCTTGTGTGGTGAGATAAATGGCAGCAGCAGGTTGCACGTTTCTGGAGAGACAACCTGCATGGAGATGGTGTAAGATGCCCCGGGGGATGATGGGTAATTGCTCTAGTGCCTGGAGGAACACTGGGAAACAGGTTGCAGAGCAATCTATGCCACAGTGTCTTCTAGCAGTCACCGAAAGTGGTTGTCATGTCAGTGGACAGTCACTCATATATATATATATAATATATATATATGTGTGTGTTTGTGTATATATACGACTACGATTCTATGGAGCCAACCTCCAGAAGTGCCTACTTCAGGTTTTGGGTACCACAATTTAGACATAAAGACATTGATTATTCCAGTGTGTGTACATTTGGTGTCAAAGTGTGTACCGCTTTCTCAACATGTGAACGTTTTGAGTAATGTGTCGATCTTTCCAAACTTTTCCACAGCACCTTGTGGCTTCTAATTAAAAAACTACAGATACATTTTCATAACTCTTAAAGGTGTATTATTATAGCATCAAACAAGTATTTTCTATGTAAAGATATAGTGGAGTAATGTCCACCTGAGCAGAGAATGAAGTCGCTCTCCCTCTGTGTGTGTGTGTGTGTGTGTGTGTGTGTGTGTGTGTGTGTGTGTGTGTGTGTGTGTGTGTGTGTGTGTGTGTGTGTGTGTGTGTGTGTGTGTGTGTGTGTGTGTGTGTGTGTGTGTTGTAATCAGAGCTTCTCTGTGCTTTGTTTACATCACAAGTGCCTTTTAGTACACAAGGCCCAATGTGAGGGCCCCACATTGGTTACCTGCTCTGCTCTCATACGGCGGTTAGTCCTCGCGCGCACACTCCCAACGCTTTTAGCTTTGTCAGCACTGTTGCCGTTGTTGGCACTGTTTGCGATGTCGGCACCGTTAGCTGCTAGCTGCTAGCCGCCAGCTCAGCCTAGCTGCTAGCCGCCAGCTCAGCCGTCGCCATGTTGAGAGCCGTGTAAAGGCAATCCCTCCATCATAGATTGGCTCTTGAGTTTTGAAAGTGGCCCCTTTAACTTCAGCCGCTGCGTGACGAGTAGCACAACACAACTAAAAGACAAGTATCGGCCCTTTTGGGAAATGTAACAACAAAAAAGCCCATTTGTCTGCTGTAGTTTCTCCAATGTGTTCAGGGAAAGGTGAAGTGTTGACGGCATACGGAACATAACAGAAATTATTATTATTATTTGATCACTGTCTCATGACTCCGACATCTGCACTCTTTAATGTTTGCGGTGTTTGGTGCGCTTACTTACAGTCACTCTGAGTGCTTGAGCTAAATGACTGAAATACATGAATGATGAATGGTCTCAGTGGTGCTTTTTAGCGTATTTATCAAATCTGCTCTACATACTGTACTTGTGACTTGTGCGATGTCTGATGACATAATTTAAGATGATCGAAGAGCTCCCATCACCATTCAGTAAATATGTAAATGCCTCTAAAACCTTGCCAAATAAAGTCAATATGGATCATAATAAAACAAGAATGAAACATGCTCAGGGTCAGAAAAATAAAGACAAGCGTCTCATGTTCCTGACTCTATTATCTCTTATTGTCACGTTCAGTACACTTCGCTCTTACAGGGAAGAAAAGGCTTAATCAGCCACACATGTTTCTGGCCGCGCACCACGGTATCCCAGAAGTGTTCGATGAATTTTTCAGTATGCGAATGCATGCAGTGATGATTTTTGAATGAGAAATTAGTTTTTTATCGTCCTCCAGCAATCCTCCCTCCACACCAGAGAGACAAATAATTAATAACTGAGACCAACCGAATCAGAACAGATGACTGTAGATGTTTTGAACAGAAAGCGTGAATGCTTTGTGGGAGGGCTGAGAGAGGGGGGGGGGAAATAACATCAGATTTAGTTGCCTTCTGGCATTTTTAGTAATTCTGTTCATGCAAGTATGTTCACAGGAACATTGCTAAAGGCGAGATTTCGTTTTTTTACAACTCCTACACCCTCAAGAACTGGATCCCAAACCTTCTAAATAAGCATTGAGCTCAAACATATGTGAAGATAAAACACACACTTGGCTTTGCCCAAACAGTGACAGATGATCAAATGGCTGCACTTCATGCAGCCATTTCAAACTGATACCATTGTGTGTGTGTGTGTGCTGTTTTTCACTGTGTATTCATGTGTATCTGTATCTGTTCTGTCTGGGCAGTCCTCCATTCCTCAGCTCATCCCGTCGTTGTCCATCTGTGGCCCAGCTCCCCTCCTCTGGGTTGTCTCCGTAACCTGCTGCAGGACGTGGTAAGCCGGGCCTTTGATGGGATCACTGTGGCTGGCCGATAATTCAGTGTTATTGTTTCATTCACTGGCTGCAGCGTTTTATTGTGACGATATGATATGACACTGTGCTATCATTCTCCAAAAGGCTGTTGTACAAATTATAATTATGAGCAAATTTAACTGACACTAACTTATTGTTATTGTTATTATTATTTTATGTTATTATTATTATTATTTTTATTAGTGGTAGTAGTATTATTAACTAGTCACAGTCTTACCTGTGTGGAGAGCATGTAAAGCATAACAGAGGGACGTAGTTCATTACTTACAACAATTTAATTATTTAATTATTATTTTCTACATGATTTTTATCGTTTCATTAATTTTTACACTTACCATATGATTAATATCAATATTGTTGGACTACTCTTGTTAGTATCCGGATTGATTTTAACCACCATTTATTTATTTTATTTCTTAAAAAGATTAAAGGTGTCTTGTCCAAGGGAGCCCCAGCCAAGACAGCAGCAGTTTCATACATAAAAACACAAATAACATTTTCCATAAAAGAGACATGTAACGGACTTAATCATGTTTTCAAAATCTCTCGTGCATATAAAATAATCTACTTTACAGTGACTGGAGCTCACACAAAGATGCAGATGAAAAACTTCAAAAGAATTTTCACCAAAGACGATTCGGGTTCGAGGAATGACAAACATGATATTTATCCGCATGATTGAAGATTGCAGCGATTGATAGTTTTAGGAGTCTGAAAAAAAAGAAAGAAAAACATTCCAGTTCCAGAGTTCCATTCTGCTGCTGTAAAAGAAAGACAAGCCGACTTTCTCATACAAACTGCCGTGATGTGTGCGGAATCATAGACAAATCGTAACGCAGCATCGAACACTTTCAACAAGGATGAACTTTCATGCTTCTATAGAAATGTGACCTATAAACTAGACGAGCTGCCCCCCCCCCCCCCTCGTGTGTCTAAGCCCGTGTCCGTACGTTCTGATGCCTGTGTGAATGTGCTGCGCCTCGCCTCTCTGTCCGAACATTCAGACGTGCACGGACGAGCTTGTCGGCACTCTGTCAAAGCAACAGATTTGAGCGGAAGCGAGAGCCAAATGTGCCTCTGCCAAAGAGGAAATTGCTGAAAATGACATCAACAGCCCCGAAAACAAATGAGAACACAATGGACACGCATGTCCAGTGCAGTGAGACGCTGCAGAGACATTTGGGTTTATTGGTCATTGTTTCAGTGGACGCTGCAAAATGCGGATCCAGTGGATGTTGCACCCTGTTGTATATCGTTATTTTTTGTCTGGCATATTACTACTTAATTTGATCATTCCGGTTGAAATGCTATGTTTCCTCTATATACGCTAATGTGGTAAATAATTGATCAGGTGTAAAATAAGCTCCGAGGAGCTGCAGCTGAGAGTGTGTTTCTGCTGCAGCTGTAGTGATGCCTCTCTGTCCAGGACCGCCACCACTTCTCACCTCACTTGAAGCATCAGTGGAGCTCAGCTGTGATCACAAGCCAGCAACGCAAATGACCTCCCGTGTTGTGCCAGTTCACTTGGTTCATTTTGCTCACTCACTTGTGTCACTTATCATCTTGTCGAAATGCAACTGGCTCAACAGTGACCCTTAACCCCCCCAGAGGTGTTGGGCTGCGGCCTCGTTTCCTGCCTGCAAGTGCACGAGACAGGTGCTGTGGGAAGCAACCCTCGAGTAGCTCGTCTGCTCATCGCCTCCTTAAACAAAATGAGTCCATCAACCAGATGACCCTCAAACGAAGGCGGGCGCGTTGCATTTTGACGCTTCATTTTCCAAACGAAGATTTGCATTCTAACGGCGTAATGAATTCTCGCCTGACAACTGACTTTCCTGCTGTAAATCACACGGCGACGCGATGAATCACAGGGAATCTGTCTCGGTAATGAGTGCTGAAATGCGGAGAGATTAGGAGATGTGCTAAATGCCTGCTGTGTCCTGGGTCGTTCTTTCCTCCCCGGGCTCAGCTGTCATATTGTGTGTTTCGCACCTCGTTGAATAAAGGGGAACAGTTCCTGCAAAACGCTTTGCACCATCGGAAGCTATTAAGATATCACTTTAAGGGTTTAGGCCTTCACTATCTTCTGTGCATGTTTGGTTTTTGATCACCAATTTTAGTGAGATAACTACATCTGCCAGATAGCTGAGCTGAAACTCTTGATGTCGAGCTGATGAAATATCAGGTCAGCTCCTCAATGATGACTCAGTTTTATTGTCATCTTTAAGGCTGTGAGTTGTGTTGTTGCTATTTGACTGCACTATACGGAAAGGAAACATGTGGAAAGATCACAGAGAAGATGTTCTCACGTTTGCTTCATTTGCATAAAAGATGAAAAAAGAAAATGGGCCAATGTAAACCATAATCAACCTTTCCCCTCATTATGTTGAGGCAGGCTGCAACCTTCTGAAGAGTGAAGCCAATGCAGAAGTGTTGCATTCTCTCTCCTGACCAGCAGGGGGCTACTCCTCTGGTTGTAAAAGTCTATGAGAAAATGACTCTACTTCTCTCTTGATTTATTCCCTCAGTAAACATTGTAAACATGAGTTTATGTCTCAATCTTTAGTTTCAAGTCTTCTTCAATACAGCATGATGTTCATTTAGTAAATGATGATCCATTTAGAGTCAAACAGACCATAAAGCACAGTATGCTTTAGGGCGGGCTTATTGTGATTGACAGGTGACTCCCCTACCAGAGTCACGTCACTTCTCTGCCGTCCAAATATGGTCTCTTCCGTTCACTGGTTGCAAAAAATCCAAGATGGCGACGACCTAAACACCGAAGTCGAGGCTTCAAAATGGCAGTCCACAAACCAATGGGTGACGTCACGACGACTACATCACTTCTTATCCGTGTATACAGTCTGTGTGTTGAAGGGCAGTGAAACATTGAGGTAGCGTTGCACAGTTAATTCAGTCTGCATTATTGCCACATTCAACAATAGGAAGCATTCAATTAAGAAGTAATGCATGTCGCTTTAGTGCTCGTGTTGGATCTTTTCTCTGGTACATTTGTTTGAAAGATGAAACTTTCCAGAGAGAGAGAAACATAAACCTTGAACGCGATAAAGATAGAAAATGAAGCTCTTCCGTCCCCTCGCTTCTTAAATGTGGGGATGTTAGCGTCCCGCGGAGAGAGACAGCGTGTGGGCAGAGAGGTCATCGGCGGGTGTCAGCTGGAGCATATTTTCCTGTAACCTTAGTGTCCCATCAGCTGCGACGCGCTGTCGAGGCCGGAGCGCTCTGATTGATGAATGAACACACAGGCAGGTGAGCAGGTGAGATGCCAGGTCGAAACCCGTGAGCTGAATCACACGGAGCTGATTATTATCCATCCCGCAGACCGACTGAAATAAAGACCTGTGACACTTGAATCAGCTCGAGGTGAGCGATCTTTTAGATTGGCCCTGAAACTGACAAACTGTTGATGCCACTTGTGTGTTGTTGCACAGGTTGTAACATCGTCATGCTTGTGCTTGAAATAAGTATGCAAACTCAGTAAAATACACTTTACCGACATTGGTAAGATAACTTCACAGCAACACTTTTGGACATGATGACCAGTCTCCTGGTTGAAAGTCCTGCATTAGTTCCCCCCCCCCCCCCCCCCACACACACACCATAAGTTGTCTTTCTTTATGATCATTTGCATATTCACCTGAATAAGTGTGTTAACCATGACAAAGAATTAATTGCCTCTCTATTAGCATTGTTTTCATGGTGCCGACACGTCATTTTACCATGTTTCACCACCACATGATATGACACTGGTCATTTCATGTACGTCTGTGAGATCAGGATGGAGTGGTGCAGATTGCCACCTCGGAGATGTATGTTCAAATAACTTGAAGCTACTACAAGGAACTTTCATTTTGTGCTGATTTTGGCGATTCCTGTGGTCCACAGTGGTAGTGTTTCTGTGCACCAGACTCCCTTTAGTGCACCTCTCATTTTACTGGAGCAAGGTATGACAGTTTTCCGTGCACCCCTTCCCTCCAGCAAGCCCAATAATACGGCCCGGGTCTCCAGCGGCGTGGTGTCGGCTTCCAGCGGGGATCGGCCGAGCCGTGAGGCAAAGCTCTGCTCCCGGCCGTAGGAGGAGATGCTGCTGCCGGGGGCTGCTCTTTCCTCCTCCCGCCGGAGCTTCCGACTGCAGGTCGAAGGCGGCAGTGAAGCCGGATTGGGTCTGTCTGCGGCAGGCTGCTTGCTGCCGGAGGCCCCGCTGGAGTCTGAGCTGAAGGAGTCTCTGGTGAACCTGCTTGATTCCATGTGATTTTGTATGGAATCTGACCCGTTGGCACCGACGGCAAGCTTTAAAAAGAACGATGTACGTAGACATCGCCAACATTTTCGGCGATGGTCCCGTTTACTGATGTGGGTCTTACAGAGGCATCAGTGTTACATTGAGACAGTTTCATAACAAGTTTAAAGTTCATCAACTTATCTCATCATTTCTTTATTTCTTTGCTGTTTTTCTCATATACATATGTGCAATGATGACTGCTGGGCATGTACGCTGATGTCAAGTCTCTGTTTGATCATGTGATGAGACAATATAGTTGTGTGTGTGTCTGTGTTTTCATAACCTGTAATCATTTTCACAAACACGTCATAATAGCGTCCATTAGTTCCCGTCGTAACTACCTTACACTGTCAACACTGCACGCTACTGCACAGCCCCACCGTCGCCATCGACCCCCTTTCCAGCAACACCTCCGATTAGCAGACTGTGCAGCGTCTTCCCAGCCTCCAAAACAGCAGGCGGACGAA
The DNA here is from genome assembly GCF_949748355.1 of Melanostigma gelatinosum. NCBI lineage: Eukaryota > Metazoa > Chordata > Actinopteri > Perciformes > Zoarcidae > Melanostigma > Melanostigma gelatinosum. The sequence goes on from NC_136640.1 coordinate 21,659,082, forward strand.
AGTAACAGCCGAGGCGGTGAACACAGTGGAGCATTCAGCTGCTAAAGAGCCAGATATGTTTCTCCGTTCCAGAACCAGAGCTGGAAGGAGAAGGAATATGATTCATCAGACGGACAGTAACACGACTTCAAGTGAATGCTAATGTGTCTGCTGGATGTGTAAATAGGAAACTGTTCCCTGACACGTTCACCATAACAATAAGGCGATACTCTGCCAGCCCTTTGAGTCTGTTAGCTTCTTCTGCCCCAAGGAGCCAAACGCTCATTCGAGGCTCATTAGTTGAAACACTTCTATTAGCAGTATATGTATCCAGCAGCACCTGGCCAGATGTGGTGACGTACACCAGCTTCTACTTCGTCCTCTTGCTGTTGTCAGTTATAGCACGGCTGTACAACTTTGTGAGCGAGAACAAAGACATCCATCCATTCATTTTTAATCTGATCCGCGTAGAAGTGACAGCAGGCTAGAGTAGCCAAGACTTTCCTTTCCCCACAGTCACTTCCTCCGGCTCCTCATGGAGGTCCCACCCGGGCCAGATGGGGGTCTCCTCCCAGTCAAACATGCCCAAAATACCTTGATATTGATCAAGTAATGTTGACTGAAGAACTTATTTACCTCTGACATGTATTTTTCCTGCGGCCTGCCGTTTGGCACACAGCCCTCCGTACATGATTGAACTTATGGATTTCAGGCAGGTAGCCAAGCAAAAAGCAAGGCCTCAGTGCTGATACACACTCTGCAGATCAATCCCATAAAATAACAAAATAAAGACGTATTCCCCGTCACAGCGGGCTCGGCAAAGGCTGAGAGATGTGAACGCTGACTTTACATAATCGACTGAAGTTTGTTTTGTTGACGCCACGAAGGTTAAAATGTGCAACAGGTCGGCTGTGTAGTGCTGCGTGTTGCGCCTGATTGCATTAGAAGTACAGCTGTTGTGCAATACATTGTGATTACTAAAGTATTACATTATGCTATGGATGGGGGAGCTGGTGATGGAAGGCTCCATGTGGGAGTTACCTGCATTCCTGCTAACCTTCTCCTGAACTCGTGGAGAACATGCTGAGCTCTGCATGTGTTCGCTTGGCCGTGTGGATTGGCAACAGCCCAAAAGGGTTTTATTCAAACTGGAAATCCTCACAGCTCTCGCTCTGGGCTTAAACTGGACTAGTTATGTGGGGAAAAGAAGAGAAAAACTAAAACACGGACCAGCACCAATAAGATCTTTCTTGTAGTCCAGAACAGAGCAGGGCGCAGGTCATATATGTGTGGTTTAGAAAAGTTATATACATTATTAATGTCATCGGTGAAGAAGCCAACACATGTGTGACTTCGATCAGTAAGTTTGCACTTGGACAGCCAGTGATGGATGTCTGTATTATATGTAAATGCTCTTTCACTACCATGCAAGTCTGTAAACAGAAAGCATTTGTTGATCTGCAAACAGTCATTCGTCAGCATGAGGACGTTTATTGCATGAGCAACGTGTTGGCGTGATGAATCTGCCTTTAATCCTCTCTGTGCGCTGCTGCATATTCACCTGCGTCCTCTTGTATTTGTTCCAGACTTTGTGAAGTTTCCTTTGCGATCAATAAGGTGCTCGTCACCCTTTAGTTCACAGAACCAAGAATGAGGACACTTACCAGGTCATGTTTACTCTCATTGTGCAGACACCGAAATACAGCAAAAATCATGGACCAACATCAACATTTAGATGTTATGTTCATGCACTACTGTATTATTTTGTTTATATATATATATATATATATATTACAGTAGTGCAATGGTGCAAATACTCTGGAATAAATATTGAATGGCTTATATAACAGGTTGCTTTACATACATGTCGGGGGATATGTACAGTATATGTATGTATCAATGTCAGTTTACAGTATTTATAGCAGCTTAATTTAATAGACATACGTACATATAGATACAAATATCTATATATCATACAATAGACAGATATTTGACAACTATATATGTACATGTTACAAAAGACTGTGTATATTTAAACAGTAAAATACCAGATGTAGTTTCATTTAATGTCTCTGATATATTGTGACCTAAACCTGTAGAACTACTGTCGATTCAGTCATTTATTTTGCACGGCGTCCAACAATTAGTCATTTGTCACGCTCTCTTTTATGATTGTATTGAACCAAGAATGAACGTCTAAAGTGAGTCCGTGAAATGAAAAGAATGCCACAGAGACGCGAGAGCCTCTGTGTGCGTAGAGCCGTCAGTGTGTGAAGCTCTTGCCTCTGCACATGGGCTCAGTGTTAGACACATGACCGGTCACAGGAGCACAGATTCCTCACATCGGGTCGCTGTCTGGACAAAGTGTGCGTACGCTGTGCAGCCAGCACGGCAGAAATACAATTGCAGGAGCAGAGAGGGATTGAGTGAATCAATTCACCAGGCGTGAGGAAAGTCAAGAAAACATCAATACAGTAAAGCCTTCTGATAGCGTCAGCAGCCAGAGTTATCTAGGATACGGTCCCAGCATCCTCTGAAATATTCAGACGTGCGCGGTGATTGTTGCAGCATACAAATGCAGTCGCTGACATTTTCTGGAAAACACATTCTCAGCTCTTGCAAACATGTCGAAAGGCTCCAGTCAATCACTTCTGTAGGCAGAGCAATTCAACTTAGGACGAAGGGCAGCATGCAACGGCACTTGTGACGAAATGACTCACAGGTGGATTGACTGAAGGAGTGTGTGTGTGTGTGTGTGTGTGTGTGTGTGACCTCTGGGGCTCAGACTCAGTTATGGGGATATTGTTTTGCAGATAATATGCACAATGGTCACAATACTTTTCTCCTTCAGCAGCTGTCACTCTGTATCCTCAGTGTCACGAGGTGAAGACATGTTGCCTGCAGGTGGAAAGTACACAATGTCAAATGTCTCATCGGACTCTTAAGATACACACTTGTTATCTCAGACTTTTATGTTTGTCTTTTGAGTTTGCAATCTTCCCACTTTGCATCGCAACCGCCGCACGGCAGTTTCCCTGAGGACACACTTAGTTTTATCTCATCTTATCTTGCACCAACAGCACTCATCTTACAATCTCTAAAAAAACACACAGAAAACGGCACCAAAAAAAACACTTTAAAAAGGGAGAGACCTTCTGAAAAGAGTTCACAGGAAGGACAGGAAGTGGAAATATTAGACATTGTGTGTGCGACAGAGGCACAAGCCCAGTTCAGATAACAAGACCAATTTATTGAGTATGATGGAATAAGTTCTCGAATTTAAGTCCATGAAACTCCCCCCAAAGTGCTCGGGATGCTGCAAACCAGGATTCGTCATTCTAGTCGCGCAGCTCATTTGTGTCATTTTGGTCTGAACACACCTGGACCTCTCTGTCTGCACAGCTGAGCCCCCGTGGTTTGTTCTGCTGCTTTTAGTGTTTGGCAGATTTAAGAAGATTATTCTCATGGTAGAAAATAAGAAACACTCAACCAGAAAAAATAACTTTCTTTTTCTGTCATTGCCATGGGCTGCTGAGCCAGCAGGAGCAGCTCAGAGTGATGCTTGGACTGCCTGAGGAGACCTTTTCCCTCTTGAAGCCGCCGCAGTGTTGAGTACATCTCATCGGCTTCTACATTTCCTTTAAAAAAACAAGCCAAGGAGGTTTGTACCTAGAGATCAGAGTGTGAGGGCTGTGCTTCTTTAGACAAGTAAATACCATCATCTGACAAGCTTTTCAAGACTTGTGATGTGGACTTGGTGCTGTTTACCAGCCTGCGACAGTGACATTGTTCTCACCTTGTGAGTGTGCTTGTATGTGTCATCGTGGCAAAAATGTGGTCCTGGAGACACCTACTGTCTACAGATGCGGTTTTGAGGACTTTGACAGATGTTTGTATTTCTGTCCGTCTGTCTGCGGACAGATTTCATCCCAATCGTGCACGATGCAGTTACGAAGCTTTACAGGTGTGTAGCTGAGATCAAAATGAAGGCCAAGTTTGAAGATGGGCATGGCCCGAGTAAGGGCACCAGAAGTAGGGAGTGCAGGGGCCATTCAGTTTTAAAAACAAGATCCCCACATGTGTCCCCTGCAAAGATATTCAGCAGCCAGAAGCTCTGCGCTGCTCAGCAGCTGTCAGTGACGACTTTCATGTCATTGCACCAAATCCAGAACAGACTTGTTGACTCATTAGATTATTTTATAAACACAACGGGAACACAGAGCCACTGTGACTCAATCCACCATCACACACACGCGCGCACACACACACACACACACACACACACACACACATGCAGTCACACTCACACGTGCACGTACACACGGCTCATAGTGATGAGCGCTCCGAGGCTGAACTGGTGAAGGAACTGAGCACAGATTGGATATGTGTCACATGGCGTGTGATGTACAGTATGTGTGTGTGTGTAGAAGTGTGCGTTACAGAGAAATATCAGAATTAGCTCACAGTGTTCTCTGCACGAAAACCAAACCTGATTAAACTGCTTACGCTGCAATTTACTTCAAATTTCTTTCTCTAAATTGCTTGAGTAATAATTTACCAAGTTGACTTATTTGAATTATTGCAGGGTTACAGGGAGGAACTTTTAACTGCCTATGAAGCGGTCTCAATGTAATACTGATGGCATATGACCTACATAAGTAAACCAGACCATCAACCAAATGTATGGATTTCTAGACACTGATGGTCATGCTGGTCGTCTGTGCCACCGGGTCGGATCCCAATGCGAAATCAGACAAAAACCAGAACCAGGACTGAGCGGGGCAGCCTGTCCGACCCCTGCTGCAGTAACATGAGAGCTTTCAGGGACCCTGGTGCTCGGAAACACCACCGCTCTGGTCCACAGGAACCGCCAAAATCAACACAAACGTTCCTCGTAGTGGCTTTAACTATACATTTCTCATTATTACGTATTTATTGCTATTTACTGTGGGCAACATACTAGTGCCATACCAGCAGTCATTATAATATACAAATAAACCAATCCTGATTTAAATGTTTTGAAAAAGGCTGCATTGGTTTACAGTTCACCAAGCACAGAAGTCTCACAGCATCATAAGAATGTGTATCTGGAGCATTTTTTCATTTTTGCTGTTTCTTGCATCATACTGTAAATGATTAAAAAGGCTGGAACTGTTCTAGCTTCTAGTTCCTCTGCATACTGGAGACTTTTGGTGTGAAGCCACAGTATGTGGCAGTTATCTCACCGTGTCTGTGCTGTGGTTGATGCTCTATCGGTGCGGCATGATTGTAGATTGAGTGCTTGTGGACGTTCTTCTTGGCCGGGATGAAGTTGAATACGGATATTCCTACACTGAGTTCAAAAGACATTCCTGGTAAAATACAGCTCATAGAAAAAGAACCCCTTACAGTGAGCCACTGTTTTGCAGTGCAGTGGGCTTTGTGTGGTGTCAATAAAAGCTATTTCGTAATTATTGGAGAAAACGACTATGGAGCCGCAGTATGTCTGACAAGTCTGAAGCTACACAACAACCGAAAGGTCACAACCACGTCTGACTCATAGGCTGTTTAAAATATGGACGTGGTGCCCGTGACCTCAGCGTTGGTTTCTGAGGAGCCAAAGTGAAGTGGGCTCAGGCCGTCGCCATTTCGTTTGTTTTTTGGAACCAGATGTGACCATATTTGGACACGACGGTGGTGGTTCCATAATTTGCGTTGATAACTGTGATTTTAATTTGGATGCTAATTTTGACGAGCCAGACACTGATACCTGCTGATTAGTGCTGTAACGTGATACAAACACAGTTCTATCAATCAATCAATTTATTCATCATATAAAATCGTACAAGGTGCTCCAGTGACATGCAATCCAGTTCGCTCCTGACACTCTAAGCAGCCACTTCACAATGCATACTGATGAGCCTTAATATCATTTGAACAGGAGTTAGCAACAGATACCACAACAGCTTTTTTGGACCAGACTGTCAACATGTTTATTTCCGCTGTAAAGCATGTTAACATGGGGGTCTATGGGGATTGACTTGCTTTCGTTGCCAGCCCCAACTGGCCTCCTGCGTGCTGACTCGCACCAGGTCGCACAGGTTGAGAGCCCTCTAAATATCCTGAAAGATTTGAATCAGAATTGTTGTAACCTTGACAGTAAAAAAAGTGAGTTGCAATTTTGGCCTTTTTTTGGGCTCTGGTGTTTCTAGTGGGCAGATTACCATGACATCGAGATTAGCATTTAACAGAAAATCTGTTCCACTATTTAGTCTTCATTTTAAGTATTCAAACTGTTGAAAACGACGGGGACAGTGCATCACAGCAGTCACATCCAAGGACTAAATGGCTCAAATGCTCAGCGAGAGTTGATTAAGTGCTTTATTAGCAGGTCAAAAGATGTCTTGGGGAAAACTGGGGTGCATGAAATGAAAAATTGACATTTCAGACATCTATCCTGCAATCAACCCATGTTTACACCACATGTCACTGATTGTATTTCAATGAAGCTGGTCCTTACACATTGAAACTTCAGGAACAAGCTCGCACTTTCACAGCAGAACCACCTGTTCATCTCTTTGATTTGCTTCTTATTCGGGCTCAAAATGAGGAGGGCGAGCAGAACAGCTTCTTCTTCTTCATCCCAAACAACTTCCTCTGCTTCTCCTTCATACACTCACACTTCCTGGGAGATGTTACTTCCACATCCGCTCAGGGTTCTCCTCTCATCTACATAAATGCCGCTGCTAATGTTTCCAGGAGCCAAAACCGCATTCATTGAACCTTCTTATTGCATAAATGCACAGCCAACCTAAGAAACTGGCTGCGTGTTTTATTCACAATCCCGCATGCACAAAGCAGCTAAGGACCCTTCATTCTTCGCTGGTCTCGTCTCTGCTAGACATCAGTCGATGTTGAACTGGTGCATGAATCATGGGAATAAGACAGTTTCCAGCTGGAATAGACTAACAGTCACCTTAAAATCAACACAGCAGTGTAGAAAACGAATAATGAACTGCATGCTATGTGCCCTCTCTACAACATGTGTTTGCCAGAAGCAGACAAAAGCCAATTAGATACACTGGTGTATTGCTTTTGGAGCCTGGCTGTCAATGAAAACGTGGGTAAATTGATGACACACATACCCAATGGAGAGCTAATAAGTCAAAGAAACATAATTCTACAACTTTGTGTTTTTGTGGTCGGTAATGAAGGCATTATTTCTTATATTATTACCGGAAAAAACATTTTGTTTCAGCTGGATACAGGTTCACTTTTTTAAATTTAGAGCTGAGAAATAACACCTTGGAATAAATTCTCCCTGTTATTGTTTCTAAACGGTTCAGGTCGTTGCACGGTTCAAAAAAGACACAATAAACACAATAAGGAAGAAAAAGAAGCGTGCATGCAGCCAATCGCTGCTCTCCTGCTTCATGCGTATTGATTTGGGTCGGAGCGTCTCTTTCGGCCAACTGGTCGGCTCTCATCAATCATATACCGACTCTCGACACACGTGCGTGCGGATCTCAAATCCGTGGATTTTATACTTTGAGGCGGCGGACCTGTGCACTGGAAGGTTGTTGTTGTTGTTGTTTTTAACGCCTAGAATTCATTGACCGTGAATATAACCGGATACGAGGTGGGATCAGACATTTAAAAAAAAAAGAGATGCGAGTTTGGTGAAAAGTGCAACTCGATTGAATGCGCGGTGATCAGCAGCTGTTTCATATCTAACAAAAAAGGAAAGCGTTTTCATCTATACGATGGGAAGAGATATGCGCACTGCGTTTCAAAAAATAAAGGAATAATCCCCTAATTACACAACGAGCACCCCGGAATCCACCAACGAGGCTGATTGAGGACTGAGGAGTCCACCTCGAGTCTCTGAACTGGATGCAGCTGCTCAACGGATTTGATCAAACACCTTCAGACACGTATCACCCTCAGAGGTAAGTTGGGGGAATGAGACCAAAAATACACCTTCAACGGGAAATGAATATGCTCATTACAGCCTGTTGTTGAATTATTTGTAACGTCCATATTTAGACATACAAGCCCCCCCCCCCCCTCCTCTTCCCAACACACGCACCTGTTGTTCGGATCGGTCATGACGTGGCTGTCCAAGAGTCTGCATCATTATCTGCTGTGTAGTTTGCATTGTTTCCTAAGGCACATGGAGGATTCTGTGGAGAATGTGTGAGGAGAAATGGCCTTGATTCATATTTATCTTTTTGCATAGCGAGATTCCTTAAGGACTGCAGCAGCTAAATAGACTGATCCGTGTTTCATTAAGTAACAAAATAAATGAATTATTGACCGCTGACCTGTGCGAGATATGTCTCGAGATAGGCCTGACCCTCAACTACAGCACGCGACGTGCTGTTTGCAGAGACAAATATAAGCTTGTCTATTTACCTTCAAACTAAAAGCACTCACTCATAACACGAGATCGGAGCAGAACGACTTTTATTTAGAAAACGCCTGTTAGCTGTTGCATGTCACACTGATGACGAGCAACTCAGGAAGCTTGTTTGTGTGTGTGTGTGTGCGCGCGCGCGCGTGTTGGAGCCGGGAAGGCCTTCAGTCGAGCTCTCACTTGTGGACGCCCCACCACAACCATCCCAATCCTCGTCCTCTCGTTGCGCAACGCTTGCACCGCACGGTGGCGCATGCTGTTGCGCACTGGCGCGCTGTTCCGAAGACGTGTCGCTTGTCTGTGTGCCGTCACAGTCTCCCAGTGTTGACCTGAGGAGCGCACTGCGCGCGTAATCCTCTGGGATGTGAAGGCTGCGTCACCAGCAGCCTTTCCTGTTTCTTTTCCCCTTTTATCTGTCATTCTTGTCTTCCTACTTTCTCCCCGTCTTTTCTCTCTATTGTGTCATTCCTTAGTCTGTCTGTCTACACTCTCTCTGTCTGTCTCTCTCTCTCGGTCTGTCTCAGAGTCTCTGCCTGTAGCTATCTCCAGCCTCTCTGTGTGTTTTGCAAGCGCGGCTGAGTCTGTCATTGGCACTCGCTAATGAGCCCTCCACTCTGTCTCCCCATGTGGAGAAATGATTGCACTGGAGAGTGAGTGAGAGAGCAAAGGGAGAGAGAGAGAGAGAGAGGGAGGGAGCAAGTGAGTGAGGAGGCAAGGAGTGGAGCATGAGAGGAGCTGTTGTACCTGCTGCTCTCGGTGCTCCAATATTAACAACGGGTTTTCTGGGAACCGATGCCGCTGCTCTGGGACAAGCCCAAACTGTGGAGGCAGCCGGGCTCAGTGGTTTGTGGACAGACAGCCTACTGCTGCCGGAGGCACTGCTGCGTCTGAGAGTCTGATGGAGGAGGAGGTCACAGAGCCCGATCCTCGGGCAGTGGATCCCACGGGCGTGCCACCATCGTCGCCGGGGACGCACTCGGAGGTAAACGGAGATTTGCCGGGCAACCCGTACCTGAGGGACGGGACGGCGGAGGTGATGGAGAGTCCGGCGAGGTATCCTTTTGTGCTGCAGGATCCTGCTGCGTACAGCCACCACTGTGGGTAAGAATGAGCATTGGGAAGGAGAGAAAGAGTCTGTTGCGGCAGCTGGTGATGTGTGCAGAGAGGTGGCACTTCTGTGGGACGCCCCCGGCTCTTTTTTTCCTCAGTTTTGGAGCGCGTGTGACGATGGGTTGGTGAAATGCCATTGCACTCACTTGGCTGTGCTTTCAAGCACCCTGTGTGCCTCTGCTGCACAGTTCACAGCACTGGGAAGTAATTAGACCATAGATTGATCTCACGGAAGGTTCAGGCATGTCTTAATGATCCATACTGATGTTTCTCACCTTTTTATTAACATTGCAGGGACAGATTTTGGGGCGCATTTGTTTCATTTCATAACTTGGCTTCATTGTACGCAGCACATAGGAACAGATATGGTCGCGTGGTAATTAATCCATCTGCTTTGTTGTTTTTACCTTGATGGTATTCGGCATCTCTTTTTGTGTGTTTGCTGCAGCAGCGTTCAGCATTATTAAAGGCTCACTGTGTTTACACAGACTCATGCAGGTGGACGGAGTCATCAGCCGGCACCAAGCTGCCTCACAACAAGGGAAACGTCAGAGTGTGAGCAGAATACCTCAATTCTGACTTGAGCTCAAGTTCGAGGATTCTACAGAACGTGGCTGTGTTTTTAAGACCAGTTGTTTTGTTCTCTCGCAGTGATGGGAAAACCACTATGGGAATTTGCTGCTGCATTTCTCTCTTTGGGTGGAAACTTTTTCACTTATTCTGCAAATATGGCCACACCACCAATCTGTGATGTCACCGCAGGAATTAGCAAAAGGTGTCCTGTGATTCAGTGTGGTTTTACCCCTGAAGCAAAGCTCAGTTTCTTTTGGTTTTCTAGTGCAGCGCTTTGTCACGATATCGTGAGATGGCGGGAGAATCGGTAATATCACAACTGGAGTATTTTCTTAATTTGGGGAAAAAAAGGGCAAAGAATGACACTGATTGCTCTTCTTGAAGGAAAATATGTTTTCACTCTTCCCCTGATTGGCTTCTGCAAGACTTTGATTGACACATGGTTCACCCCATCACCTGCCATGTACAACCATTTCCAATGCAACTTCTAAGAGGGTTCTGTGTGACGGACCATCTGGTGCATCAGGTTAGCAAGGAATGCTAATTCGTCAGCGTACCTTCAAAGGGGAATTACAACCTGCGGATAACTTGGTGTATTTAAACCAGGCCTGGTGTCTTTTCTCAACATGCACTTGAAAGACCCCAGTGCCATGGTCCTCTTCACAATGTTGATGTTGTGGCCGGAGAGTTTGCTGTGGGTACACAGCGTTCAGCTTGTGTCCTCCTCAGTGTCGGCCCTGTTGCTTACTGGCTGTTGTGCTGTTGGTCTGTTGTGAGAAATTGCCATCTGGCTTCTTTGTCATGCAGCGGCCTTTGACTCAAGCTGTGCTCTTTTTCATCAGGTTGTGCACTCTTCAATAGCCAAGACTCAGAATGGGTGGTGTGGTCGTGGACTGATCAGGCATTTTATATAGAGAGAGAGGGAGTTTCGACACTCGCAGCACTGATGATGTGCAATTCTGTTTCTAAAAAGTATCGATACAAAGACGATCAATGTGTACAAGTAGTCTGTTTTAACTGTCAGGCTACACAGTGTCTAGTTGGACGAAATCATGTAATTACTGCTCTATTCAAAAGGACAAACCACCGGATACGTTGAATATCAACGTTTCTGAACCGAGAAAAGTGTCATCAATGCGTTTCATATCGCCCTCGTATCACACTCGCACAAACGTGTGGCTCATTGCCATGTGGTTAATGTTTTGAAGCGATTGGTTACGTTTATGCCCCTAAAAGTACTTTGAGGACAGAAATGAAAGATCACAGGATTCTTCCTCTGTGCTGGTTCAGCCTTCTCTGCCGGTTGCCCCTCCTTTTCTCTCGTCATCGTTGGAGCTCTTCATCCGTATTCCCTGGCTCAAGTAAATACGGGGCCGCCATCGAATTCAAAGACCTCGTCCACATTGTAGAAATCGTCTAAATATTCAGCCGTGACATTGACAATCTTTTAGACAACACTGAGCTACGCTATCTGTACCCCAACATAACAAACTCTGCCCGGCCCGTCCACGTTTCTGCTGCTGTCTTCCGGCAACACGTCATCTCGTTTCCGAACGAGACTTCTCCTTCAGCGAGACTCTTGTGCTGTCGGACGCTTATGATAACAATCGGAGCCGGTCGGCGCCAAAAACCAGCACTATTAGTGGATGTAAATTGACGGTGCCAAATTCAAAGTATTACGCTGCAGCCCTGAAGCAACACTGGACCAATTCCAGAAATAGTTGTACATTTTTACAATCATTTCGGCACAGAAACATGGGAAAATAATAAGTAGAAAAATACCAAAGCTGCCTTTTAACCACACTTCCATGTTGTATGACACTAATCTGCGACGTCTCGCTGCTAGACACAAAGAGAAATGAGTTCATCCGGCCTCCCCGCCAGCTCTTTGAGGCCGTGTGGCACTTTAATGGCAAATAGCGTAATCGCGGCTTACCGCCTTCTTCCTCCGACGTCGAGGTGTTTTGATTAGTCGTGTCATCTTTGTCTTATCCTTGAGATGATAGATAGATAGATAGATAGATACAGGGGCGGACTGGGGGGAAAAAGTGGCCCGGGAGTTACTGTCAGACCGGCCCACTCAATACACGGCGCGCTGCCCACTCAATGCACGGTTTTTGCAGCAGCTCACTCTTTTCTGCAACACCGTCTATGATTTTCTCACTGTCCAGCATCTGCAAAACATCTGTCTGAGTAGCCATCAACATAAAAGCCTCCAGGTGCTGTTGAGAGAGCGAGCTCCTGAGCCTGTTTTTGATATATTTCAGCGTCGAAAAGCTTCGCTCGCATGCTACCTGTGTGACAGAGAGGGTCATCAGGAACCTGTATGCAAGGCCTATGATGTGGTATGCATCTGTCAGGAGGTTGTACTGCTTCAGAACTCGGTAGCAACAGATTGGACAGTCCTTGCAAGATGAGCACTTTTTGTAAACCATCTCTGCCTCATCTTCAGCCTCATCTTCAGCATCCTCCAGCCCGGCTTCTGTTGTCTTGGTTGTGTACTCCTCAAATACTGATGCCTTCAGCCTATCCCACTGTCGTGCCAGACGTTTGAGCTCGCTTTGTAACTTGCATAGTCAAATCAACGTAATTAACACAATGACAGCCACAAAGTCATAAGAACCAGTCACATATATTCATATGACAACAAAGCACATCAATCCAGCAGACCTGCAGCGGATCCACGCATTCCACCACACAAGAGCACGAGCCATCAAATATTATTCATAAAAACGTTACTGCAGATGTAAAAAAACAAACGCAGTTTGTCACTTACCAAATTCTTTGTTGACAAAGAATTTAATCCCAGTACATCGTTTCAGTTCCAGTAAGAAGTCCTTCTCGATTCATGGACGCCGTGACAGTCGAGCCGCCCCTGTATTTCGCCGGTCTACAGCGGCCATTCGCACCTCCGCGGCCCCGCCCCGACCGTCGCCCTGCACGAGCGCACGGCGCAGACCGCGGTTATGGAGAAAGGTTTTTAAAAGCACCGTAGTGTCCAGCCGTGCTATGGCGTCCTCGGATCGCAAGGAGTAGTATAATGTCAGTTTATACTGTTGATGCAGTACTGTTGACCCCGTCGGCCTACCGGGGATTCCCCCGGTATCCCCGATGGCCAGTCCGCCCCTGGATAGATAGATAGATAGATAGATAGATAGATAGATAGATAGATACTTTATTTCAGACTCGGGGTCCATAGAGACAAATACATAAAAAGACAGACACAAACAATAAAAGTACATCGGCCTAGCAATGCCTTACAAAGAGACAGCTGTACCAATGTCGCCACAGCTGGACTGGTAGCGTGTGGTGCTAAACCTTATGTTGGTTAAAACAAGTATGATCTCATTTACAGAGTCATTCAGTCTACAGATGAATTTGTACATGAGATTTCTTAAAACTGTTTGGAAAGTGTTGACTCGTGCAGCCACAAACATTTCACTGGCACTACTCCATCTCGGTCTCTTTAAAAGTATTCTCATGGCGTCATTGTACGCTACTTGAAGTCTCTGTACACTCTTTTTTGTAGTTTGACCACAAGTGTGCAGTGTAGAGTACAATATGCTCTGAACAGAGACATCTTCACTCCATCTGTACACAGACCAAACTTGCGTGAGACTGTTTGCTTGTGCATACATCATACCACATTGCCTGGAAACGTCGTTATCATCAGACATGTGTTCTGTTAAAAAATGACCAAGATATTTTACTTCACTACAGACACCAAGATTATTGTCAGACAATTTGAAGTCAGGGAAGTTTAGACATTTGTCCTCTTTAGTTCTACAGATCAGGATAGCACTCTTACTGGCGCTGTATTTGATGTCATGTCCACACCGTACACAGTACATATAGTGAGGAGCTGCTGAAGACCAGCGCTAGAAGGACTAAAGATCACCAGATCATCTGCATACATGATGTGATTAACCAGAGTATTTCCAATCATGCACCAGTATTACAGGCTTTCAGTTGCTTGGACAGATCATCAATATACAGATTAAACAGAACTTGTCTGACACCATTGCTAACCCCAAATGGGGCTGACAAACTTTTACCCCATTTTACTCTCATACTCTGGTGCGCATACCAGTAAGCCAGAATTCTCACTATGTATGTGGGGACACCTCTTTGGCTCAGTTTAAAAAATAACTTACTATGATTAACACGATCAAAAGCTTTGGAGGCATCAATAAAACACATAAGAAGTGATGAGTTTTGACCTCTGTATTTGTTTACAATTTCCTTTAAGGTGTGTATATATACACAAGTCAGAACCAGTTTGGCTTTGAAGCCGAACTGGTTCTGTGGAAGTGATAAAGTCATGTGTTCTGTACAGCAGAATTCTTTCCAGGACTTTTGACAGGACGCTGGCCAAAGCAATGGGCCTGTAATTCTCTAGGCTACATACTTTACCAGCTTTGTTTTGAATGACTGGCACTAAGAGAACAGACAGCATTGAGTCTGGTAACAAGCCGTGAACCATGAAGCCAGTAAAACAAATAGCGAGGAGAGGAGCTAACCTCGGACTAGCATATTTAAGGTGTTCAGCAGTAATATGGTGATGACCGTACAAAGCAGTGCTCTCCCTTTAAAGGCATGCATGCAACTTTAATGGAGATGGTTTTTATTTATGTGTCTGCTGTAATTGGGTTCAGTTCCGCTGCGACCCAGCCTTAACAGCCCTGGAAAGACTTGAAAGGACTATAATGATGCAGTAATAGTTTATTCTACCGACCGGCTGCCTTCCAATGGTTTTATTGCAGGTGACTGGAAACACAGATTAAAAAGAAAGCAAGATTATATATGCTCTCAACTGTTTTTATTAAATGTACCATTTTTTGAATGGACACTCTTGAGACCTTGAAAATCAGAATCACATTTATTGGACGACTATGCACATATAAGAAATCGGACTCCGTCTTTCTCAATGTAGTTGCACAGCAATAGAAATAACATCTCGAGACAAGGACGACTAATGAGGGTAAAGAAAAGACGGGACTGTTATGTACACGGGTAGAGGAAAAGATTGGTGCGTGTGTGTGTATATATATATATATATATATATATATATATATATATATATATATATATATATATATATATATATATATATATATATATATGACGTAACTGAATAGATATACATAGACTGTATGATTGTCTGTACTTTGTGCATGTAAAATGATATACTGTGAATACAACATGTGGGATTTATATTGACCGTGACAGATATGTACATATTTAAAAACTATTTGTCCGTTCAAAACTGTAACATGATTATCTTTAACAGCAACAGTGGATGTTCTGTTGTTAGCGGGTTATTGACAGTAGGACTGATATTTGGTGTGTTTTATTTTTAATCGGAGCCAGATATGTTGACTTTTATCTATGTATCATTTCTTCAGATGAACATCTCTATACGAGCAAAAACTGTTCAGGTGAAGTTTGCTGTCGTTTTATTATTTTTATTTCAGAACCTTTTCCTCAGGTATTCTTTGACCTGTCGATCCTTAACGCACCCGTTACGTTTGCTCAGGTGGAACTTGTTGAATGTAGTTTTGTGGAGGAAAATGCTGGAAAATTGTAAGATTTCAAAGTCTACAATCAACTGTTTGCTTAAGCAGTCAAACGTAACCGTCTCTTCTAGTAACTCTAAGAAATGAATAGACTGGTGTGACGGGGTGATTATCATCATCAACATGTTTCGGTGTAAATGTGGAGCAGAGCTTGAGGTGGTTAACTGCTCCAGGTCTAACCACAGTTAGAGCAGCCATCAATAACCATGTGTGGTGAGTTGGACTTGTGTGTGTGTGTATATACCGATATCCGGACCTATATATTAGTTTTAATTCTTTATTATAAGCTGCTTAGAGCTCGTGTTAAGAGGTTGAACAGGTCATAGTTCCCTCTCTAATGTTCTTCTTCATACTGCTGTGTAAACATCTCCTTCAAACTGTATTTATTACATTTTCTCACCAATCACTTCTTTACAGTCCATTTAAGGAGGAGTACAACTGAAACAACTCGTTGATGAATTGATGAGCGAATGGGCTCCCGGATGTGGAGACTGGCTACTTGGTTTGGTTTCATTGTAAATTGGGTCTTTGACTTTTGGTCGGACAAAACGAGCACTCTAAAGACCTCAGTTAGAGTTCTAGGCAACTGAGCAGTTTATTATCGACAGAATAAATAACTAATTGCACAATCAAATAACTGCTTCTTGCACAGTAAAGTATGGAGGTACTAAATAGTGATTTTATCTCCAAGTCATTACTGTGGCTCATTTTTATCAGCCAGTCAATCTGACTATTAAACCCCACAGTCACAGTCCTCGACTCTCTCTGTTGAACTGACGTATCGCAGTGTGCGGGGAATAGCAATTTGATGAGGAAACAAATAGATGTGGTCTCGATTGAGTCTGGTGGTTGCTTCCTAATTGATGTGTTTGCTCTATGATGAACCTGAAGCCTTGATCAATACAATCAAGTGTCACTGTTTGTTTTCCAGTGATGTCCGGTTTCCAACTGCGTGGTGCAATCGCAATTTGAGAGCTAATATGTCAATACATGGAATTGGTGTTGTGACAAGTGATTCACGTGGTGTTTCTGCAGCATCGACTCAGAAGAAAATGCAGAGAAGGTTCTTAAAGAGTCCTCTCGGAGAGCTAATCCCCCGAAATAAACGTACATGAACATTAAATCACAGTTAAGGGAAACATTTACCATCTTTTTTCATGTGGATGTCATCAGTTCTGATGGTAAATGTAGTCCATTTGAAGCAATAAATTCCACAATCCATGCTATATTGACCGAAGAAGTGGAGTTCTCCTGCTCGCGGAGCTGTGCCAGCAGTGCCTACATGTACCAGGATGCATTGCCCGTGAGTTCAGAGGCTCCGTAGTTTGAACTATTGTGAACCAAGACAAGTCTTACAATGTTATTGTGAGCAAAGTAGCGCACAATGACATTAGGTGATAAAAGCACACTCAATGGTCATCTGCCCTGTTGGTCTTGGTTGTATTTACCAGTTTATCTTCAGGATACTGACGAGGGTTTTCAGAACACTTCTGTCCAAGTGAGGAGTAAACCTTTCATGCACTTTCAACACCCACACACACACACACACACACACACACACACACACACACACACACACACACACACACACACACACACACACACACACACACACACACAGGCTCTCTGGAGGTTAATTGGCGTCGGCATCCAACTAGAACTGCCCACGCTGACATTAATCGCAGCAGAAGGATTGTTTCCTTTGGCATCAGAGGGCAACTTGAGCAAAGGCACCACCAGTCAGTGTTTGCCCTCTGCAGCTCAGGTTGAGGAGGGTCCCCGCTTTCCTCCTTGCTGCATCCTTGTCCATAAAATCATCTGCGCTCATATTTTGGGATGCCATTTCCTCAGTTTGCAATGCAAGCAAGGAGAGCTTTGTTTTTGGGCAACATCGAGAGCACACTCGCACCTGGCTATACCCAGAGAAATCCAAGCTGCAATAGCAGCCTGTAGTTCTTCCTTGTATCCAGCTACATCACTGTCACAGAAAACATCTGCAACAACTGCAGGTGTTTTTGACACTATATCCCTAACTCGGAGAGGTAGAAATAAGGTTGAAAAACGGCACATTTGCCCTTTTTAAAGCCACAAATGCAACATGAGGTGGAGGTTGGGGCGGTGGAGGAAGCTGCAGCAGCAAACAACATGACAACAAATAACTTTATGTATGGTTCATTCTTGACCGTAACGTCAGATGATGAAATGATGTCACCACAAGGTTAATTTACAACAGAACCGTTACTAAATAGACCTGGTGTTGGGATTGTTTTCTCATCTACTCAAATGATTCATTCAGTTAAGTGTTTCACGTATTACTAAAAGTACTGAAAATACTTTTGCACTTTCCGACGGTACATCTCTGACCCAAGTCTGCGTCATTGAACATTTTTCCGGTCCTTGTTGCAGAAAGGCATGTCCGTCCTCTGCTCGGCGCTGGTTAGTGCAGGCTTTTAGGTGGATAAGCAGATTACTTAAGAATGCACAGGCCAAATGGTCAGAAATGTGAGAGAACTCACAATGGAGGCCGCAGTTGCCCTCCATGCTCGATGAACAAAGCGCACCAAACACACAGCTGACTTTTGCCATTGTTGAACCGAAGGGCAAAGGTTTGAGCTGCATGACATGACTGCCTCTCATTTAGCCCCCTGAGGTCTTTCCTCTCCACGCTCGAGTTCTCCAACACTGAATTCAAAGTCCGCTCCTGAAGACTGTACTGCAATGAAATGTATGTCAATTCTGTCCCTTGGATGGCAAATCGCTCCGATCAATATTTCCTCATGTTGGCCGCGGCGGAAATGTAAAAGCAATGATGGCGTGCACCTGCGTCAAACAGCTGACAGCTTATGGGTTGTCTGGAAACGATAATATAGAAAGAACAGACAAGAGGGATGATTGTAATATTCATAATGACAACTGAGACATGACTGAATAATTGATGAATTGGGGAAATGAGAAATCCTTAGAATACGTGCGAGGAAAGTCTGTTGTGAAAGAAAGCTTAAGGCGCCGTTGCAGACGTCTCGATATGCATGCTTATTAAACTGACAAACAAGAAGGATGCACGGCCCAGTTTTCAATTCGTGAGCAAACTGATGGCTGGCTGCTCCAAAAAGTGAAACATGAGCATTTATAGGTGCTGGATACAGCGCTAAAAAGGAGCTGATGGACTCAAAAACAAAAATTAGAGATGTATTTGATCAATTGTTGAACAGAACAGGCCAACATTAGTTTCTTTCACAGCCGAGAAAAACAAAATGAGTTGAGATTCCCTTTGCTTCTGGTTGGCTCAGATGAACCACAGTGAACAGTTTTCTTTAATGTGATTTGTTGAACTCTGATATGACAGTCCTGTTTAAGAAGTTATCTTTGCTGGTGTGTTTCCTCCAGCATTACTTGCTCTGACTTTTTGTGTTATTCTTTAATATGTCCCGATGGGTTATTAATAATGACTTACTCATGTTTATAAGAGAAGACTAAAACTTGGGACGGCAACATTGGGAAAAAACAGCAAGAATAAACTCGATTTTGAAAGTATCCAACGGGAAAGAAACCACCCCAGTGTTTTCAACGGCTCTGAAAAGTGAAGGCAATGCTGAAGTGCCTTAAACCTGCATTCTCTGCAATCAGGGGGCGGGGACTCTGGTTGCAAAACATAACTTTGATTGTCTAGAAGCCCATGAGAAAACAACCCTATTTAGTAAGGTATGGTCCCATTTAGAGTAACATAGACTATAGAGTACGCTTTAAGGTGTGACGACTTTGTGATTGACTCTTCCGCTCACTGGTCGCCTAGAACCAAGATGGCGACGTCCAAAAATGCCAAAGTTGAGGATTCAAAACCGCAAAGTAATGGGTGACGACACGGCGACCACGTCCACTTGTGATGGTGTATGTGAGCCCCACTAGCTCCAAAAGTCACACAATTATAAATTGCAACACTGAGCCCATCCCTCCAGGCCTGCCTCCGAAACCACTAGCAGCTTGGGTGACTCGTAATGAGTGCACGGTAGAGAGTGTGCATGCAGTAGACAGACAGGTAGCACATCCAGTCACTTCATTGTCAACCTGCCACAGATACTGGATTACATTCTTTGTAACAAATGTGCAAGTGGCTGAACTGTCCTATTTTAAAGGCCTTGATGTGTTTGCATTTGTTATGAGCCAACTCAGAAATGGCCTTTTACTGATCAAGCATCAATAACTTTAATAAAACATAGGTTACAACTTATAAACCCTTTACTTTGAGTAAGCCTTATTACAGAACAGTATCCGTAGTTCAGCGATGATTCTCCTGGCAAATGTGTGGTGTGTATATGTAATTGTTTTAAAAAAAGATGGGTAGGAGGAAACCAGCAACATTAGCAGTTGAAGAATTAGACTCACTCGCCTCAAGAGAGCACTATTTGGTAATTTGGTCAGCAACACTACTAAACTTCAGTTTGCTGCTGCGGATGCTGCTGAAATGCCAAAGAACTTGTCCTCTATAGTTTCATGAAAGAGTGTGTTTCACTTTCAGATGTTTGTGTCATCAGAGCTCCTGTGGTTGTGAGGCTGACTTCACTGCAGAAATCCGATGTTGAGAGACCAACGCACTGAGAAGCTTCAGGAGCAGTTCAGTGTTCTGCACGGCTCTGTTGGCGTAATGTCGCGGTTCGTTGTTGAACCCCTCGTTCTGTCTCAGAAGCATCTCCTCAAAGTGCTCGAGACCAAATCCAATGAGAGAAGGAAGCAGTCGCCCGAATCTCTCTGCTCTATGTGCTCTTATTTCCCCCCCCATGCCCTTGGGTTTCCATTTATTGAATAATTAATTGCCTCCGTCACATTCACACATACAGTACACACATTTGTGCGCACACACACATTCGCCCCGAGTTATAAAAGTCCCCCTCACTGTGTGACTTTCCATTTAGCGAATGAGTTCTGCCTCATTTACGGATCTCGTTCATGCTGTCCCCCCTTGGATGTTGCTCCAGCAATATCACAAATGGATAAACCAGCTCCCTGTTGCTGATTATGAGTTCACATTTTTATGTCAGCCTGGTCTCCCAAAAAAATTCATTCCCACACAACACAACACAACTGCACTGTCAATTATGTCTCGAGGGAAATGTATTTTCTCCCGGCTTCCGTTTGTTTTTGACGACCAATAAGTTTCTGATCAGTGTTGACTTGCTTTAACTATACGTCCAAAACTTATTTTAATTAAAATCTAATCCGGGGGAAATTGCATCTTATTTGAAACACAATTGAGAATGCAGTTTAGCTGTATGGGAACCACAGACTGTACATAAGAATTGAACCCATTGGTTTGTAGACTGCCGTTATGAAGCCTCAAGTTCGACGATTTTGCCGTCAGCATCTTGAATTACGGTCGTGGCCATGTTTTTTTTTTTTTCAACCAACGAACTCAGGTAGTGGTAGTGACCTGTCATTCACAGTAAGCCCGCCCTAAATTATACTCTGATTTATGGTCTATTTGACTCTAAGTGGATCATAATGTACTAAATGAACATCATGCTGTATTGAAGAAGACTTCAAACTAGAGATTGAGACATAAACTCATGTTCACAATGTTTACTGAGGTAATAAGTCAAGAGAGAAGTAGTCATTTTCTCATAGACTTCTATATAAGAAGAATATCAGACTTCTTTTTGCAACCAGAG
Organism: Melanostigma gelatinosum; assembly: GCF_949748355.1. NCBI lineage: Eukaryota > Metazoa > Chordata > Actinopteri > Perciformes > Zoarcidae > Melanostigma > Melanostigma gelatinosum. The sequence continues at coordinate 21,680,378 of NC_136640.1, forward strand.
GAGTCGCCCCCTGCTGGTCAGTAGAGAGAATGCAAGTTTTAAGACACTTCCACATTGGCTACACTCTGCAGAACCGGAGGTTGCCGTCTGATGGGAGCATTATTTTGTAGGAGACATGGTTGTGTTTTAAACTTCATTTTAAGCTTTGTTGAAAAGAGGATTTATGCCCCTTGCAGGTCAATTCTTCCATTTTTATTCTTGGCTAATTTGAATGCCTGATTACAGGATGTAATGTTGCAGTGACATGGGAGCTTCACCTTGCTGATAACCCGCTTTCAGAAACATGTGTAATGTGTGGAGTTTCTAATTCGTGTTTTGTGTTCTGAATTAATCCTCCCAAAAAAAAGAACACCCAAGAGAGAAATGTCGTCAGCGCTTCCCTTTCCCGAACTAAATGTTTCCTTCTGTTGCCTCTCAGGGAGAAGATGCCGTTCCACCAGGTGACGGCAGGCCTGCTCTACAAGGGGAACTACCTGAGCCGCTCGCTGTCGGACAGCGACAGCGACGTGCTGGCCAGCATCACCGTGGAGGAGCTTGATGGTAAAGCATCTCAATAAACCGTCTGGCTGCTGTCCTGCCTTATGCTTAATGTCCATTGAAAGAGATGTGGCTGCTGCTGCTGCTGCTGCTGCTGCCGTTCAAACCCCCGTACTGGCAACATTTAACTTCAAACGAAGATGAGCAGATGATAGAGTTTAACACCTACTGTATGTCGCTGATGTAACCTAAAAAACTGACTTGATGAATTTCAAGATGATGAATTCATTGAGAAGCATTTCAGTTAAAACTCATAATCTAAATCAGGGCTGTCAAAATATCAGATTGTCACTACACGGTTATCAGGGCGAAAAAGAGTTAGCAATAATTCCATTGCAATATCTATAGAAAAAACCCTCAATTGAAGTTAATCTTCAATTGAGGGTTTTTTTGTCAAATGAATTGCACTCAAAATCCGCTTGTTGGTCGGTGGAGAGAGTCTATAACTGTACATGTGAAATGATTTAAGGGGCACTGGATTAGTTACTCATTGTCATATGTGTTGTTTTAGTAACATCAATCTGTCTGTTTTTACTGCTGGTATATCACAACACCCCGAAACTAAACGCAGCATCTTTGCCTGGGCAGAAACAAATAATTAGTATTTGCTTTCACTGACTTTATTATAACAGTCGGCTCTATAGTGCAGGAAAGACGACACACTTGAACTGAAAGACTTGCACCTGCAGTGTAGTGCTGCATATAAATGATTGTAAACCCACCGCAGCTTCACGTTTAGTTCCGCTTCATGCCGGCTGGAGGCGGATGTAGAACCAGAACCGAGTGGAACGGTGACCGAAAGTTCAACAACAACAACGTCTGCTGCAATAGAAAAGCAACAACGACGTTGAGGATCTCTGTCGTTGACCGCACTGCTTGTAATGAACAGGAGGCACAGGCTGTCATGTGACTGTAAGGCGGATCAGACGGTCACACAGTGGGAGGCACTGCTTGTAGTATTTTGGGAAACAAGGCTGTGTACACGCTGCAGAATCCCAAAACCCACACGGAGCTTCGTTCCCTGTTTCCTAACAGATCCACAAATGATGTGGCGTACCGGAGGGCCATATGCACACAGGTTTTGTCTTAAAGAGGCAGGCGCTGATCCGAGTCGGCCCAGTGGGTTTTTACAGGCGATAACTCTTTAAGAAACAACACAGTGCCATGAAACCAGCGGTGTCCTCCTCATCTGAGCCAACAAAGCACAGTAATGCATTACTCTCCACGTAGTCTATCTCATCGGCAGCATTCGCGGACCGCTGGCCTCTGTCTCTCCACTTGACAATCTGTGCCGTTGCTGAGGCTGTGTTTCATGGACCTTTTGTTTTCCAGCCTGTGTCAGAGTAATCACCTGGGCTGGTAGAACACAGAAACTGATCAATTACAGTCTGCAGCAGTGGCAGCCCTCATCGGCGGCAAGCAAGTAAACAAACGAGACCGCCGGAATACTTATCCATTGATGCGACATTAAGCATGCCGCCTGGAAAATTAGCTACAGAGCGCACGTTAATAGCCAGATACTCCATCAGGGTGGAGCTTTAATATGCATGGAGATATTTGCAGCGTGTCAAATTCCCGTTTCAGCGGCTTTAATATCTGGCGAGGAAGAAACAGCTTATGGTTCAAGGGCCCTCATGATGGTGAACATGGTGAAGATGACGAACACTAATTACTGTATCATACACTATTCACTATACACTTAGCTGTTGGGTGAGCGGTGGTGGTGTCACAGTGGGCTCGCAGCTAGAAGGTCAACAGATGCTGGGATGCACTGGTTTTGCACTGGTTTTGCACTGGTTTTGCACTGGTTTTGCACTGGTTTTGCACTGGTTTTGAAAACCTTTGGACAAAGAGTAAAAAAAAAACAAGCAATTTCCAGCTGTTGTTTATTTTAAATCAAAAGAGGCAAAGTGGACATATTTCATCAGACACCATTAAAAAAGTTGCCACCGGTCTTGTCTTTCGAGAGTCATTAGAATCTCCTGTATGTACTGCACGTCTCCACCGGCGCTCCTTCTCCCCGCTGCTGCTTATACAGCGTCCGCATTCTGCACATTCAACACATTCTGCCTCGCAATATTTAAAGAGGCAATTAATAGTATTTGTCCAGGTCCATTTAAAAAGCTTGCAGCAGGGCGAGCTGTCACACGGCGGAGAGTGTGGAATCAGTCAGCTGGCAAATGTCTCGCCTCTACGGAGAAGCTGCTGTTGCCCTATAGAGCTGCTGTTGCCCTATAGAGTCTTTTTTTGACGGTGTGGATAACGCCTTAAGATTCATTCAGACAGTTATTGGCCAGCAACTGCTGAGCAAATGGGGGCCACTTTTGCAAATCCTTTGCATCACCTTCACGTGTCTTTGGTGCCCATAAAGTCGACAGTGTCATCGCAGCAGGAAGGAGAGTTGTATGTGCTGTGTACGATCTTTAAATCGGCATTTAAAGTTGGTAATTTGTTCTTCGGAACAGAATTAAAAAACGTGTCTCCTTGATCTTTCAGTTAATATTTGTGATCACACTCCCTGCCAAGCCTGGCTGCAGAGCTGAGCCTCTGACAGGCGATCCCTTTAAAAGCCCAAACGAAGGAGCTGGCTTTGTAGATTTAGTTTGATCATTTGCACCCAAATGCCAGTTCGTGAATGTCGTTTTTCTTCATTAGCTCTAAAAGCAATGAACCTACATTTGTGCTCTCTGGTCTGTTCTTAGACTCTTGCAGGGAAAACTCTGATCATATGCCAGACTTGTGCCCTGAAAGATAAAACTGAGCTGTTCGTGCTAATACTTACAGTCGTGCGGTTTCATGAGCTACAACAATTTAGGGGATGTGGAGTTCTTATTAAATTGACCGCTATCTCAACTTGAAGTCCTCGTCTGTAATCGTCTGTGTCTTGATAAATGTTCCTTTTTACATAATAAGCAATAGAATGATGGACAGAGGTTGGTGAATAACTTCTGACTTGTTCAGTCTTTTGGTGTGCTGTAGAGCTCTTCCTCGTGTGAATTGTGCTTTCTTAGTCACGTTGATGTTGACCGATGTTGGTACTCTACAGGCCAAAGGCTGCACAAGGCCAGCGACCCTCGTTTACATGTGTGCATTTAGGGAAACTTATTTCATTTGGGTTTTCTTCAGCAAATCAAATGTTAACTGCATTTTCTATGCCCTTAGCCAGAGTGTCCATTAATTGGGCAGTTGCAACAGCAGGACAGGAATGCATTGTTAGGGAGCTTTAAGTCTGAGAACTAAATGTGCACACAATTTGAGATGTTCCATTATTTCCGGTACAGAGCCGATACCAGGGAGTTCACAACAAAAAGTGTGTGTGTGTGTGTGTGTGTGTGTTTGTTTTTCCGGAGCTGATGATAAAAGTAGCTAAGGAGTGATTCATCTTGTTACCTTTATTTAATTTTATTAAAGGTATAATGAACGCAGTGGAAGAAATCCTTCCTTGTCGGCACTTAAGGTTCTTCTTTCACTCAGCATGCTGAGCTGGATCAGACAGCGGTAAGCCTGCTGGGAGCTGGGTTGTGTCTGCTCAGCCCACCAGAGCTGAGCTTTCCTTGAGGGAGAGAGGGAACAGGGAGGCTGACCGGCACCAGCATTAGGCAGCTTGTTTCCAGCTCCTTGGGCACATAAACAGCAGTTCCCACTCAATGGGGGCCACATAGATTCATATTCAAACTTAGCAGAGTGGCCGAGGGGCTCGGCCTCTCCTCACTGCCTGCAGCACACTGACTAACTTGCAACAGTCTTGGCATCAGTTGGGGAGCTGTCCAGGGTGCTGACTGTGTTTACCCTTTCCTCAGTCCCACTGGGGCGCTACAACACCTAAAGTCACTGATCATTCTGGTAGCAAGGAGCCAAGTATGGAACAAAGTCGTTTACAGATTTGACACGGTATTAATCAGAGATCAAAATAAATATCTCAATCATTCTGTGTACATGCATCCCAAAATTCCCAAACAAAAATGTGTACTGTAAATGCATTCAGTCATCTTTTATTTATTTAGCTTTATCCCGTTCTTATTAATAGATCTACCTAGAGCTAAAGTAATGAGTTGATTAATTGACTGATTCATTATTTTTGACATTGACAGAGAGATTGACAGAGGCTTGATTACGCCTGTGATTACACACAGAGACGATTCTATTTGGTGAAATTAGGTTCACCTGAGAGAGCTGAGCAGCTACCATGTGGACATGTTTTTCTGCAGTCTTTTTGGCTTTACTCAAAAGCTTTTTCGTGTTTTGTACGTTAATATATTTTTTGATCGAACTATGGTTTATGTCATGAATAGCCTATCTTTTCATAACGAGGTTGATTTTTTTCTTTGCCCTGCGTTTGTGAAGGCTTTAACAGGCCAGGCAAGTTTATTTCTATAGCACATTTCAGCAACCAGGCATTTCAAAGGGTCGAAAGACAAATGACAGAGTGCAAAAGAAACCACTTGTGTAAAAACAATAAAAAATACGGTCATTTAAGTGCCAAGAGAATATAAAATAAAAACTACCTAAAATAGAATAAGACGGGTAGGAAACAGAATAAAATAGTGCAGTGTAGGAAACATTTAATGTAAGACAGCGGCAACGGTGACTGGGGGGGATTACATAATGCAAGTAAACAGGCACCAGTCATTCAAGTGTACATAGTCACAGACACACTCTCAAATAAACACAAACACCCTTATAAACATTTTACACTGTGAGGCTTCATTTGCAAAATAAAACAAACTCTTCAGGATTCTGGTTCATCAAAGTTGGAGTTCGCTCTGAAGTCTTTCCGGTCTTAACTTCTGTCCTTCCGGTAGAAATATTGCTGTTCCAGATATCAAACTTTGAGTTACAAAGCAGCTCAATAGTCCCCGTGTGTCACGAGTGTTGATGAACAGACACATCGTGCATGAAATGGACTGAGTCGTTTGGACATGTAAACCCAGTCTCCATGTTGTTGTTTGGTTCCAACACACTCCTGACACAGGAGAGTATACACTACAAGGACCTGCGTCACAGATTAATGCGTGAGATGCTCCTTTTAATGCAGGGAACATAATCTGGACGCCTTTCGTTTGTGTTTGTTAGCGTTTCCAAATATTCCCTTTTCAAGCGAGGGTTTTGTATTGTTACAAATGATGTTGCTTGCTTTATTTGCTCAGGACCAGCTGTTACGGGGAAGCAGCGACATCTTGTTTTGATGCAGGTCGCCAACTGTGACCCCGTTATTATCTGCTGTAGGCGCTCGGCGCAGTGAAAGCACCGCTCTCTATTTTTATGAGCTGATTCATAATTACTGCTCCAGTTATGTCTTGTTGCTCCAAATCATTTGCCAGCAGTCTGGTCCAGATTGGCAGCAGTGCGGCAGATAATAAAATGATTGATAGGCTTATTTTCCTCATGATGTTTTTGGTTTCAGTTTGGCAATTTCTTGGTTCAAGGCCGTCAGAACTTAAGTTTGTTCCCTCAATAGCAATTTGTTCATGTTTTTTCCTTTGTAACAAGATTGTGTGGTTTTGTGTGCTACACCAGAATCTGGGCAACTGTCAGAGAATGTTTGTGTGGATATGAAATAAATGAATCTTATTTTTAAGTTACTGTTGCTGCCCCTTGCATAGAGATACAGTGCATGGCCTCTGTGCCTCTCTGGGAAGGATGGAGTTAAGCCATCCTCTCCAGTCTCAAATGATTCAGTGCTCAACACTGTGCTCAAGCATGTCATGCAGTCATAGTGTTCTTCAGAGAAGTGACATTCCACCTCTATTTAAAAACAGCAGATGCCCGTCTGTTTTCTGCCCCACACCCTCTCCTGTCTGTCGGCGCTCTTTATGAAATATGCATTTATAAGAGTGAGTCAGCTCAGTAATATGTCGCCGCGGCAGCACGTGTGCAGCGTTGTTTGTAACATCAAACCCGAGACGCCACTGCAGGTAACTCATTTGAAAATGGAGGTTTGCAGTATAAAGGATGCACAGAGCAGGAAGGGTATACAGCAGCATCAATGGGAGTGATATTCTACACAAAATCACTTTTCAGAGATGCCCCCCCCCCTAAGCAAACCACACCCCTCTAGCTTGCTAACTCTTTGAATGTTGCTCTGGACGTTGGACTACTTATGAGAGATTCAAAATGTACTGTAAATACAAACCAGTGAAAAGAGAATAAAGGAGCTCACCGAAGGGTCACGTCGGACATGAAATTCCTAAAGCGGGCAGACGTGAAGGCGACTGTGACAGCAGGTGGAGAAAATGAATCGATGTGGTGGAATTGATCTTGTTAACCTAGAGAGAGAGAGAGAGAGAGAGGAAATGAATAAGTGTTTGTGTTCTTGCAACTTGGAATTTGGCTGCATTGTTCATAGATGCTGAGTGGATTTCCTTTTTGTTGTCTTGGCAGAGATCCGTGAGGCGTTTAAGGTGCTGGATCATGACGGAAACGGGTTCATTTCCAAACAGGAGCTGGGCATGGCCATGCGCTCGCTGGGCTACATGCCCAGTGAGGTGGAGCTGGCCATCATCATGCAGAGACTAGACATGGACGGTGAGTCGCATGTACACACACACACACACAAAAGTGTTTGGCGTCAGCAACAGGCAACTTGCACACATGCACACATGACATGTGGGGGGGGGGGTCTTCATATTGGTTGTCTAGCTAGAACAAAACTCATCTCTGCGCTTAAATAATACACCCAAGTTGATTTCTGCAGCGCCATCCTCACTTTTACATCTTTTTAACCTTTTTCCCTCGGAGATAACACTCACAAGAATGAGACGGTTTCAAGCAAGGCCTGTCTGCGTTAACCGTGAGTGAGACATTGCAAAAGGATAGACTCCTAAAATTTAATACGGCTGGGAGGGGGAAAATGCAATATGCAAATCCCTGGGAACATATTCAAATTCGTCATGCTGCTATGCAGCCTTTGATAAGTGCTTTTCGTTTTCACTGTGGAGAGAGAAATAACTATAAAGGGTTCAAGGCTGAATATTGAAGTTTAAGACGTTAGAATGTAGCTGCTTATGTGCCTCAGGGCCGGGTATTGTTGCATCGTCTACTGCAGCAACTCGAGGAGGCAGCCGAGGCTGCTTTCCAACCCCACGAAGGTCACAGCAGCTTTGGTCTCAGGGAGTCTGTGAATTGTAATGCTGTTTGTTTATTTATTCACTTGTTTCTCATTGTTCTCTCCATCTCTTTGTGTCGAATCTGAGTTTGTTGGAGTTGCAGATGGGGAAACCTCTTTCCCTTTAAACGACCCAGGTCGATTGATTGATGTCAACAGCAAAAGACTGGGGTTAGGCATTATTGAATATTAGGATTGACTGGCGGCCTTGCAAGGGCTTTGTCATGATCGGGAATAGAAAGTGACAGAACTAACATGGTGTAAATTGTTTACATACAACTAGGCGGCAAACCTCTAGTTCTGCCGAGTGAAGCCAGTGTGGAAGTGTCTTAAAACTTGTATTCTCTCGACTAACCAGCAGGGGGAGACTCCTCTGGTTGCAAAAAGAAGTCTGATTGTATAGAAGTCTATGAGAAAATAACTCTACTTCTCACAATACAGCATGATGTTCATTTCGTAAATTATGGTCCATTTAGAGTCAAATGGACCATAAAGCAGGGTATGCTTTAGGGCGGGCTTAGTGTGATTGACAGGTCACTGCCGCTACCAGAGCGCTACCACTTCCGTTCCTTGGTTGCCTAAAAAACATTATGGCGACGGCCGTAATCCAAGTTGGCGACGGCAAAATAGCCAATTTGAGGCTTCAAAACTGCAATCCACAAACCAATCGGTGATGTCGGGATGATTACGTCAACTTCTTATATACAGTTTAAGGATACAACTAGTTTCATTTGGCCAGTAGGAGGCATATTTTTTTGTTTTTGACGCATCACACAAGCACCTTTCAGATCATGGTGGTTGCGGGGCAGAGGTTGGGGTGGGTGGGTCAACACCGGACTGTCACCCAGGAGGCCGCTGTTCATGTACCGTGTTCAACCAAAAAGGTCGATGAGTTACTTTAATTTGTCCATAACTTCAACAACAACATAACAAACATACTTATTTTACACCATTGTAAGATTAATGGTTAGATGGAGCCCTAATTAATGTATTAGTTCATTATCTACTGTATCCACTTCCATCACACCCTGATATGAAGAGCAGTAACGATATACAGTTATTTACAGAGCAATTCTTGAAAAAATCTTTTCATACGCGCGTCAACTCAAAAACCACGAGCCATTGATCAAAGGAGCACGGAGGAGAGGAGGGCATAAGCAGATGCATCAGAATGGACGGTAGTGACTGTATCTTGAGTGGGCAGCTGTGAGGATTGGATCCTCGGTCACAGCCATCGATCTCTGGAAGATGCTGATCGGTTATCTGCTCTGCTCGTCCCTGCTGTTAAGCCGATCTGTGTGATCGGCGTTGTGCTCTGCATGCCCTTCAGGGAGAGGTGTGACCACTCGTCTTTGTTCCAGATTGCAGCATTGCGCCAGCCTTTGTTTATTCAGGAGAGATTACACGTGTTGTTCTTTTTCTTCTGTTGTCAATGACCTGGACTCCAGGTCTCTCTCTAAGTTTGACTCGAATTTATAAGTTTGGATTCCCTATTGTCTTTAATTAGACTTGTTTGTGTGTTACTAAAGGGAGCAGGATTCCACATCTTTCTTTAATTCATTGTTCTTTTTCGAGCTGAAACAGGATCCTTGGTATTGACATAACACAGGAAGAGACTTGTCAAAAACAGGTGGCTTGGACTACAACAGACACAGAAAGTGACTCAGCGACTTACGCGTTATGTTGACTCATCCATCAAAATGAGAGTCGGCATGCAACTCTCACCCGCTTTTACACCTTGCATGAAAAATGCACCCAAAAGATCACGGATTGTGATCCGATCAGCCAAACTACTTCCGCGGGTGATCAGGTACGCACATTGGGGCCGCATTGAACACGAGCGTTTCAATTCACATTCAACAACTACGTGGGCGGCAGTGATGCGCGGGGTCGACCCACAGCGTTCGGGTACGCTTACTAGAAATGATCACAGGTACAGGTGGGAGGGTCAAAAAGGGAAGGGGATCCAAGTACATTATGAATAACTTACAGAAACATTGCGTGCAATAGACCTCCCCCTCTCTCCTCTCAAACACGCACAGCGAGCGCCGCTCAGACTTTATCTCTGTTCTTGTCTCAGTCCTTAGTCCTGAGAGGATGTTGTGGGTTTGGCGGGGCAGATTTGCTCTCATAACAGGTCGCTATAAACGCCGAGGGGCATGACACCACGTCAGTATGGGAATGGACTGGACAACCCTGCCATTGGTTTGTTTTTACTCCTACTCTATTTCTATGGTAAATACTCAACATCAACTGGTTTTTACAGCATGGCATATCAGTAAACCAATCAGCACACCAGTCCAGTAATGTCCTCTGGTCTAACCTGTGTGATTTGAAAAGTTTCTGGTATCCGCCAAACAAACGCAGTGTTTTAATTCAGGTGTCTACGTTTTTTTCCCATCTTGGGGACATTAATGCAAACACACTAACAATCTGTAAAAAATGGTCCAGCCTGAAAAGCACCCAACAATACACGGGTTGTTTTGATCCAGTAAACCAACAGATTCTCAGTCATTTATTATTAAGTAGGTGCAGGTTTTTAGATCACCAAGAGCATAAAAATACTGTGAATACCATAAAGTTGTTTAAATAATTGATTCCTTTCATTTATTATACCTGCCCATTTATTTCCTTCCACGGGTCTGGAGCTTGCCAGCATACTGTGTGTCATATGGAGAATTATGAAACTATACAAGTCATTTATTATATCTTTCTAACTTTCAATTGGTTAAAACATTTCTTTAATCACTACCAAATTAATTACCAGAATGGAACAGGACTCCAACACAATTATATTCAACTATTTCCCAATAAGCAGTAATAAGTAGCTGGTAATTTATTTAATACATTTCCATCTCCATTATAGCTACCAACACTAATAGACTATTTTGACCAATGTATAAGCAATATAAACCTGTTTGCACTGTTGAACACGGTGGAGATTTTGCGAAGTAGTGATGTCTCTACCAGCAAAGCCGTTGTTTAAATCAGGCATATGACTCTGAGGCTCTTATAATATTGCACCGGGTAGACAGACAGGTTTGTGTTGTGCAAAACCCCTGTTGCACTGATGTGTACGGGTGGGCGCACACTCATTCACACACACACACACACCCTCACCCCCCCCAGGCGTGCTTCTTGGTTCATGGGAAGTCCAAGAGTTGAGTCAGCAAAGTTACACAAAGAACCAAGAAGGCGGCTTGGGATTCCCCGGGAGATGAAGGAGGGGGGGGGCAGCCATCGCACCCCCGTGAAGTCCGGGAGGCCGGAGGCGGTGTGATCCATGAGAAGAGAGATCATTAGTCTAGAGAAGAAAGAAGGGAGAATCCCAGCCGAATTCAAAAAGACGGAGTCAGCCGTTCCAGGAAAAAACTATAGGGCGGTCAGATCAGTAGGTTAGCCTGAGGGTACATATAAATAAACTTAGCCTTGACAGTGGCGTCGCTAAAAATGCTGAGGGGTTCATATGGACCACAAAGGCAGACCTGGCTTTCAAAGATTACGCTGAAGTAAGGGTTTTTGTGTCATCAATCAAGTGATATGTAGGAATCCGTTTGAAGTCAGAGATCTGAGGCCCGGACGAGTATATAGGGGCAGTTTTGAAACAGCAGAAGGACCTTGAAGCAGCTTTGGAGAAGGAGTTGGAAGGAGTCTCTAATCCCGTGCGGGCTCCGGCCTGCACGGAGGAGAACTTTAACTTTTTGCAGAGTCTCCGGACTTTGAGAGTCAGAGTTTTTAAGAAAACTTAGAAGGTTTTTTGAAGTCGAAACAGGAGAGAAAGCTCACTCTGTCCAGTCCTGCGCTGGGTGAATCATTAACTTTTTCCTCCGTAGGCTACACAGCTACACAGTCTGCTGGCTGAGTCAGTGCTTTTTACAGATCCTTTGTCTGTAAACTGCTCTGAAGGGGTTTTTGAATACTTAGGTGATTTTTTCTTATATTTTTCAGTTAACTATTTTCTCTCTGTATTTTGGACCAAGAGACTACACTTTGATTTAAATGCAAATAAATAAATAACGAATTAGTTTCTTCGACCAAGTCCTTTTCTTCATATTGTCTTGAGAAGCCAGCCCAGAGAAGGGGTTACGCCTCAGCAGATCCCCTTCATCCCCTGAGGTAAGTTGTGTTTGATCCAGCTCGGTACATTACTGATGGCATTCTTGAAATGCCCAAACCACACTGATACTTATTCTAATAATAAAAAAAAAAAAAATTAATAATTATTAATTTTTCAATTTTTTATTATCGGATTAAAAAATCGTGAGGGGTCACCCCCCAGATATCACGTAACAGCACACAAATTGCACATTTTGCAGAACCCCAAATATCATCAGTCATGTGTCCACCATGTTACACCACTGTGTTTCTACAGTAGACCAGAGCAGACAAACCTCTAGACTCTAGAGAGAGTCAGTGGTCGACTGTGGCTCAGGAGGTAGAGTGGGTCGTTCCTCCATCAGAAGCTCGGCGGTGTCCTTGGGCAAGACACTTAACCTCAAAATGCTCCCGGAGTCTGTTCCATCGGTGTGTGAATGTTAGTGAGATAGTCCTGATGGGCAGGTGGCACCTTGCATGGTAGCCACTGCCATCAGTGTATGAATGGGTGAATGGCTTGTAGTGTTAAAGCGCACTGAGTGGACGAAAGACTAGAAAGGCGCTCTACAAGTATAAGTCCATTTACCACTTTAGCGTTTTTATGTTGCCTAAAAGACACCGTTGTTCGACCACACGCTCGGTAAGGGAGCGGTGAACGGAGCGATATTCTGAATGCAATCTTCAGCCTCACCACTAAACCCTACTCACTGCTCACTAACTCACGAACCTTTGTTTCTGGCCACCCTTGTTTTTTGGCTCTGGTTTTGCTTCACAAACTCTTGAGAAAAAAAGCTACTAATTTAGCCTCTTTGCTGTTTGACGGTGGTTTGGTACAGGAGCACACAGTTGTTTCTGCAGGAGTTGATTTGCTTAAAACAGCTGCCTGCTGCTGGAACCCAAGTTGATGAGAGCTGTGAGACTGAAACATACACAAAGCGTGCTTTAAAGCTCCCTTGACACAACATTTAGTCATTCGTTTCGGTGTAAAGATATCACTTGAACAACATACTGGTGTTTTGTAGCCTGGTCCCAGTACAAGCACAGCTACTTGTACTTAATCTAACCTTGAACCTGTTCACCCAGTCAACCCTTATCTCTACTGTCATCCATCCATCCTCCTGTCCCGACAATTCTCAAACTTTCCTGAAACCTTTCACCAATCTTTTCACAATTCCCTCAGCAACAGTGTAGGTTTGGTTCATCCAAACGTACAGATAATAAACTGCAGGGGAGTTAAAGAAATCTCACCGGGCTTTCCACTCAAAGACAAAAAATGGAGAAAAAAAAAGATTCATGGTTTGATTTGGTTGCCGTCTGCAGAGTATTGATGCTTCGTTTTGGAAGCACCATCAACAACTATCAGCAGGCTCCCGGATCAGTACTGTTGGAATCAATGATGCGCAGCAGGTGCTCCATGTTGTGAGCGATACAGTAACTGTAAACTTTGATCTGCTTCGTATCCAGTGTGATAGAGCTAGTCGGAGCTCATTGCTTCATCTTTTGTCTCCGTGGTAAACTGAACGGTGCGATTTGAAGGGTGTTGGTCTTACATTTTAACAACAAAGACACAAACAGCATCCGTATTTCCCCTTTAAGCCAAAAACATCGTGCTTAATAATTTAGTTCCAAAGGCTTCAATTATCTCTCCGCTATGTGCCGCTTTAATCCACGATAAATTCATTGCCTTTCCTTCATTGCTCGGTTTCCCTCAAAAAAACAGCTTGCACATATTTAGCTGGCGGTTCTTGGCCTCGACTCGCCCTCCAAACCAATGAAGGTCCAGAGAGACTGTGTTCATGCTGGTACAGTTCAGCCTGAACAGCAAGATAAGACAGCAAAACAGATCCAGACCAAAAATACAAAAAAAGGTTGTTTTTCCGTTACGCAGCCTGGAAATTGCTCTGCAGTTCATAGAAAGTCCGTTCATCAGATTATCTGATGGATAAGTGTTCAGTTGGGATGAGTTTTAATACGTTTAATATTGGGGGATGTTTAGGATGGTTTGGTCTCAACAATCATGTCAATAAGTGTCATTTACAGCCAGCAAACGAATTTGACGAAAGTTGCCATTGATCAATAATCAGTCCCTTCCTTCAATGTGTCAGGTGACGGACAGGTGGATTTCGAGGAGTTCATGACGATCCTTGGACCCAAGCTCCTGTCGTCGGAAACGAGAGATGGCTTCCTGGGCAGCACAATCGATACCATCTTCTGGCAGGTAAAGCTTTATTCTCTTCAACACATCTGTTCTGTAGACTTTGCTCATGAGTCATCAATTGAACTGGGTATGAAGAAGCGGATGCTGTGTGTCTCAGTTGAGAGATGATTACTGCAAAGTAATGCAGGAGCAGGAAGCGAATCATGATTATTCATTTCATGCTTCAGCTTTCAGAGTTAGTTTTTTATTCCTGGAAAAGTTTTTGTCAAATGGAAACTGTTATGTCAGGGTGTGAAAAACCTTTGGGACCCTACACACACACACACACACACACACACACACACACACACACCGTAAATAGAATATGTGACTGGTAAAATGTTGTTTGGATGTACATATTAAGTAATGCGTCATAGTACAAATTATTGTGACTCGAATAATTTACAATGAACTTTTAACTGATTATGAAACAGTCTGAATTTAAATCGGATGCCTCTATGTGACCTACAAAGACCATCAACGAGAAGATTGGCTATTTCTATATGGTTATTCTTAATGTTTGTCATCTGGTCCCAGGAAACTATTTACAGCGTGCAGGTTCACAAGAAGCTCTCCAGCTCAGGAGTGGTCATGCGGGAAGTTCCAGCACCTTAGTATTTAGATCGTTTAGAAAACCCATCTAAAGCAAGTATCATTGTGGTCAACTAATTCAAACACATTTTGAGGGAGAAGTATGTGATATTCTCCACGTTCGTGATAATGCTGCATGTTACGTTGATGAGCTCAACTTAAGAGTTTTTAATGTGGGTCAAAGAGACAATTTGTGCTCAGAATACGAAAGTGTCCTGTGTTTTAAACTCAAATATGTGATGAAAGTGTGTCATGTCATCGCTTATTCTTTGCCCTAATGCGAAATAACACTCATTAACAGAGGCACTGCTTTATGTCACTCGGTTTCCATTACTCGCACTGTGAAGCGCCTTTTTGAAAGGCAGTGCAAAACAAAAGCTTTTTTCTATGTATAGAGAGACGGAGAGTGCATCTGACGTCCTCTGAGTGAGATCGTGACTGACGATGGTAATATGCGACCCTGACAGCTGTGCCTTTGGACATCCTAAAGGGTTTTGAGCCTCTGAAGAGACTCTGAGTGACAAAAGGAATCGGTGGCACAAGAAACAAACAGGAGAGAAAAATGTCAGTACGGGAGGGAAACCAACAAGACGTTGAGCGAGACAGAGTGATGAATGTGTGTGACAAGGGAGAGAGTTGGAGAGCATGGACGGGATTGATGACAAATGGAGCCGGTGCGAGGGAAAGAACAGGACATTTGGCACTGATGATAACACTTGGCAAGCCTGTCCGCTTGACGTCATCATCGGCCTGAACCCGGGTCTTTTCTCGGGGGCGGGAGCTTGTGGTTGACATCAGGAGGCCGCGAGTCTTTCGGAGGTATGAGTGCAGTCTGGGCCACTGCGCTGCCAGCCCCATGTGGCTGCTGCAATGACCTTGGCTCGTGCGGGTGAGCAGTTGGCCTGAAAATGTTTTGGTTTTCTTTCCCCTCCAAGAAAGGCTGGTGGTTGCGGGTTGGCTGCGTTGGGGTTTGTTACTTACACTTAGAAACCCACACTTGTTGTCTGATGATTTAATGCTTAAAAGCTGGAATCAGCTCCTCATTTAATGTGTAGAGCGTTTTTAGAGGGAAAAGAAATCTACTCAAACGTTGATTTATCGTGATTATTTCTTCTCATGCCTCACAGGCGATTAGTCGTTTGAGGTATTACAGTTTTTGTGCTTTGTTTAGTTTATGAATGGGCGACTGTGTGACTCAGACTACTTGAATATCTGAAAGTGTTCTAAAGCTTTAGAATGGTATATTGATGCAGCGCTTTAGCTTTACATACTGTAGGAGGGCACCGTACCATTGTCCTGTCAACAATCCTTAAAACGTTACATCAGGACAGAATGTTCAATGCAGTGTGTAACGTTTGAGCGACGGTGGAAGAATGTAAATGATCTGCAATGCAAAATAATACCATCTGCTCAAAAAGCCCACCCAACAGTTCAACACTGAATAAACCATCAACCAGGACAACTCATGGTGCTGGCTCATTACTTCCCACTCATCAAAATTCAGAAACTGTCCTCACAATCAACAAATGTTGCATGCTTAGAAAAAGTCCTTGGTTTCTCTCGAATGTGCTTATTACTACGTAATTAATAGGAAACAGAATATACAGTGTTGCAGATATAGATTTTCTTCCTGCTCCAAGGCCTGATATCAAATTAATTGCTTTATGGTTTAATTCTTTAAACCTGTACCATTAACTGTGAACATGAACTATAATGACCATGTGAGCAGGGTGCAATCTGTGGAAAACTTAGAAATTCATTCATGAAAATAAATCACAAAACCCAGTGGGCCTATAAAGACGGTGGCTGTTTCGCAGCTTTTAAAGTAACATTTATACATTTCTTAGTAACTGTGAACTTCAATGGAACAATTTTGGAACTTGATCATTGCATTGGCAGGAATATTTTAATCCATTTAAAAAAAATTGAATTCATCAAGTAGTGTGCTATTTTCTCTCCTGCATTGTTCATTCCTGACGCCGACACATACGGAATACGATCACACACGACAAAACAGAAGGTTAAACGCTAATTTAACATGTCAGAATCAAATCCTCCTTTCAGTACCTTGGAGAGCGCCTCTCTGCTGGGCAGAGTAATCGCAAAATGCAACGGCACAACGTAAAAATAAACGGGCTACTCCTGAATCTCCAGGCGGGAGGGAGGCAGCCCCTGGTCCTTTGACCGAGATGAAGAGCAGACGGTTCAGCATGGAGACGTTCGTCACGTAGCCTTGACGTGGCGTGTTCTCTGCTGTCACACAAGCAACAACGCAGACAGTGAAAGTCCATTTTATTGTTGTTTGCACTAGCGCTTTACTGAGATATATTCAAAAATATTTAAACTGCATATGGTCTACTGCTGAACTGGTGTACTGGGGGATACAGTTTGTCCAACTGTACCAATTTAGTACATTGTTTTATGGCACATTTACCATAAGGTTAAGTCTAGCAGCTTTTATTTAGCCTGTTTCTAACGGCAGTAGGCAGCTGCTTTTCTTTTTTTTTTTAAGTGAACAGAGTAGACATCAGACGTCTACATTAATCATCAGATGGACAGAGCACTCCAAATGCTAATAATCATCTGTGTCTGCTGGATGTGTGAAAAGGCAATTGTTTGATACAACCAGATGATAAGATGTCAGGTGGAGGGTTTGTCAGCTTTTTTTGGGAGTTTTTCTGTTCCGAAGTGGCTTCAGTGAGAAAAAAGTAGAACTTTTCAAAACTAATGTTTCTTTGGACAGGGAGTACAGTGTCAAGCAGATCACAGCCACTGATTTCAATACATTTTAAATGGAAGATTTCATAATGGTGAAACGATGAAGACAAAAAAAAGTATTCTCATTTGACGATTATGTTCTTTTCAGCACCATTTATGTGATTTTTGCTTTCTTGCCGTCATCGGGCTTTAAATGCTAATAACCTGGCAGGAACACGTCTGCTGTTTAAGATGTGTGTAACTAGATGATGAACAGCTTGGCTTCTATGTTAACTTTCAGCTCTACACAAAAGTATCCGGTGAGTCAAATCAAACCAGTCGCTGGCTTTCTTGTAGTACTTTTACCACAGCTTTACAATTATACTGAAATGGTTTGCATTACTTTTTTTCTGAACATCCTCTTTGAATCATCCTTGAGCTTTGTTTCAGTACATTCATTGAGCACATCTCATTTTAATGTTTTGCCTTTAGGAGAATAAAAACCCAATAAACTCGTTTTGAGGAATGACTCCGGCGGCCACAGTGCGCTGCAGAGTTATTAGAAGATTAGAGCATTTGACAGCGTTTCACAGGTTTCAGTTTCCTCCATCTGGCATTGTGCAAGATCTTTGGGATTAAATATTTATTTTCCCGAGGCGAGGCTGTCGGTTCGACTCCATCAGAGCAGACCCCTTGCTAACTTGAGTGAACCTCGTATTGTGTTCTGATCCTGTCCTCTTTGAACCACATCTTTGAGAGCGCTTTCAGTCGCGGTCTCAGCCGGGAGCTTCTCTCATTCCACTAAGTGTCACATCCTCACCAGCTGGAGCGATGGGATAATGATTCACTCGCTGTCACACACTCACCTTCCTACTCACTCGTATCTGCTCTCAAACACTTTGTTAATGTATCTAATCATCCCGTCTGGATAATTATGAGCTTGTAATTGAACAACTGCAAACATTTGATTTTCCTCTGTTCTGCCAATCATCGGCAACGAGAGGGCCTCATAAACACACTCTGCTTTCACACAGACCACAGATGAGATGTCTGTTTCATTTCACTCTCTTTCATAAGCATAGATTATATCGATTTAAGTTTATTTCTTATGATAACAAAAGGGAACATTTGTCATTTTGTTTGCTTTTGAGCGGGATATTTTCTTAGGCTGCATTGACGTTACATCATGGCATGCAAGGATTAATCAAGTAATCTGATAAAATAATATTTTTCTTTATTAAGGAGCAATAATAAATATGCAAAAGAGAAAAACAACATTGCATTAATTCACGCAATATAAATATCTGTTAAAACTAAACTCATTTAGTGCAGCTCGTGCCGTACTTTATCCTGGGTTTTTTAAGGCTCCAAACTTACTTTTTAATTGTCTCGAAAAATAATTTCAACTGTCCTGAAGTCAGTGTAAACCATCGAAATGACATCCTACCATGTCATTGTCATTTACTCAACCAGTTCAAATTATTTTATATATTTAAACATATAGCGAATTAGGAAATACTATTTGCTTTGACAAAAAAAACAGTGCCATTAGTTTTATTGATGTATGATAAGCTGCTTTAGAGTTGGTGTTAGGACGTTAATCAGATCATAATTCCCTCGCTCATAACCAAAGAAAATTTACATCAATGATTTAAACTGGAGTTTCTCCAGGAAGCGTTTGACGTAGTCACTTATCGTCTTACTAATTAATCCTGCAGCAGTGTTGTGATTCGTCGTTGGTGGTGATTTATGCCATGTGACCTGAGCACAGTTTGGTACAATGAAGGAAATGCACATCATATAAGCGCTGCCATGATTCCGAATATATGCGAACTCGTAAGCTATTACTCGTTTACAGCGTGTGCCACCTCTGTCTGCTTGACATTCATCACGTGATTTGACTTGACGGGGGATGTTGGTACTTGTGTATATGACATTTGAGCCTGCAATTCTCTCTCTTTCAATTACTAAACTACATATTCTTGTTTCTCGCTTGTATTTTTCAGCTTCTCTTTAAAGTTGAACCTCATTTATATGGCAGGGATTGGATCCAAAACAAACAAAAAAGATATATATATATATCAAATGTTGACAAATCCTGAAATATTAAAAACTGTTGGCAGCATAAATTCATGTGTTCAATTCTTAAAATGACAAATTTTCAGCAGAGTTTGTGAAGCACAAGGAGTTATTTTTGTCATCACATGAATGTACCTTTTGTGTTCGAGCACTGCAGGTCTGTGATGGTTTGAAAAATGGGCAATCAACTGTGCATTGTTCTGTGGAGACTGGTGTTCTTGCGTGTTTCTGTATGTGCGAGTGTGACTCACTGGAGTAGGTGGTACAGTCTCAGCCCTGTCTTGTGTATTATGGAGTTTACTATTGAGTCCAAAGAATGTCGGGACCAAATCAAGACCGGGTTTTAGAGCAAATCGAGTCCTGTTCAAGACCATTATAGGCAATAGTGTCTTTCCACCGCTAATAAAGCTAGTACAATTGAGGTATTCAGGTGTGAACAAATCCCAACAACTATTCTGCCTTTCCTTCACATCTTGAAAGTCAGATGACATAAATAACAAGCCATCTAAAAGCTACTTACCTAGAAACGGATCAATATTTTCCCCTGAAGACAATCCTAAATATGACTTAGTCAGGGTAGTGAGAAGTTGTCTAACATTTAAGTTCAACTCGCCCTGGTCTTTAATCGAAGATCATTCAGAAAGTGATCTTTTGTGTTATATCTAAGTGACATAACTCAAACCATTATCTTATTTAAAGGTTTAAAGTAAGTGGCATAGGTCCAAGTGTAGATTTTAAATGTGGGGGAGTACAGACATTGAAAACTATAGGCTTTGTATGTGTCGTTCCCAACCTGTTTAGCATGTAGTTGCTTACGTGTGACACCTCATCACAGGAAATAGCCGTAGTGTGGAAATGAACTTGAGCAGTTAAATAATACAAATAAATCCCTCTGAGATTGGTTAATTTAAGAACTTTTAGATGCAATATGCCAATATGCCAATAAGACAATATGCAATATTTCATTAAAAAAAAGGAAATAAAACCTGAAAAATATAAAGTTTAGTCTAACAGACATGTATGTTTATTTATGCTGGATTCTGAAATTATCTTGTCCTCCGGTTGGTAATCACCGCTTTAAACATCCACATTTGTGCAGATTTTTACTGCACATGTGTTTCACCCCAATCATATGACGCGTGCCGTCTCCTTTGTAAAGGTAGGACTCAAACCGTGGGTGGAGATACTCAGATGGAGGCGGTATGTTCGAATGAGCTTGCATATGACACAGGAGGTTATCGCATGTTTTCGGCAGCCCATAAAAAAACAGACTGGATTGTCTTCGTTCAGTTTGTGAGTTGGTTGGCACTCAAGATACCCATTTCTATGTGCACAAGCACTGAAAAAAGTGACTTTTTCATGATATGTCCCCTTTAATAAGTCTACTGGTTTAGTTAAATAACATCGGCTCAATCTATTGTTCCAAAAAAAAGGCCTTGGGAATGAGACGGCACCTAAGTAGCGAATGGGCAACAGTGTGGGATGGACAGCTGGTCTCAGCTGAATTATAACTACATGTGTGACACCACCCACAGACTCATCGTCTGCTCTCCTTCATTTCATGGCCTGGAACTGTCCAGCCTCTGCCTGATAGTTCACCAGATACGTTTTATATTGTCATATGTCATCAAGTGTTCAGTGGTAAACTTCATTTACTGATACGACCATTACAACAGTGAGCATCTCTAATGGTGATAATTTTAGCGTCATTGTGAAACAAGTAGATCTAGTTTCTGCTCAGTAAATACATTTGAATAACCTGGTTATCTCAGGAGCTAATTCAGCACAGACGATGATAGATGAGGACAACGTTCCTTCATTCAATACTAATTAGTGTTAATAAGATTTCACATAACTGAGTGACCTGATGAGCGCACGCATACAGAAAGTTCTAATACAGACAAATTATTCCTCTTTGGCATCGAGTCTATATATCAGCTGAGACGAGTTGAAATGAAAACGGTGTCATGCCACATTGAAGAGGCGTGTCAGCCAGGACAGCCCAACCATGTCCAGCGCTTTCTGCATCTCAGGGCGGATCTCATCCACCCCCGGCGCCTTGCCACATTTATTTATATAATTATATTTACATTTATTTATGTTTGCAACAACTAAATAATGTTTGTTTCGACTCATTCAGTGAAATTGGACATTTTCCCGCGGCACACCTGACGATCTCTCATGGCACGCTAGTGTGCTGCGGCACAGCGGTTGAAAATCACTGTGTTAGCGGACCAAATTGCATTGCGGATGTTTTTTGCTGCGCTGCTAAGCATTTAGCACCGAGCCCGAGACCAAGAGAATTCTGAATCCAAGATAAGTGCACAACTTCCAAAAAGTGGTCTTGAGGCCGGGCTCCCGACCCAGACCGGATTCAAGTACAACAGCCCTGGCTTCTTTTAATAAACAAAATTAAAGTACCGGTAGTAGTAGTGGAGGGTGAAAAGCTTGTTTTCCAAAACTCCAACAATCAACATAGACAAAAACGATATTTCATCTACAGGGGCACTTATTCAAAGAGATTCTTTAGATGTTTGTAACTATCTGTAAAAATCATCATGTTATGGTTTTAGTCCATGAGAATCAAAGGGCTTCTTTCTAAGCCCATCATTTGGGGAATCCATCACATAAGGGCTACTGTAGAGATGCCAACTGATAGTAGCTTCAGCGTAACGCAATCCAACGAAGCAGCAAGACATTCAGCTTGAATCATGAGCCTCAGACACATTTCTTGATTTTAACAACCTGCAAAGTGTTCTCTTTTGTTTGTGGCACCTTTTTGGCTCGCTCCTCAAAATCCAAACCTTCTACAGTAATCATTTTCATCACTAAACATCAAAGACCATAATAAGCACTGATTGAAATGTTTGACAATTTGACAACCAAAGTGTAAATGAAAGCTGTGATCTATCCGCTCCTGTCTCAGCCTCCTGAGCCTCTCTGGAACAGCCTCAGCTGATTATGCTAAGGTACAGACGTCTCTTTCACAATGTAAGTCCGTGGGGAAATTGTATTTTTGGGCCCCATGGTATCACGTGACAAACCAGGAAGTTGTAATTTCACCGTTTGGCCACTACAAAGTGCTTCAAAGCCTGGCGCTTGTCCTGGGGACTTTGTCTGTAGTTCGAACCAAGACAGCAAACTTTATCACTATTTTCAACCTTGACAAAGGCAGTGCATACCTGATCCTCTCATTTTGTTCTTACCTTTCACCAAAAAACCAGAGACATATAGACTGTTTGTGTTTACCAGAGGGAGCTCAAATTCAGTCAGAGCATTTGACTTAACGGAAACTCGATACAATAGCTTGCAGTGGCTTAGGCCATACAACAGTTTACCACAGACAGACTGCCAGACGCTGCTCTGGGTCAACAGGGTCATGGGTGGTTCCTCTGCCTGTGCAAATCTATTGGAAACTTTTCTTTAAGTATTGCAACTGTCACACATTTGCATCGCTGCGGGTGTGAATAGTTTTTATGCAAAATGTCGCTGGCGAGTCTGCCGCATTTTTGCATTTTTATTCGCCATGCCCCTGGTTGGAAAAGCCATCAGGCTGGCTTTGTGAAGTATAAAAGCCTTTGCACTACTTTTTCCCCACATATTACAGAAATAGTCCCCAACACCTGTAAACAGACTTCCGCTTTAATCATGTTCTTATCTTTGCAAAGCAAAGCGGGCAAAGATTAAAGTGCTTGTTGTTGAGTTTGCCTGCTAATCATGTCTCCCACAGGTAAACTGACAGCCAGTAGAAGTGAGTGATTAGGGGTTGCATACCTCTTTTGACAGAGCAACATGAGTGAGGCTATTCTAGAGCTTTTTGCACTATAATCATTCTGTGTGCTTTCTTATTGTAGTCCCACTCTGATTGAGAGTTATTACAGCCCTCAGGAGGAATATTTATGGGAAATGAATTTTATCATGCAACAACATATTTGGATTGTAAACATCTGACTTTTTGGTTGATCAATGTTTCTGTTTTTCTTGAAGCTTTTGACACGAAGCTAACGAGATGAATTATTGTTCTGATCGCTTTTTTGTTCATTTGTGTTTTGCTTCTGCTCAGAAATTTAGATTAGATCATTTTAAGCAGAGAAATGTGTCAATATTGCCACTATTCAGACTTCATACATCTTGTGACACATATGTCATTATTTGCTTGGTGATAACCAATCAATTGTATTTTGTTGAAGAAAGACCAGCTTTGCAGTTTTTAAGACGTGTGACAAGGTTTCTGCATGTGTTAACCAAGTGTAATTAGAATGATTCCTATTGCAAAGATGACAATGGATCCAATAAAAGATAAAAAGATAAAGATAATGAGGCAAAAAGGGGGCAGAGAGTTAGTTTTGGAATTGGTTTGCAGTTTCTCTGTTTCAAAGAGCAGATGTCAGGAGGAAGAAGTACAAACAGGTGTGAGTAATGAGCAGGTAGTCGCTAGTCTCAGCTCACAATGAGTGAATCAGCTGCGAGTTAAAACTCTGTTTACATTTTGTCACTGTCGGTTGAAAACCTTGTATCCTTCAGTTGCATTTAAATAAGCTGAATGGCAACAGGCTCCTCAGTGAGTTTACTTCTTTCTTTTTTTTGTCATGAAACTATTGCAAGACCACTCGTGGAATTTGTGCATTTGGGAAATGCAGGGTTTTGACATGACAACAGCAAAAATATTAAGCAAGCTGTCAAAAAAGTCAGCCTTTTGTTTGTTTTTTTGAAATGTAGCCTGAGTGTATTTTAGTATAGGTCTTCAAGGCAAGGCAAGTTTATTTGTACAGCACATTTCAACAACAAGGTAATTCAAAGTGCTTCACATGAAACCATTAAAAGCATCAAAACACAAGGCAAAAGAAAAGGAGATTTCAAAAACAATTAAAAAACTGTGTAAGAAATAAAATGCAGTAGTAAAATGCAGAAATGCAGGAAATTGATTAATATATTAATTGAACGTGGTTCAATTAAAGGCAGCAGCAAATAGAAAGGTCTTCAATCTTGATTTAAATGAGCTGAGGGTCTCAGCAGACCTGCAGCTTTCTGGGACTTTGTTCCAGATATGTGGAGCAGATAAACTGAACGCTGCTTCTCCATGTTTAGTTCTGACTCTGGGAACAGAAAGTAGACCGGTCCCAGACGACCTAAGGGGTCGGGATGGTTCATAAGGTAGTAGCAGATCGGAGATGTATTTTGGTCCCAAACCATTCAGTGCTTTGTAAACCAACAGCAGGATTTTAAAGTCAATTCTTTGTTGGACAGGAAGCCAGTGCAAAGACATCAGAACTGGGGTGATGTGATCCACCCTCCTGGTCTTAGTGAGGACTCGAGCTGCAGCGTTCTGAATCAGCTGCAGCTTTCTGACGGACTTTTTACAGAGACCTGTAAACACACCGTTACAGTAGTCCAGTCTGCTGAAGATAAATGCGTGGACAAGTTTTTCCAAATCCTGTTGAGACATAAGTCCTCTAATCCTTGATATATTCTTCAGGTGATAGTAGGCTGATTTTGTAATTGTCTTGATATGGCTGTTCAGGTTGAGGTCTGAATCCATAACTACACCTCGATTTCTGGCTTGGTTTGTGGGTTTTAACATCAGTGACTGAAGCTGAGCGGTGATTTTCAATTGTTCGTCATTGGTACCAAAAACAATTACTTCTGTTTTATCTTTGTTTAATTGAAGAAAATTCTGGCACATCCAGTTGTTGATTTGTTCAATGCAGTTACCCAGCCCTTGTATGGGATTATAGTCCCCTGGTGACATAGTTATGTAGATTTGTGTGTCGTCTGCATAATTATGATCACACACTTTGTTGTTTTCCATAATCTGAGCTAGTGGAAGCATGTAGATGTTGAACAGAGGAGGCCCCAGTATTGAACCTTGGGGAACACCACATGTCATTTTAGTCAGCTCTGATGTGTAATCAGCTACAGACACAAAGTATTCTCGGCCCTTCAAGTAGGATTCAAAGCAGTTAAGTGCTGTGCCAGAGAGTCCCACCCAGATTTTTAGTCTTTCTAGGAGTATGGCATGGTCGACCGTGTCGAATGCAGCACTGAGATCCAGCAACACTAAGACTGAACTTCTGCCATTGTCTATGTTTAAGTGGATGTCGTTGAAAACCTGAACAAGAGCAGTTTCAGTGCTGTGGTGCTGTCGAAAGCCTGACTGGAAACCATCAAAGCAGTTATTTACGGCCAAGAAGTCGGTCAGCTGTTGGAAAACCGCTTTTTCAATTATTTTACTTAAAAATGGGAGGTTTGATATTTGCCTATAATTTTTCCTCGTTGCGGAGTCTAAACTAGCTTTCTTTAGGAGTGGTTTAATAACTGCAGTTTTTAGAGCTTGTGGGAAGACACCTGAGAGAAGGGATGTGTTTACAATTTGTAAAAGATCAGTGGTCATGCAGTTTGAAATATCTTTGAAAAAGTGTGTTGGTAGAATATCCAAGCAGCAGGAGGATGACTTCAGATGTTGTATGATGTCTTCTAGGCTTCTAAGGTTGATTGAATGAAATTGTGTCATGATATTTGAATGGATGTTAGATCGGGACAACACATATCCTGTGGTTGATGTGGAGGCACTGACTGCTTGTCTAATTTTCTGAATTTTGTCAGTAAAAAAGGTGGCAAATTGATTGCATGCCCAGGTGGATTGGAGCTCAGCAGCTACCGACACTGGAGGGTTTGTTAGCCTGTCGACGGTAGCAAATAAGGCACGTGTATTGTTCTTGTTTTTGGTTATGATGTCAGAGAAGAATGACTGCCTTGCATTTCTAAGTTCCAAATTATAATTGCGAAGTCTCTCTTTATAGATGTCACAGTGAACCTGGAGATTAGTTTTTCGCGACCTGCGCTCAGCTTTCCGACACTCTCGTTTCTCTATTTTGACCAGCGTAGCATTTCTCCAAGGAGATCTTTGCTTACCCGAGACAACCTTCACTTTAGTGGGTGCAATGGCATCAATAATATTTTTAACTTTAAAATTGAAGCCATCTACAAGCTCATTGACTGAGAGGCAAGAGAGGGCTGGTGTGGAGGAGAACTTCTGAATAAATAGTTCACTGGTGTTTTCAGAGATGTAACGCTTTGTCACAACCTTGGTTTGGACATTTGTGTGCAAGGAGATTGCACTCTCAAAGAAAACACAGAAATGATCAGAGAGTGCAACATCAGCCACAGCGACCTTGGAAATGTTTACACCTTTGGTGATGATTAGGTCCAGAGTGTGCCCCCTGTTGTGGGTGGGTCCTGTCACATGCTGAGTCAGATCATAGTTATCAAGGACACCACATAGTTCTATAGACTCTCTGTCCTGGGGATTATCAACATGGATATTAAAGTCACCAACAATAACAACACAGTCAAAATCAATACAGATTACAGACAGCAGTTCAGTAAACTCATCAAAGAAGGTTGCACAGTATTTAGGCGGTCTCTAAATGTTTAGGAATAAAGCTTGAGTGGAATTTAGAGCCACATATTCAAAAGAAATAAAATGACCAAAGGGCATCTGCTTGCATTGAAGAGAATCATTAAATAAAACAGCAACTCCACCTCCTTTGTTATGCGCTCTTGTTTCACTCATGAAACTGAAGTTGTGAGGTATTGATTCAATAAGAACAGCTGCATTGTTATCTTGATTTAACCAAGTTTCAGTTAAAAACAAAATGTCCAGTTTGTGCCTAATAATAAAATCATTGATTAAAAATGTTTTTCCTGACAGAGACCTGACATTTAATAAAGCTCAGTTTAATGTGGTTAAAGCTTTCTTTGCCCAATTTATTTGGACAGGCTGATGAGGAATGTATGCTAAGTTTGATAAGTTTGCATGTTTACTATTGTTTCTTCGCAGCCTCACCTTTCTTTTTCTATAAACTTGCAGGACAGGAATTGAAACGGCTAGCTGCATACAGGGCCCCGACTTTTCCTGGAGAGTCATTGGTATCATTAGCCCTGTAGCCTGGACCCAGAAGATATCAATTATTTCCTCCATCAGGTAGGGGAGACAGCGGACGGTTGTATTGCCGTCGGGGAGTGTGAAGAGGTGTGTGTTTGGTTCCAGCAATGACCAGCTTTTTCATGTTGTCAGTGAACTCCAGGTGGGGGGACGATGGCGAGAGTGTGAGAGAGGATTGTGATCCAAAGTATGGACCCGAAATAGCTGGGGAGGGAGGTAAAGACTCCTCGTCTAGGAAGGGTGGGGAAAGTGGGAGATCGGAGGCAGAAAAACACTTTCTATCCCCACCCACATATTCGTTCGCGACTCCTCCCCTCCCATCTATCTCAATTTCTATTGGCTAACTTCTCTACACACTTCTGTAAATGCCTATCTCCACATCTCTCTCTCCCTGAGCAGCTAACACATTCAAATCCTGTCAGTTATGACTTACTCCCTTCTATAATCCTTCAGTATATAAGCTAAGCTTCTGCAACTTGGCAGAAGCTTCATGTCTTATTAGCTACTAATCTTACAACCCTTTATGTTTATCTTAATTATGCATTCCCAATACACTTATGTTTATGACTAATTATGAATTCTTAATTATGAATTATTAAACACTTTTATTATTTCTACTGAACACCGTTTTTTGCTCAAATTTCTTACATGTTTAACAGATCAATAAAGTCTCGCTTCAGAACTTCAGACTGTTGTTTCACAATATCACAGCTTCCTGTATGCACGATGATGTTTTTCGCTGTGGGATAGTCAGCCACGATGTCCAGGATTTTGTCTCTCATGTCAGAGACCATATCTTTCGGAAAGCAGAGTATTTTGGTGTTCTTGCTGCACAGTTTTCTGACATCTTTTACAGCATAGTCACCAACAATCAGAGTCTCAGGCCCAGTCACTAGCTTTGCCTGCGGCCTTTTACTCTCACATTGACTCTCAGTTCTTACCCCGCTTTGAGGAGATAGCTGCTTATCCAGGTCATCAGATGGAGATTTAGGATCCTGCGACAATGGAGCAAATCGGTTTTGAAGTTGTAGGCTTGGTTGTTGTGGAGGTGTTTTGCAGGATTTACTTTTCTTAGCTGTCCTTGGCTTTGGCCGTCTGGGTGCAGGGGTTGAGGAGGAGTTCTGCCCGTGTGCTAGCGCAGGCCAGTCAGTCGCATCACAAATCTCAGGGCGCTGGACTCTGCCTGTTAGTCGTCCTCCCACATATTTTCTCCTGACATTCAGACACATGGCTGAGTGAATATGAAGTCTCTGCCTCCTTCACACTTTCGGAATGTAGACTTTCTTCCGAAATGAGATCCATTAATCTTACTTTTTTTCTGTTCTTCATGCCCGGGTATGATTTTGGATTCATAATGACTTTGAAACAAAACCCATCTATGATGAATAATACATGGGACACAATGATCTTTTCGAGAGCGAGAGATGAGAGTAGGGCTAATATTTGTGTTGGCCCCTCCAGAGAATCGCTAACAGAAGGGAGTACATCATTGTGTCTGTGCCATGGCTGTTTTTAGGTACAGAGCAAGTATGCAATATCATTTAATGCCCTCATTCACAGAAATATATAAAGGGTAATGTCCAGGACATGGCATGTCATTTCAAAAGGCCCGTCAAACTCTTCATTTATTAATATTTATAATATATTGCATTTCCTATATATGATAATTTGTATGTCTCAGGAGCATAAGACAATTTCCACCTTTGCTGTCAATCATTTTCTATTTATTTGTTTTGTTTTCTATTTCATGTTCTATTTTTGTGAATGTATGTATGTATTTTTCCAAAAAGGATTGACTGACAATGAAGTCTAGTTCTAGACAAAAGTGGCATTTTAAACCAGATTTACACAAAATGTTGTCTTCAAATTAAGATGAGCTGAAATAAGATGAGTCTTGATTGATCTTGATTGGTGTTGCAGCAGCACAAAGACAGAAATAAGGACGTAAGTAAGATAAATAGGGAAGTAATATACTACTACTACTACTCATATAATAATCATAGTAAGACATATACTAATAACAACAATAAGCGGTATAGAATTAGATTTTGCAAATGGCGTACACCAGAAAAATATATAATCTGATTAAATAATGATACTTAAATTAAATTCAAACATGTAGGGGTGTCCTAATAATGATTGTGTTTATTTGTAATATTAATATACTGCCAAAGATTTGCCAATGCAAGGCCTTTATAGTTAGTCTCTTTCATGTTTAGACCTGACATCAGCTGCTTCTCCTTGTGTGATTCCTGGCTCTTCTTGTCCTCCGCTGGCTGCGTCTTTCTGAGATGACAGATTTACACCTCTCCCATGATTGGTGTGATTTCATCATTCACCTCCACATTATCTATTTACTCCCTGCAGCCATTCAGACATCATTTCCATCTCTTAGTATCACAGCAAGGTTACACTGACGTAGAAGACAGAATAAAAGATGCGATAGTATTTCGATAAGCCTACTTTGGTACGGATGATATTTCTAATTTAATGTCTTCCGTTATCATCTTTCTTCGCACCTTTCATTGGTCACACCTTTGTAGGCATAATCAAAGTTTACCAAACTAAAATGTTTACGTGCTGTAGCTCAAATGACAAGTGTCCAACTCCACGCAAGTAATATAAGAAGAGCCAGTACTTCTCTGACAAACTACTGCTGGGTGTCTAGACTCTAGGATTCTAGGCCGCCATGCAGGATGTAAACACAGTATAAGGGCATTCACATGCCTGCTGGGAAGCCAGAGCAGCGAGAAAAATCATATTCCCTTTGCCAGGCATGGCCTTGAATAGCAATGAGGGTGGCACAGAGACGTGACATTACAGACGGATAATCAACACCCACCCACGCATGCACACGCCCCCCCTTTCCTTCCATGTACCTAATCACCCTCCTTCAAACAACCCGATCTCCTTTGAGCACCGGGCCTCTAATGCGTTCATCCTCAGAATTCGGCCCAGAGGTTTGCTGGTGAGTTATGAAGGGTTATCAAAGTGAAAATGAGTCTATTTGTCTCTATTGCGCCAAGCGTCACAGTGCGTTTATGACAGAAGAAAAGGCATCATTTTTATCCCAGGCCAGAGTCCTCTCCTCTGAGGTCTTCACTCTCACCGTGAGTCAAGACGGTGTATTCATGATGACCTCCAGATCAGTTTCACAGTCTAAATCGGTGTACCGGTATATGCTGTGGTTTTAAATGTCTTCATTGACATTTTTATTTAGTTGAGGATGGACTATTTAAATTAAGTTACTGGTTCCATTGACATTTTGTTTTTTGTTTCAGCATCATTTAGTTTTTTGCATTGTGATAAGCATTTCTAGCAGCAGGTAAAAAATGAAATACAGAAATGAATTTAGTAGTAAAAGAAACACCATGTCACAGCGATGTCATGAATTTCCTTGAGAGCAGACTGAACCATTTCACCACATCTACACCACTTTAGTGCTTGGTCGTATACACGGCTCAGCACAAACCTGTGATGGTTTTGCTCAAGGCGGGACTAATGCAGGTACCAGAACCGATCTCGGATCAGCATTGGGATTGCTGGGCAATGACTAAGAGTGGGGATGTTGTTGCTGCCCTTCGGAGCATCTTCACCAAAAACACCCACACTTGTCATGCCACTGAAAGATGAGCTAAAGCTGTATGGTTATATCATGTGAGTTTGTACATATATTTTAAATAATAGTAAAAAAAAAGATTTATATCCAATCAGTGTAGATGATGAATGTAGTCAATTCAAGCAATATGTTACTCAGTGCGCGCTACCCAGAAAGCTAATCTATTTTAGCTGGGGGAGCCGTGCCGGCAGTGCTTATGTACCGAGATGCATTGTGCTCAAGCTTCTGTCCAACGGCGTCTCTGACATGCGCCCCTCGTCACTCCACTCCAGCAGCAGGTAGACAAGACACAGGAACCTTCTGTTGGTCTTGAGAAAGCTGCAGCATTTGTTTGTGCACAAACCACAAAATGTTACTGCCCATTCACTTGATATATTCACCGCTAAACTTAAGCTCTCTGTTGTCTGCTCACTCAGCATTGCCTCCACACACTCCCTACGCCCTTTGCACACTAAAGTACTGGCTCTGCTTATCTCCAAATGAGCTACGCTACACCGGCTATAAAATCCCTGCCTTAGCCTCTCTCCGCATCCTCTCTTCGGCCTCTGGCTCATACATATATAAAATGTAGCCTTGTCCATCACATCATTTTTTTCACTGATTGCATTACAAGCGAAGAGAACGATGTTTTGTTTTTGAGCAGCATCTAGAGGCCCCCCTGGCTACCCCGGGACTAATCCAAGCGGTCTGTTGTTTGTCCTACCGCCAGCTACGTCTCTGTCACGTCAAACGAGGGCGCTGGATGCAGGACGGACAAGAGATTTTGCAGCAGGAGAACTCTGCTTTTCTGGGTCAGATATAGCACGCACTGAGGAATTTATTGTTTTAATCGGCTACATTTACCATCAGCACCAATTGGTCATCGACATAAACGGTGCCGGATTCCCTTTCTTTTTTTTTAAATAAAGGTGCCGGATTTTCCCTGAAACCAAAATAACACGCATGTGAAAACTGTTAAGAACATACGTTGCTGCTTTTCTGGCTGACTGACCAATCACTGGCTTTGACGTATACATACACAGCTGCAATCAATTTACGGCAGTATAGGTGGTTTATACTGTATGCAAACATACATGACGTGTAATTGATGATATCACCTGCTTCTGGACACACTGATTCTTTTTCCAGGACACATCACCTTATTATAGGGTTGTCTGGAGACTTTCCCCTTTCGGGTGCCAGAGGAACTCTGTACCTGTGGATAAATAGACACAAAGGACGTAGAATATATGCAGTGCACAGTAAGAGGCTTGGCCAGATTTAAACCTTAACCATTTGAGCTATTATCCAGAATCCAGTGTGACTGTAAAAGCAGTCGGTGTGTGGTGAGAGTGCGAAGTCTTTTGCGTTAAGTCAGGCTGATAGCTTTCCTTCTCCCAGTGCTGAGAAAGAAAATATGGACGATGCTGTTTGAAGTTCTGCTGCCAGCAGCAGCAGCACACACCTCAGGCCTCCTGAGAAGTAAAAGCTCATTTATTCTCTCCCTTTTGCATCTTATGAAACCTCTCTGTATGATTTAGAGGAGACATTTTTTCCGCGTACAGTGTGTGACATTTTTGGTCCCGACCCCCTCCTCCTTATGTTCCATGTAGCTTTAATTACATGTGAGTCAGCTCGGCTACCTCGGTAATTCGCCTCGCTACAGCTCTTTCTCACGCAGGCCGTAGCTCTGGGAAGTGTCAACAACACATTACTGCATTGTCGCTTAAAACACACATCCTTGGATGTGCCCACACATACACACACACACACACACACACACACCAAGACACACACTGGATAATGGCGGACACTGGCGGATAATGTATGCTTTTGAGATAACATGCTGGGTTTCCGAGAGAGGATCTTCGTCGTTTTTATCTACTAAAGTAATCACAGTGTGGAATCTTATTTAGATGGATGTAGAAACTCATTTGTCAGCTTAATGGATCATGACTTGGGCCTGTGTGTTCATTGATCATCGTTTCACAGCCTAATTTGGCGTGCTAACAGCGCTTAAGATGTGATTTAACCTATTTTTTCTCCAAGTTGTACTTCAAAGTCTCATCAGGAATGCAGACAGCAATGATGAATGGTGACCATTACAAGGTTACAAGGTTATTTATTGTCATTGTACAACAGGGTTGTGTAACAAAATGCAGTTTATAGTCTCATTTTGCTGCATGAGAAAAAACAACTATATTATCTGTCGGGGGTGGAGGAGGAATTAAGGAGTCTCACAGCCTGCTCTGAAAGTCCGATGGTACGGCCAATGATATTTCTGTTCCTCTTGCCAAACGGCAGAAGGGTGAACAGGCTGTGGCTGGGGTGGGTATTGTCTTTAAATATCCTTTGGTCTCTTTATAGGCACCTCTTATCACTGAAAGAAAAGTAGATCGGTATCAATGATGTTCTGGACGGTTTTAATCACCCGACGTAGAGCCCTCCTGTCCAGCTCTGCACATCCCAATGCCAGTTTGTAATGTTTCCACACAGGATGCTTTCTACTGCTCCTCTGTAAAACTTAACAAGAACTTGGCACAGGAATTTTGCCTTTTTAAGTTTTGGTAACACTTTAATAATAACTACATACTATGAAGCCTCAGTTAAGTATGATTAAACACTTAATTCATCATTTATAAAGCATTGTTCCTACATTAACACTCATCAGTATGCAATTCATAACAGTTATAAATGTTTTATTCTTGATTAATAAGCTCGTCTATTATGTGTTTCATTGTTGTGTTTTCATACTTTATAAATGATAGAGTCCCCATTTGTAAATTAAGTATTATACATATTACAAACCAATTATTAAGGAGTTGTAGATGATTAATAACATAATTTATAAAGTGTTAGTAAATTATTAAGAACTTATTTAGATGTACATTATTCATGCATTTATATATATGATTTAGATATGCACTAATGGTTAGGGACTATGTTAATATATGCTTTATAAACTCATATTAATACTGCAATTCATGATTAATTCAGTAGTCGTCAGTTAAGTATTTTGTGTGACCTCATCTAAAGTGAGGACTATCTATGCCTTACAAAGCATTTATAAATTGCATTGAAATGCCAGCAGTGCCTCAAAACCCACAAAAGTCTCAGTTATCTTAACAGAAAAGGCAAATGGACAAAACACAAAGTGATCAAGAACATATCAATATGTATCGCAAGATGCAAACAATGTACTTTATAAGCTTATAATCAAGAATAAAACATAAGCTGTTATAAAGTGTTCCCTAAGTTTCCTTGAGAAATACATTAAACGTGTGATGACCACGTGAAGTTTTTTCGTGATGATTCCCATAAACTTTAAACCATTTACTTGATTTCCCCTCTATATGAAGGCTCACCGTTGTTTGTAATCCGGTTCATGACTGTAGTGTCATCTGCAAACTTCACAACAGAGTTCTCTTAATGTCGGGAGTAGCAGTCTTGGGTGCACAGCGTGAACAGGAGGGGGCTGAGTACAAAGCCCTGGGGGACTCCGTTGTTTAAAACTATACTCGCAGAGGTGTTGCTGCCAATCCGAACTGCCTGGGGTCTGTTTGTGAGGAAGTCTAATAACCAGTTGCAGAGTGAAGTAATCAAGCCCAGAGTGCTACGTTTATATCAGTTTAATGGGGGAGATTGTGTTGAATGCTGAGCTGAAATCGACGAACAACATTCTGATGTCGGAGTGATTATTTCCAAGATGCGTGAGGGCTGAGCGGAAGCGGGAGCGATACTGTATGCTTCCTTGTCACCTGACCAAAAGGCAGCTTTTTTGATGTCATTCTCCTGTGTGGCGGCATCCCTTAACATGTACCATTCTGTACATTCAAAACCATCCAGTAGATCAGCTGTAGCTTCTTCTGTCCACACTTTCAGCTGGACATATGCGG
The DNA here is from genome assembly GCF_949748355.1 of Melanostigma gelatinosum. Classification (NCBI taxonomy): domain Eukaryota; kingdom Metazoa; phylum Chordata; class Actinopteri; order Perciformes; family Zoarcidae; genus Melanostigma; species Melanostigma gelatinosum. Next base: position 21,715,118 of record NC_136640.1, read on the forward strand.
GCAGCAGAAGCAGGGAAATATGAACTGATTGTGCAAAGTGGGGGCAAGAGAGGGATTTGTAACTATTTTAGCAAAGATGGTCCAGTGTATTGTTTCCTATGGAGTATATGCAGACATGCTGGTGGCATTTAGGTAATATTGATGTACCACTTCAAAAGATTTAGGCTTTTTGCTCATTTGTCATTCAACGTTTTAGTTTGTAAGCATTTTCTGAGATGAGTTTGAGTTCAGTTTATTCTACAGCTCATAATACCGCATTCATTAACCTTTTCCCCTGGTTCTTAAGTGTAGGCTTTGAGTCATCGGTGAAGCAGTCTTCCACATATTAAAACAGAACACCTAATGTGACATTTCTGTGAAGATGATTTTGATTTTTAGATATGTAATATGCAGGTGGGTCGACGTTTCTCTCTGCGTTCCCTTGTATCTTATGTTTGCTGTTGTTTTTTTATACCTTTTATTGGGAAAGGAAAGGAAAAAATGGTCTTCACTTCAATGTCTTAAAAATTCTAAGAGGAAAGAAGGATAAAGGTGAATAAACTGACTTTTAGAGACTGATGTTTAATGCATCCTGTTCTGTGAGCCAGTCAGATCTGGGGCTCTTGGGTTGGGCCAGGCTTTTATTAGGTTTTGGTCCAATTGAAAACACAAAAGTTTCAACCAGTTTAAGATGAGAAGTATGTTGTATCAGAGGGGAAAATGAGAGTGAAAATGAATTCTAAGCAGCTCGACTCCAACCTGAAAAGTATTCAGCACGCAGTTTAATTAAACCCAAAGGGTAACATCAGCTTTTGTCAACAGGACCCAGCCAACTCCACCTCTTCAGTCCTCTGTGTGTCCCTTGCGGTCGTCAAACTCATTTTACTATTCACCATCTCTTTTGCCTTCTCTCTCATCTGTTCTTCGTTCTTCTTCAGCAAAAGCAATAAATTACATGAGACAGGCATATAGATCCTGCTAATGAGGGCCGTGAACCTCAGGCAGCTCCTCTAGCCTGCTTCACTGCAGGGGTTAATGGGAGTAATTTCTCCTTGATTAAGCATACTTCCTGTAATTGGCTATTGATAGCCTTCTTATTGGCTTTTGGCAGTTCCCCGTCATGCCTCGCTCTCCTCAAATTGCCTCCTAGTTAAATCATCTAAAAGTTGTTCTTCTTTGATTTGCTGATGCAAACGGCATTGTGTCACAGCGCTTGCAGCAAATGCAAAGGGAGTGAATCTGAGCTGAGATTCAAATTCCCTTGAAGGATTCCCTGACTGCAATACTCAAGTTGTCTGCCTGTGCCTGAGGAAGCCACAAAATGACTTAAGATGAAGTTGCCTGTGACTGCAAGTTATTGTTTTTGTTTACCATTTGTCGGTCACAGGGCATTAACTCCATTAAAGTGTTCACAGTGGAGCGCAGATGTTTGAGAGCTCAACAGAGAGGTCTGTCTGCTTTTCCGCGGGGCCTGAATGTGTAACGGTTTTGTCCATAAGAATCAAAGTACAAGACATTTCCCATCAATGCCCCATGTGGCCGATGTTTCTGTCACTTCCAGCACACCAGTGACTTGTTCGAGATGTGAGCCTCCATTCAATTGTCTCCCTGTTGTAACCGTTGTGGCCCTTGTTATGTTTTCCTTTGTCTCGATTAATCTTTGGCTCATATGACGGCTGGTTGACGCAGTGGTAATTGAGACATACATTTCTCCCGAAGGCTCGGACCCTTTCGGTGGTTGGATAGGCAGAGATCGATAAAGATGCTGACTATCACATAAGGGAAGACGGTGTGCATGTTCGACATAAGGATAGGGGAGGACGTGATGACTATACGACACTTGGTCTGGCTTCGTTACTTATGGCATGTACTATGAAAAGTCTGTAGTAATACAGTACACAGTTACAGTGTATGATGTGCAGTCATGTAATTGTTGATAGGTTGTCGTTAATTTCAATGTTAGATTATTCATATTCAGGTTAATACAGGTGTTGAACAATAAATGTGCTGGAATTTGTTTTGGTGACGTCGATGCGGATAGATATGAACGATCGAATGAAGTTCAGGTCTATGAGCAACAGGACATCACAGATGAAGAGGAACACATTTGTACACTTTGTAGACAACAGACTACACAGTTTTCAAACACACAGACTTTAAGACCGAGCAAAAAGCTAAGACGTGTATCTAAGAGTCGGAGATGTATATTCTTGTGACTGAGAAGTATCGTCATGGGAAAACTCTGGAGCGGATTGAGATGCTGTGAAATAATGCAAGAGGCTTCTTCGTAAATAATAAATGTGCCGACAATAAATAGTACCAGCTGTAGGCAGTGGAAAGGTTTGCGAGAAGGATGTCCTGAAAAAGTGACAGCTCGGAGATTGTTGGAACGAACCAAGTAATGACGAGTCATGACTTTACATCTTTTTACAGCAGCTGATGGGGTCCTTGCTTACCGGCTTATAGCTGTCAGAACCTCCGCTCGTTAAACTTCGCTGTGTGTGATGATGGGAACCTCCCATTCAAGTTCATGGACAAATATTTGTTGGGAGATTTAACAGGGGTTTTCTTTTCCTCGCTCCTGACTGGATGGTGATGCAAGCAAAGGTCTGTACAAAATCTAAAGGAAATGTTAAATTCACAGCTGTAAGAGTCCTGGATGACAAATAATATATAATATTACAATTAGTGCTGGGCGACGATTATCATTTAAAATTTACTGCTATATGAACAAAAGTGCAATAACATTTGGTTTGCAAACTCTTAAAACACATCAGGTTCTTTTTAACAGCAGTATTCCCTTTACACAGCAGCAGTTCTATCTCTTCACTATCTGTGCTCAGTGTGCTGACTCCGCAGAGCCCTGCAAGCTCCTACACCCTCGCTGCTACACGGAGGCTGTTTGCTTATTTTTTGAAGTTTATTCACATTGAAGGTGTCCAAATCGCACTGAATTCAACAAAGCACCCCATGTGGTCCCCAGCAAAAACACCCACCAAGTGTGAAGTAGATCAGATGAGTGGTTCTTGGGGTATGAGGAAGAGAGAAGAGAAACAGAGCCAGACTGTCGTATTTACTATTGTCAGACACGTCATTAGTCAGGTATCTAGTCTATCCCATTTAGTCTCGTACTCCTCTCCTTTTTCCTTCTGTAATCTTAAACTGAATGTCATATATTCCATACTATGCTATTTACAATATATATCCGCTGGTTCAGTGTGGGAGGCTCTTTAAGAAGCTTTGCTTGCTGCCTAATTGTTGGTGAATAATTGCCTTTGATACCCAGCTCCTTTGATATCATACCAAAGACCAAAAGACCCGAGTGTAGTCCGCCATTACGTACCCACATTGTCTTCAACATCGGTTCAGAAGTCCAGATTGTTTTGATGTTATATTTGCGGTCATGAAAAGCCTCACACAGTCCTTCCAGCAGCCCTGTGCAGCCTTGAGACTTCATGTGTCCGTAGAGGACCGACTGATGTCACAGGATTCAACGCTTTTCTCACAGCTTCAGATTTCTCGCCAGGTGTCGGTGTAAGTTCGTAGGTTGGTGTTGTTGCTTGATTTACAAACCTTTGTTTACCCCGTGAAAGTATTCGATTTCTGTAATACACTTGTCGCTTAGTTTCCCTTTGGCTGTCAAGCTTGTATGAAATCCTCTCGTCTGCTTCAGAGCTGTATCCTCTTTCCATTCAAACACACACTGAAATCTAATCTAGAGATTATATTCTCGGTTTTAAAAAAAAATAAAAAATTTAAAAAAAGAACTGATGGATACTGAACTGCAATTAGATCCCTGCCAAACACCACTTCTCACTTTTCCAAAATTAACTTTAGATCCTTTAGTGGCAGATTTAAAGAGATGGCATATTCAACAAAGAGAGTATGAGGGACTTGTTGAGATGTCTGTAGCTAAACCGTATTGTTCTGCATTCAAATCCAGTGACTTTCTAGCACAAGCTCGTCCCCAGCTGCAGCATGTTTCAAATGCATTCATATTTCTCCCACTTTAAAAACAAAATACTTGCCAGCCCGATTAGCAAATGCATATAATTGGATTCGGCAGTGTGTGCAGAGATTTATCTGGAGCTGTAATTTGGCTGTAATGCAGCGGGCTGAGCAGATGGATGGATGCTGGCTCTTGGCACCTTCTCACCGCTTGAATGTGTGAGGAGCTGAACACGCCTCATTCACAAGTGTGGAGAAGTGCAGAGCTTTCTCTTTACAGTGACTACCCGTCCTCATCGTCAACCCCTAATCACTGTGCGGTGTGAATTGATTGAGCAAAATCGAAAAAAGTTCAAGGTTTAATCCAAGGACAGTGTTCTGCCCGGGTGAGAAAATCAACCGCAATGCTTCTCCTTAGATTGAGCTTGATTATTCTCATGGTGATTAGGCTTTTCATTTAATTTTTACTGATACTGAGGTGAAGAGATTGTTTAAATTGATAATGTTTTTAAGATGGTACTTCTCATCTGTTCCCATGGAGATTTGTCTTGCATCACAGGCTCCCATAGTCTCCAGTCATAGAGCATGAAAAGGTACGTGCTGCAGTGTAAGATAAGAGCACCGTTTGAGAAGACAATATGAAACGCAGACGATAGAATGAAAACAGTCCATCTGACAGCGAGCATTTGTATTCTTATACCCTTTTTCCACCAAAACGAATGTGTAGATGCAGGATATTTAAAAAACACTAAATATAGGCAATGTTCATTTTCTTCTGATACGTGCGGCTGCAGGGAATACAGGGTTAGTTGACAATGAATTTGTTGTGGTGGATACTATTTACATATCTGTTACTTGTTCAGTCTCCCTTTCAAACTCTCAAACCAGAGTTGGTGATTATTAGAACAGTGAACAGACTAACAAAAGAGTTTTTTCGAGTTTTATTTTGTTTCTTTGGGGTTTGAATGCTTCAATTGTCAGCGAGGTAAAATGACTGTTGTCTGACTGGAGTTAGAGTGGCTTTGAGAAGAGCATGTTAATTGTATGTTTCGTATGGTAATACCTTTGTATTTCATACATTTTCTTAAAACAATAATCCCTATCAACCATTACTTGTGACCCACTGTCTATAGAGACCTTGCCCTCTGCCTGTAATTCGTCTTTTCTTCCGACTGTATTTTGCTGTGTTCTGATTGTAAGCGATTGTGCTGCGTTCTGTTAATAAGCTGTAAAGTTATCTCAATGCAATGTTATTATAGTGTCGTTTTTACAAAAAAACAATGATGTGAAGTCATAATAGTCAAATGTTTCCGGCCTGAAGTGAGCCAACCATCATTCCTGCCAACTGTCACCAAACTTGGACTGCTAAAAATATGAATTATGCATCTGTGATGGCATGTCTCCCAGATCATTTTGGAGAAATTTGCTGTCACTTTGACACCGATTTTTTTCTCCTGTCAATGAGAACAAAGAAAAATACGTATTACATTCAGTTTCATCAAAATCCGACCAGTGGCTCCTCAGATATCACAGATTAGAGTTGGAGTCTTCTACATCTTGTTGATGTGAAATCTCTTTTTTGAATACAGAGAGATTAATCAGTAAATCTCCATCACCCCTTACATCACTCTCTGTGATTCGGTCACTTCACTACGAGGCTTCATGCGAGTTCTAACCACTGCAGGTGGTCTTAACACTTCAGACTGAACTTCTGTGAAGGTTGTGGGACAAAGAAGACGACAGAAGGTTTCCTGTCTGTGCATGGGGTTCAGTATAAAAGTGAAGGTCACGCAACACCGGGTGTCCAGCTAAAGATCTGTTTTTTTTTGTCGAAATCACTTCAGGTCCACAGGCATCCTTCTTTTCCACTCTCCTTTCTTTCACCACACTCTCCCGTAAAGGTCACTCCACGCTCAAATGTGAATGTAGTCTGAGCAGGTCGATGTGATGTGGAAAGGGGAAATCTTATCTGCCACCGGAGAGCGCGGTGAATGAATCTGTCCTCCGGCTCGTCCCTCGCGTCCCCGGCAAATGAAGCTCGGCCAGTCCCTCGATGTCCACCGGCGATGGCGTCGTTAGGAGCAGCGAGGTTTGCGCGGAGGTCGAATAAACACAATGAGGCCGACAACCCCTCTCGCTTGGGGAGTAGTGACACAACAGCTGGCCGTGACTTTAAGCAGCATGCTGCAGGATCTCCCAGGGTGGATCTCTTTAATAAGGATTAGTTAGCGTTTTTATTCTGTTTGCGTTCGCCAAGAGGAGAAATAAACAGCTCTGGGACAACTCGTCTGTTTCTGAGACAAGACAAAACATCTGTTTTATGCTGTTGCACAAGATGGGACAGATATAAATGGACAATAATACGCACACAGAACATGTGAGTTGCATGTTTCTAGAATTGGATTAGCATTGTGGTCTTTTAAAATAAATAAACACTACCAACACTTACTGACACTTCAACGCTGAATGAGTAATAGCATCAAGGACCCTGACCCTCATTACCAACGAGAGGAGATGAACAAAACAACTTGTAAAACGCCGCGTGCGAGCTCTGATGCTCTCAGTGGGCCTGGTGAATATGGCCCATGCCGGGTTTAAAGTGCGGTCCACATGTTGCATATTACGTCGTTGTTACAGTATCGTGTAATGTGTGCGTAGTGAGTGGGCGGTTGAGTGACAAAGAGAGTGAAGGTGGATGCACTCAGATCAGATGTTGGCGATCAGTAGAGAAGAAATTAGAGGTTGTAGAAGTTGTCACCCCACAAAACACACACTTCTGAAATAAATCCGGCGCCGCTACAGCCCATGCATCTTTTTTTGTCTGTTGTTTTATATCCACTACAAATGCAAGTAAATATGACAGCCCGTCAAAGTATTATTTTGCATTTTGAGCCACCGTCTTTCTACTGTTTGTGTATTCTTGACGGTGCAGTCTGATGCCCTTTTATGGTGTTTGGCATGGTGTTCACGGTGTTCACCTCCTAATTAGGATCAACTGACAACGCACCTGTGAGACGTTTGTCTCCAGGGCTTTCTGCCAGAAAGGGTTCATTTGAACCCAAATCCTGATCTTTTCCAAAAATGAACTGAGTATACTTCGGTTTGTTGCCTGAACCGAAGGAAATATCTGTCAGAAAAGGCTTTCATATGGATCTGACGTAGCCTTTTGTTGAGAACTTTTGCACGAACAAATTCAAAAACAAATTTAGGGAGATATTGGTGAATGAGGCTCAAATGTCATCTAAAAAGTGTGCTGCGGCTCATTGGCATCATACAATACATACAATGAAATGTAGCCTCTCACCTCTAGTAGTACCAGCAGTTGCAGTAATATTACTTGAACATTGAGTTATGATTGATGTGTTTATTTAAATGCAACACACATTTAATCTGCATGCACGTTGACCGTGCAGCTGACATATGGACAGTTTCTTGTGCTCTTAATTTACATTCCACTGAAGTATATGTATTGATTGATGATTCTATTACTATGTACCTTTTATTTTACCTTTGTTTTGCCAACATTTACTTACTTTCCTTTGATTAATGATCCGGCAAACCAAAGATGAAACATTGAACCCCAACTTTTAATTAGCTTTGATAATTGATCTCCATGACGGCCGATGTGATTGGTTTGTGTGTGTTCATGAGCTCCCTCTGAGTTGGAGAGATAACAAAGGGTATCGATGGGAAATGTGATTCATGTCCACTGTGATTTATGCAGATATTAATGTAATTATGTACCCAGTGGGTTTGCCAGGACGTCCAGTGAAAGTTATCCTTCTCTGTTCTCGGGTGAGCATCATTCAGTGTAATATTGCTGAGTGCTACATACGCACTCTGGGGTTTGAAAAGTGAATGTTTTTTTTACCATGAGGAATTTATAGCGTTTTCTTCTCTTTCACCTGTAGAAAAGAACTTGAGGCAATTCCATCAATATAATCACCAGCTTGTCTCACAGAGCCGGAACATGCATTTCAATCTGAATTTCAGACCAATCAGGAGTCGGAGACTTCCCCGTCCTCCATTGTGTGACGTCACCTCTGGCGATGTCTTCTTGTCTTCTTGTTTGTTGTTCTTGTTTTGTATATCCGTCTTACTAAAACCTGTCAAAAAGCTTGCTGCCACACCTACATCTTTAGATAAGGGAGAGAGATTTGCTAATTCTGTTGTGTCACTTTAAATCATCATGACACAATGACAGTGTCAACTACTGCAGTATCTGGTGTTTACAGCAAAGAGCATTGAGCAATAGCCTGGTAAAATGAGTTGTGTTTATTGAGTCAGTAAATATGAGAGGGTACGTTTGCCAACATTTGGAGTGATTAAGAGGAATTCAGTCCTTTCGACTGCTTCTGGACATTGTGATGATATTGAACTTATTCTCAGTCACATTCGCTCTCTAACCCTTTTGGCCCAATTGTATTGCTTCTTTCAAGCACCTTATACATAGAAAATAATATCACTTGTTAATGCTGTCGAGTGTGAAGCGAAGTGCTGCTTTCGAGCATGCGATCAAAGGACAAAAAAGGTCTTTCTGTGTCAAGAGGTTTTCTCTGAACTTCTGAAAACTTTGCAATTGCTCTCGGTAAGACCTTAAAACCACTGTGTACAAGGTGTGTGTGTGTGTGTGCGCGTGGTGCGTGTGTGTGTGCGTGCGTGCGTGTCTTTTGGACTGAATTGTGTAAATGCTCAAACTGAACAACAAATCAATCCAGTTCTGGCTATAACTCCAATGCATTCAGTTTAATCAACGCATCAACTTAGTGCGACACTCTGATTAAAGTGAACGCATTAGAGCGACGTCTGTGAGGATGTGCATTGTGAAAGAATTACAACACGCATCATGATTTATGTATTTGAGCTTTTTCCCATTCTTACATTGCACGTTGTTTATTGTATTGGCAGCAAAAACTGAATGTAAGATCTTTGTGCGCACAGCGTCAAGTGGCCGTGTAATGGAGGTTATATTCTTTGTGTTGTTTTACTGAAGCTTGCACACTCGTCCCTAAAACTGAGGGAGAGTCGAGTGACATGAATACGTGAGTTAGTACTTGTGCGCGGCCGAGGCTCAATGGGTAGAGAGGGTCGTCCGGCAACCGCAAGTTCGGCGATCTGATCCTTGGCTGCTACATGTCCTGTGCCCAAGTGTCCCTGAGCAAGACACTGAACCCCTAACTGCTCCCCGGGTGCTTCTCAGCAGCCCACTGCTCCCAATAAGCTAGGGGTGGCTTAAATGCAGAAGTTACATTTCATGTATGTGTGTATATATGACGACTCTGATAACATTTTGTTGAAAAAATTTGTTTCGGTTGATATGCCACCCTGCCTGACTGCAGGAGCACACCATTTATTTAGTGAAAGGAAAACAGTCTCTCTCTCTTTTTTATTTTTAAAATTTCCTCTCATCCGTCTCTTCCTGCAGTTCGACATGCAGAGAATCACCCTGGAGGAGCTGAAACACATCCTGTTTTACGCCTTCCGCGACCACCTGACCATGAAGGACATTGAGAACATCATCATCAACGAGGAAGAGAGCCTAAAGGAGAACTCTGGGAACTATCAGACAGAGTTTGAGGGAGGTGAGCGAAAGTCCCTGAGCTAACTTTACACACAGACAAGTGTGTGTGTGTGTGTGTGTGTGTGTGTGTGTGTGTGTGTGTGTGTGTGTGTGTGTGTGTGTGTGTGTGTGTGTGTGTGTGTGTGTGTGTGTGTGTGTGTGTGTGTGTGTGTGTGTGTGTGTGTGGCAGGCAGGAAGGAGAGAAAGTAATCCATGCTGTCAGGGAGAGACGGCTTTCTCATCAAGATCTACGGCGTCACAGCACATCTGCTGGTTTATTGATTCGGGCGTTTGGGGGTGACTGCTGTCAGTTGGTCACCGGTTCAGAAGTGACGCGGATGAAATATGCATGACCTCGCTCTGCAAAAAACTAGCTCTCCAAGATTCATGGCTCAGAGCAGCAGGGGGGGGGGGGGGGTATTCCAGGACTTTTTCTCTCGCTCACTGTAAAAATGGGAAATGTAGTAATTTCTTTCAAACTAATTCTATTTTAATACAATTTTATTTACAATACAGTGTTTTTGTTTTCACATGCCTTGTTTGAATTCAGATTCAGTGAGTCAGCCCTCTGAGTCTTTTGAGCTTTTAAGGTCTTGACAGAACGAAAATTCATCGAAATGAGAAGAGACTGAAAAGCACTTGAATTTACATTAAGCAATAACAGTTAAATAGAACAGTGACTTCTAGACGGCCTAGTGCCACAGTGCCCAGTATGCTGTCCAGTTCCGTATTAACAACATCTGTGCACGGCACTATGTTAAGAAGCATCCGTTTGGCTGGAGCTGAGCAGATGCCGTGTTGCTGTTAACAGATGCGTTAAAATAAAGCATGTTACTTTAATTCATGAACTCTCACTGCCCCCTCAACACGTCCCTCTGTGCACTCTCCCTTTGTTTGTTTCTGTCATCTGCCCGTCTTTTTCTTATTTTCCGAGCTGACTAATGCTGCAGAAATGTAAGAAATGTCACACTGACAAAAAATGTTCAGCTGTCGTATGTGACATTAGTTATTGCGTACGTACTCTGACTGATGACATGGTGCTCTGAGAGGCAGCCTATGAACTGCACTGCCGTCCATTTCATCCAGACACATGAATTTTAGATGTAGGAAAGGCTGAGTCATAACTGTCCCCCGTTCCCACACGTCCCGAAGGCAGCATGGTCGTGCAGGGTCCGTCACTACTTTGTTATTCAGTCCTTGTGTTTGCAGAATTAATAATACTGTGAGTGTGACATTCCATAGCACTGAGATGTTCTTTCTAGTCAATATTGTTTCGAAGGGGGGGGGGGGGGGGGGGGGATAAACTTTGCCCGACACTAGTGTCAATGTCAATGGACACGGATTGCTCCGGCACTTTATCAGGGTCTTAAAAACTGGTGTGGAGTGATGACAACATGATGTTACTGGGTTTATGATGATGAAGAGGAACCACTGCAGGATGATACGGAGCAATCACATCTGTTAGCCTCAAGGTCCACGAGTACCACCTGCCCCACACACGGGGACACCAACATGTGCTCAGTCACGCAGAAATCAATACATTTTGTCATAGTGAGATTCATACAGAGCGTGATTCATCATTCTACTCTGCTTCTTGCTTCAGCTTACTGCGATATGAGGCAGCATATGAGGCACTTGATTTCCCCTCTGGCTTCAACTCACCCTGGAATCAATATGTTGTGCGGCTGAAAAACAACAGAATACAGGATCCGATCATTGATCCATAGAAGTTCACCAAGCAATGATTGGTTGCTGAACGAATTGCACCAAAAGTGTAAAGAGCAGAGAAACCTGCCGGAGCGCCAGCTGTCCAGGGAGCGAGCGCCTGGCAGCCAGACGCAAGTGTGGAAATCAACTTTGATCCATGAATATCTCACCAGGTGCATAGGTTTGATAGCCCCCGTCTTAGCAATATGTTCTTATTGTGCATGTTGTTGATGTGCACCTGCATGATTTTAACAACTTTTTCATGTACATACGTATATCATTTGCTGTTGCTGTTCTGAGTGCAGCAAAATCTTCTCGAGCACATGAGGTGATGTATTTAACATTGGGATGTGCCCATTCGACCGACAGACCTGTATCTTGAAAACAATGCCCATTGTTTCCAAATGCCCAATGCTCCTAAAACACAAACTCTCCATGCAACAAACAGAAGCGCATGGCTAATTATTATGCAGAATGACGTCATTGGACCTTCGCATTTTTATTTCCTGCCGTTGAAGGCATGACCCACCACTCTGCCTCTCGTTACTTGTTGCCTTCATTGGTTGGACTGGTTAGGTTTAGGCATGAGGAGTGAGATTAGTTAGGTTTAAGAATATCATGTAAAGCCACCTGGAGGCAGAGTAGGGCGGCTTAAGCCTTGGCTATGGTAGGGAAAGTAACATTGCGAGCTGAAAGGTCTGATGATATAATTTTGCACAATAATTAGCCATGTCCTTCAGTTTGTTGAATGCAGAATTTGTATTTCCAGAACAAAAGGGGTTTGTTTTTCTGGGTTAATGTGCTGTTGGACAAATGAGGAATTGTTCAGACTGCGTATTTAGAATATGGTATGGCACCTTTAACATTTATAGTTTCAACTGTAGAATGAACGAAATATCTCTTAAACCAAGGATCCTAGAATCTTGCAATCATTTGTGAAACCCCAGGTCCCAAACCTCAGTCCCCAGCCTGACCAGCTACTCTTCTAAGGGTCCACACGAAACATATTACTTGTATAGCACTGTTTTTTAATCAATCTCTATACCAACACATTGAAGTTAGTTGACCTGTAACCTGTACACTGTTTATGTATAAAGTAACACTAGAATTATTCACCTCCAGGTCAACTGACTTTGAAGCACGATGGTATGTAGACAGCCATAAGTCAGCAGCTTGGAAACCAGCGTACAGCTCATTACCTTCATGACCACAGTGTCCACTGAAGAAAATCCTTGGTGGATATTTGGCTGGGGTGTAGTTATTTTGGGCGGCTGAGGAAGTGTTTTATGAGGCTGACAGCAGGTTCAGGCGACTGGACTGAGAACTAATGTCTAGACCACAACTCTCCTCCCATCTCCACAGTCCAGCTTGCAGCTGAACACATGCTCCTTCCATTGACACCCTGTTCAACTCACCCTGACTGATACAACTATGGGTCTACTTAAAAATGTAACTAGCTGCTTAAGTATCAAGAAAATGATACAAACCTTCTGGTACATTATTGAAAAGTTTGATTTATAAGTCAGTTGCATAATCTCATCCCAGATGGTTTAGCTTGGTTTAAGAAAATATGATTGTAGCACTCAATAACAGTCAGTATTATGGGTAGATGCTTGTGTTGTGTCACAGCAGATGTGGCCGCGAAATTAGGAAAGCGACTTGTGACTGAGAGATCCCAGGTTCAATTCCCAGACCCGTAGGTAGGGTGAAACTGACCAATCTGTGGAGCCAGTGGCCAATAGATGAGACTGTAGTTGTACTAACCAGCTTCAAAGTGTGAATGTGAGTAACTGTGAGCTTAAAAAAAGACGTTTGTTCTTAGCGAAACCACCCTTATTAAATTCAGGTTAAAAACATACCCAATACTGCTTGTGTACGCATGCCAACCAAGACACAATGGTCATCCAGTGTTGAGTTACATAACCTTTCTTGGCTGAAATCTCCTTGTTAGATCATCCATTTGGCTAAAGATTTCATCACGTCGTGTTTGATATGATGTGAGAGTCTGGAATAGTATTTATTTTCAATTGGAGAATGGCAACTATTGACACACGGCCTCAACGCCCAAGCCAAGAAAGATGGAGCAATCTCCGTCCCACTTTCCACATTTCATTTCCTTTGGAACAGCAGTCAAGAAGCACTTTTGATGACCTCACCGCTTCTTGATTTGAGAGTTATAAATAGAGCAAGTGAGAACCATGTACATAGCTGTTGGTCATTGGCCCAGCTCCACTCCTTACCGCGGCCCTGGTACAATCATTTCAGGCAGAGCTGCTGACTTATCGGTCGGTGCCAGAGGTTGATTGAACCTGAAAGTGATCGCATAGAGAGAACCTGGACGGCTGTTGTGTCAATGTGTCAGCTTGGGTTCTTTATCTAATGTCCTCAACATGCTGTCATTTACTTGCACCCCCATTATTCCTTCTTTTAAGGGGGGAGTTATGGAGACAAACAATTGATAGTTTTGAGGTGGATTTTGCTGAAGCGTGAGACTTTAAATAATATAACTGAATGCAATGCCACAGTTAATCCGCACAGTTTAAACAAAAATCGAACCTCAAAACCGTCATGAAGGTAGGATGTTATTGTTAACTGCAATTCTAGTTTTAATAAAATAACAGTTTGTCAACATCTGACGAAGATTACTAATCTTTTTTTTCATGTTGATAAAATTAAGAGGGTACTCCAGCAATTTAGCAATGCACTTCTATTATCTATGGGGACAATTAAAAAAACTAAAAAGTGTCCCCTTACTATGAATTTACAGAGCAGAATCTTGTTTTTCTTGCTCACTAATCCCCCTCTGTTTAACCTTTGTGTATCTAAACGAAGGGGAGGCTAAGGGACAGTCAACAGAAGAGAGAGACAAGCCGCAAACAGCTGTTATATGCACCTCCCCAGCTGAAATTAGGGAACTGTTTATAAATTCAAAAGATATCTAGGTCTTTGATAGTGCTATGTTCTTGCGCGAGTGTTCTTAATTGATAAATGTCGGCCTATTCTTTGATTTTGAAATAGCTATGTTGTCATTTATGAATGACATTTGGATCCACGACCACACTTCCCGTCACTGCGACGATTCGACTGTGTTGGCAGTCAAATCGGGCTCTTTAGACCGAATCGTCCAATAGCCGACTATTCGGGGTCACCCCGAGTCCCTAAAATGGGTCAAGCTCCAAATGTGCTTGATCCTACATTTTCCATAATGCAACTAGAGGCTATCGTTAAACCTGCCCCCTGTTTCCCTGACGTTGAATATATAATGTTGAGATGTCGTCCATAGTGACCAGACAATTGTTTAGCTGCTGCTGTTTACATTCTTTCTGATGCAAGTTCAAAAACTGCACAGTAATGCGCCACTGTTTTTGTTTCGCTATGCTTTTCTTGCACAGCAAATGAGCTACAACTGCATTCTATCGTAGCATAATAGCAATTCAATTGCTATTTAGTTGCATGATAGTGTTTAGAATTTTGAGTCCTATGTACGAGCAGAGATTTATTTTATCAGACTTTCTGAAGCTCCCACTAGAGATGCAGTAGACATTATACAACTGCATTCACAGGCCGAGTAGGACTGGATTTACTGTCCGTTCTAATGTGTTATGTAATTCATGGTTCAAACATTCCCATTCTGCAGTACACTGTAAAGCTTCCAAACTAGCCAGGGGTTGTGCTGTAAAATCAGTCTGGTCCTGTGAACTGACGCTCACCTCAGTGTCCCTCTCCGCGGATCACTTCCCAGTAACCCGCTGCTCATTCAGATGGTGGTTCGAGCGGAGCTGTTAATTCTGCCCGGCAACTCTCGTGTGAGCTCACAACTCAAGTTTATTTCCTTTGGTCACAGCCACAGTGGAACATTTCTACTTTGCCGTATGTCTTTGTGGTGCACGGCTCAATTAGAAAGTAACCTGAGTTCATGAATTACATGTTTGCTGTGCAAAGGTTTGGCAACTTGTCTTGTCAGTTTTAGAGATTTGGGCTCCTCTAACTTTTTTTACTGCTGACTTATACTTTCTCTGCCATTAATAAATCTTAAGAATTTATGAAGGAGTAAACACAGTGTAAATAACCCACACCAAATGTGTACCCTCTGTCTTTTCTACTCTTTCTCAGGGTGCAGATCATGACAGCTTGATGTCAGAGACAGAGGTGTCTGCATCTTTTAAACTGGCGCCTTCCGTTTGTCTCCTCCTTGTTTCTCTTTCAGTTCACCCTTCGAAGAAGAACCGTCAGACGTGCGTGAGGAAAAGCCTCATCTGCGCCTTCGCCATGGCGTTCATCATCAGCGTCATGCTCATCGCGGCCAATCAGATGCTGAGGAACGGAATGGAGTAGCTGCGCCCACTGTGAGCGGGGGGGGGGGGGATTTGAGCCAGCCTGCATGTGCATGCCAGTGGGCGAGGTCATATCCCTGTTGATAGGAAAAGAACTACAAGGAATTACGCTAAAATAACCCATGACAAAATCCATTTTCAAGACTATTCTCAGTTTTTCCGAACGAGTGGCACCTCTCCACCTGACTGACGAAACCGTGAAGCCAGCACGAGGAGTCACGCAGGACTCCTCCCCCTTTACCCTGACAGGGACACTCAAGGGCTGACATTACACATAATAACTCTGTCGTGTCTGTTTCCCTGATGCAATAAAAAAAAATTCAATTTGAAATTTCATAAGGAAAAAAAATTCAGATTGAGTGCTGGAGTTCAGAGCTGCTCGCTTTTCCAGCAGGCCAGATCTGACTGCCGATCCGTCACCCACCAGATAAGCCACCAGGGCTGCAGGGGCACTTAAAGGGAACAATTGCCCCCTCATTATAGTTCCTGGAAGCATGACGACAGACCTCGCCGAGACTCGAGCGGAAGGATCCGCGTACGCCGTCAGGCCACAGCTCCTGTAGCGCCTGTGGTGCTACGATGCTGAAGCTCTCTGACTTTCTGTTTTCAACCACTGCATCTGTGGGCTGGTATGAGGTGCTGGCATCGGTTCATCAGCTCTACACACCAAGCAGTCGAGCAAACACAAAATGCTAAACGGGAACTCTGGGCTTGTGTTTTGGCCTTGGATTGTTCATGAAAGAACACCGAAGTATTGAAAGTCTGAACACTGTTCAGGTGCAAAGAAAATGTTTGTGTGTCCAAAAGAATCCACCCTTTCACTGTTCACACTGTTATACTGTATATCATCTACCTGTGGTGTTCAGTGCACTCAAGTTTTTATTGCAAGGTGATTTAATTCTACTTCATCTGTCTACTTCTGCATTAGTTGTTGATTTCCTGCTTTTCCCCAAATTACTTTTTGACAATCCTCAGAGAACAAGTGTGAGACAATCACATTCGATGACGATGGTAAGAGCGAAATAGCAAAAAGTTCTCCAGTTGGTCAAAGCGGAATTGAACCTTTTAGCTGCAGTATGTCTCGCAGCTTCTTCGTATGTTGGTGCCGTGGCTAAATGATGCTTTTACACTTTATTCCTGAGGAAACATCTCATTGACACTGGAAATGTATGTTATGCCACATCATCTGAGAAATCAACTCAGCATTTATTAACAGTGTCAAAGTGTTTTAGGGTGGATTTTTTTTTCTTACATCTTTAAATCCCAACTAAACAAGTTAATGAATTGTAACTTAGTGCTGTGAAAAGTTGACTCCCTCCAAGTTTCCTACACTTTTTGACGTCTGCATAAGGTTTTTTCAAGCAGAAATGCCCAAAAGAATTGTTAGCAGTCACCATATTAACTTTATTTAAATTTTGAAACTGTTCCTGTTGTGTGATAGTAGACTACAGATCAAGAATTTTGAACCATGTCAATTCTGATTGCAAACTTTCTCACAGCACTGAAGGATTTCAAGACGCGCCTTGATTTCCGCTGAGGTCGGCTCTGAACTCCTGCACTGACTCTCATCTCAACATGTGAACCCAGCCAGGGAGCGGGTCAGAAACAGCCATGTTATCAAGTGCATGCGATGAAGTCTGTCTTTTGTAAATACCGTAACCACACGTCGGAAGTGTCTCAAGTGTCCCGCCGAAGGCACAGTATCTCTGTGTGCGCATGACTGTCGGTGCTCTCTGCTCACCCGGGTTCAGACGTGCAGGGAGGAAGATCAGCAGATGGAGAAGCGGCTGATTTATTACAAACGCGTCAGACCTCTTCTGCTTTCTCTCAACACTCTTGCCAAAGCCATAGAGCCACCGCAGAGGTGAACCAGACAACACAATGTAAGATACTTGTCCCTGTTCCTACATGGAAACACAAGATCACTCGTGTAGGATTTGATTTCTTCCTGTTGTTCTTCATATTTTTTTCTGCACTGTACCTCTCGTTTATTTCACTAAAATGAAAAGGAGGGCTGTAGGTTTGTGCGAGAGTGCCATCTAGAGGTGAAGTGAGATCACGGTGTCCATGCTGCTGTCCCGCTGCACTGTTTGTGTGTTTCTCCATCTCTCAGCACTGTGGCAATGTGATGACTCACCGCGTTGTATTCACACGGTCTGGCAATTGTTAATCCTAAATGTTAAAATATGAGTATTTCTATGTATGTATGTTGACTTTGATCTACCGACACAGCGGGGTAGAGCAGCACTTGTGTTTGAACACGATGCATTTCTTGCCTATGGCAGAAAAAAAAAGTCCTTTTGAATCCGTAGAAAGGTTTCATTCACAGATGAATAGTATAGAGACTATACTAGACAATAGAGACGAATGAAAAAAGCATTTTGTGCAAAAACTGTCTACAAAACCTTGTCAATCACACTTGTCCTGTTTTTGTCACATCTGAAAAAGTTACACTGATTTTATTTTTATGTTTGTAGCCTTCAATTTTGCATTAGTGGTGGAAATGTCACACTGAATTCACAGCTAGTCACTGCTTGCATGTAGTGGTTAACCGGAGAAGTGTTTTATATTTCTTTTAAGTTTTATTTTCACTTGTGTATTTATTTTTTTTAGTACCAGTAACTGTGGTTAGTTTTGTCAATTGAAACTGCTCCTGTCCCTGCAGCAAGGTTGCATGTTTAAAGTGTTTTATTTTGGATGGGAAACACAGTGTCTCTACAGTAGCATGGTGATTGGATCCCACGTGTTTCTGTTCTTCAACCATGTACATAGCTAATCACATAGCATATGTATTCGACAAGCACACGCTATACATACTTTGCATGTGCAATATTTAAACATGTAGACTAGAGAAAGACTTTTAGTTGTACTATTTATTAGAGGCATAATAATTATGAAATTGTAAATACGGAAATCTGTACAAAAGTCATGAGTAAGCATTGATGCAATAAAACAGTTTTTTAAATGGTGCTTTGTTTTATTTTACACTGGACTTACGTTTATCATTAAGGCAGTTGTCAGTTCATTGTCAAGGACTTATTCCATGTAAATGTCGGATCTTATGCTTACAATTTGAGGGCCTCTGTTATTTGAAATGAAAGGATGTGGCCCTCAATGTCTTGGAAATGGAATTAAAAACTTTTTTCATGGGATCAAGGCATGAGGCCGTCGGTGCATTGACACAAACGGTGACATTGTCAGAAGTGTCCAAACTCAGGTATGTTGATAATTGAGGTCGTAGTTAAAGGTGGCGTTTGATTGTGACCACACTAAAACCACAAGAGGGTAGCATTAGGCACTGAGATGGTGAAGCCGAGGGCTGTACTGTCACATACACATTAACATACATGTAAATTCATCAATGCCTCCACATACAGAATACAAATATTACCATTTTTGTGACCCAGAGACATAGTTTTCTCCAGTAAAAATAACAATACTCAATCACTTTTTTGAAAGCTCACCATTTATATCCTTATATGTCTGGTAGCAGCTGCAGTCACGTTTATATTACAGCTTGTGTTGTTACTATAAAGTTTACGATAAAGATAGTTTCAACTCTTCATCCAGAGTCACAAGCAGGCAGAGGTGACAGGTCTACTGCAGGGACACCAAAAACATATTGATAAGACGAAGATGATCTGTCCTGTGATTAAAGCAGATTATATTATCTGCTCACAGGGAGATACAGATGCCTCGGACAATACGGTCCATATGGAAACTATAACCGATTGTCATTTTTAAATAGTTTCTCCTTCAGAAATGACATAGTAATGTCACCAAATTAAGCTTATAATCGTATTGCATTGTATCTCATTTAAAAATATAAAAAGAACATCAAAATTGACAAAGTAGGCACTTTTCTGCTCTCATAGCATCCTCCTTAATACTCGAGTAATATAATAAGTCTGTTAAGTTAATTTGATCAGACTGTCCTTGGTGTTATTTAGAGTAACTGTTGACTGCTCACGTATAGTAATCTTACTTCACGCCAGGAGGAGAAGAGCAGGCCTGTTGCTAAAGAGTGTGATAAGCATTCAGTGTTGTGTTAGCATGCAGGCTCTGTCCTCCAGAGACACACCACGCTCTCCATCTCTCTGCTAGAAACTATCCCCTTGTGCTCTCAGCAGGCTCCTCCTGTTTCATTGACGTCTCACGCTTTTAGCTAATGCGTCGTCCAGAGCAAAATAAGTGAGAGTAGACAGTAGGAATTTCAAGGAGTCTGGTTCAAGGACACTTTGCACAGGACACACGGCTGCTCCAGAGTTGAAACCATTACTTTCGATTGGCTGCCTCAGATGACGTTATGGAAGATTTTGGTGTACCAGCCTACTTTTATAAAGGATATGCGATGAAACTATTCATAAGCCAAGTCGCTGTTCACAGTTGCAACTGATGCCATGCAGCTGGGAGCTGAGGGTGAAATCTCGTTTGAAGTAGTCTATTTTTGGAGAAGACTTAAAGTGCAAATCTCACAGTATGAGAAGCATTTTGACCAAAACCATACAAATGGATGGAGCAGTTAAAAAAGTGGCTCAGCATCATGGTAGCTCTTACTTTTCTTACTACATTCTTCGACATACTCCAGTATTACATTTACATGAATTATTTTGACATACTTTAATATGGCTTTTATATGACTTTCGATGTATTATACATTTGTATGACTTTTTGCGACATACAATACTAAAGCTTTTAATGACTTTTTTCACACTATACAATGACTTTTTTTTTACAATACTACACTGATTTTTTTTTTTACGTTTTTGGACATTTTAGACGAACAACACTGACTTGTTTTCGACGTATAGACTTTGATGATATTTTTATACGTATAATACTATGACATTTCTGTTACTTTTTGGACATTTGACATTCTTATGACTTTTTTTAACATAGCTCTACCATTCCATGACAATTTTCGACATAGCCTACTATACTATGACTTTTTAAAAACTTTTTTCGACATACTAATCGAAATCAACATTCTAATCTATACGATGACATTTTTTTAGTTTTTTCGACATGATAATATGACTTTTGAAAAACCTTTTTCACAATGACTTTATTTAACATAATATAGCCTACTATGACTTTTTATGATAATTTTCTAAATACTATACGGGTACATCCCAAGTCTCTTAATTGTCATTTCCTCGCTCCTCGCTTGAACCGGAAGTTATTCTGCGCCGCCATATTGACGGCCGTCCCAAAGCTCTTATTTAGCTCTGAGGAGCGAGGAGCCAGGAGAGAGGAGGGATCTCTGAGGAGCCATGAGCGAGGACCCAGAGAACAGACTTCCAGGAAGTCTTTTAACGGCCGACACGCCCCCTCATTGTTCATCAGATTGATCTTCTCATGTCACTCTCTTCATACAATGATAGAAATTCATCCCCGTTTTATTGATATCTTACGAAAAGTTACTGCTCATTTTTTGTGCGTTTTTCCTGCAAAAGTCCAGCAACATGAGTCTGTTTTGGCTTGTTACATGCATACTGTCTTTTCAAAATAAACTTCCATCTTCACAGGAAACAACTAAGGTTTAGGCGATGAAACTACTTTGTTAGGTTTAGGAAAAGATCGTGGTTTGCGTTAAGATATCTACGGAAGTGGCGTTGCTTAAGTACGGAAGTCACGTCACAAATAAATCAACATTGGCTTCTCGTTTCACACACGGCACAAACTGCGGCCTGCTGGAGGAAACACCAGTGTTTGTTTGACCCATCCACCTCTCCTCATCCCACCCGTCCTGTGTGGAATTCTACTCATGTTGTCGCCCGCTAGCTATAGCATGTAGCATCCTGGGCATCACTGGGAATCAAAACACCGCGGCTTTGAGAGCACTTGTTTGCGCATTAACGTGATTTAACCATTGATTTAACTTGTTGCTAGGACCACTGATTCACCAAAGCTGCTTGCTTGCAGTCTGTGTTCCACCACAGTCCCCGACGCTGCTCTCATGATTCATTTTGTTT
The DNA here is from genome assembly GCF_949748355.1 of Melanostigma gelatinosum. Classification (NCBI taxonomy): domain Eukaryota; kingdom Metazoa; phylum Chordata; class Actinopteri; order Perciformes; family Zoarcidae; genus Melanostigma; species Melanostigma gelatinosum. Next base: position 21,736,621 of record NC_136640.1, read on the forward strand.
CTAAAGATAGATTTGATTTTGTAGCGAGTAACGAAGGTTTCAGGGGAAATGTATCGGAGTCAAAGTATCAGTTTTCTTTGCAAAATGTAGTGAAGTAAAAGTAAAAGTCAACAGAAATATGAATAGTAAAGTAAAGTACAGATACCCAAAGAAACGACTTAAGTACAGTAACGAAGTATTTCTACTTCGTTACTGTATGTAACAGAGTTAAAAATGTACTTTATTATTCTGTTGAGTATGTGTGAATTCTATCTTCATGAGCTATTTTTATTTTGCGTTTTATTTTGTTAATGCTTCCTGCGGAAGCGGCGTCTCGCCTCTTTTGTACCTCCGAAGCCCCCGTAGTCCCGACTTTCCCTCACAGTGGTGTTTCGTACTGATGAGGGTAACGTAACGATGGCCTGCCTCGGTCGGCGCTAGCTGCTCTTGGCCTGTCTCGAACGATTCCGTCGTCACGCCCTTTCCGGTCATTACGCTGTCATTTTCTTCGGCGATCGCCAACCAAACGTAAATAATATTAATTCATACATATCAAATAATCTATGTGTCAAATTTCATGACTATATATGGACGTGTATATGTCTAAATACTATAGGAAAGTGACTTTGATGAGAGAAAGCAGAAAGAACGCTCGGGCGACGCTTAAACAGCTCGAACGGAAATTAAGGAGCTTTTATTGCATCATTTGGAGTTGTTGAAGCGCGATATCTTATTGTGAAGGACAGAACTACGGTCCCGGATGTGTTGACAGCATTGATGGTCATTTTTGCGACCCTGGAACAAGCGAATATCCCCGAAAAACCAGCAGCAGCCAGTGTTCAGAAGTGAATAGAAGTCCGTACGGATTAGGCCAAGAGCAGTGCACGGCTAATTCACCCGTGTTAGCATCGTTTTAACGACTCTGGTAAAGGCAAAGCTAACTGTAATAATTACAACAATATTTCGTTTGAAAGGTACGACGTTTAACTTCAGTTTAACACCATTAAATCAACTGAAAACATTACACGATCATTTGTATCAACATTGTAAGTGAATTGTATTGAAACATTAGCTAAAAACTGTCCGGTTTGGGGTACAACTCCGTTAAGTTATGTGGAATAATATCGTTGCACTGTTTTGGTGTTGTCTTCGGGAATGTAACTGTTTACGTTACGTACTTCAGTAACTGCTAAGGCGACGACCTTATGAAGCTGTTACGTGCCGTTTTGACTGTGGAAAATATAAGTTTACTGGCTGTTTCAGTTCGCCTATTTTGCGCCATTTACTTTTACGTCAGGCTGCCCTGTCATAAGGTAACGACGCAGATACTTTGGCATTCCTTTGTGTGAATTATGTTGTCTTGCATGTTTAGGAGCGGATGTATACAGAGAGAGTGAGACCAGGAATAAACTAATGTTTTTTATGTTGTCTTCTGCAGGTATGTAACGTTATTTTCCTTTGTTTAATGTTATAATTTTCGCGGGTTTTGTTAATCATTCCACCTCATGTAGTTGTTTGTTTTGTCCACTTGATGTCGCTGTCAGTCCCGACTTCCCCAGACAGTGGTGTTTCGTACTGATGAGGGAGCGGATGTATACAGAGAGAGTGAGACCAGGAAGAAACTAATGTGGTTTATGTTGTCTTCTGCAGCGAATAAATGCTGGAAAACTACCCTCTGAGTCGTCTCTTTCAATGCCATTCCAAGTCTGTTACATATACACCACTGGAAACCGGGGATGCAATTAAGAGACTTGAGATGTACCCCGTGACTTTTTTAGGACTCTTATCGACATATGTGTTGACCTTCCTACTCCCATGTATACTGTGTCCCTGTTACTTGTCTGTTGCTGGTGATGATTGGAGTGTCATCAGCTGGATGAGCTGGTGTGGCTCTGACCTTAATTAAATACCGTGTTAATTTGGCAGGCTTGCTCTCTGCAGGGGAGAATATCCTTTCTTCCACTGGCATGACACTGTTCTTTTGAAGGCGACTGCTGGCATGACACTGTTCTTCTGGTTTATATTGTGCTTCTTGCTATACATTGCCACACACACCCATACATACAGGCTGGTTTTGAAGAGTTTCCAGCAGCTAGAAGGAGACACTGGCAGCACTCGAGGATTGTGTCTGTCCTGTGGATTGTGGACATGTGCTTTACAAACTGACCATGTTGTGATCGGCCCAATTCTTGGCCAACACAACCCCTATTATTTCAAACAAGTACAGTAACATGTGCAGACATGCTACTAATATGTTATCAATTAATAAAGTTACATCCGTTAAAAAAAACTCAAGTTTCTACTAAAAGGTTGTTTAGTTGGTAAAAAGCAATAGGAGCACAGAGAGTAATACAAGTGTGATATAGGGGTTGTAGAAATATGCTAACGGTATTTACAGGCATTAAACGTATAAGTATTATGTGTGTGCTCATTTGCAATAGTGTTGCGCGTGTCACAGAGCAAAGGTTTGAATCTCCGGGTGAGGCACTCACGCGCTTCCCGTACAAAGAAGACGCTCTGACACACAGGTAGTTTAGCTTAAACTCGTAACTAGATGTGTTGTGAAGCGGGTTAGTCCGTGCGATATTATGTCGCAACAACAGGTGGAAAGCAGGAACAGCATCTTCTCTGTCCATGAGAACTGGAGGACTCCCACACACAGCGGCCCCAACCCTGGCGTGTGTGTGTGTGTGTGTGTGTGAAGATAACTCGTCCCTGTGCAGGACAAGGTCAACTCCTCATGAGAATGAATAAAGAAGGTGCACATGTCTTTTTTTCTCCATATACTTATAGCGTATAATTTATTGTATGACATTTACTTTCTGTCTAGTCATACTGCTTTGTGGTACTGATCCTTTTAATGTGATATGTGATGTGAGACAGTACCATGATGTGTATCAGTGGTCTGAGGGTTGTGTGTGTTTTTACCCTCTGTTGAACACGGGGGAGATTATGCGAAATCGCGATGCCTCTAAACAGTTTAGCCCTGGTTATCAGGAGATATGACAAGTCGCACATAAGGTTGAACCGGTTAGACAGACCTGTCTCAGTTGTCGAGAAACCCTCCGTTGCCCTGAAGTGGACGGGGGAACACATATACACACACACACCCTCACCCCCACCCCCTCAGGCGGGCTTCTCGGTTCAGGGGAAGTCCAAGAGCTGAGCCAGCAAATTCACACAAAGAAGGAAGATGGCGGCTTGGAGTTCCCCGGGAGATGAAGGAGGGGGGGGGGGGGGCAGCCATCGCACCCCCGTGAAGTCCGGGAGGCCGGAGGCGGTGTGAGGCATGAGAATATAGGTCATTAGTCTAGAGAAGACAGAAGGGAAAATCCCAGACGAGGTCACAAAGACCGAGTCAGCAGTTCCAGGAAGAAACTATAGGGCGGTCAGATCAGTAGGGTAGCCTAGGGGTACATATAAATAAACTTAGCCTTGACAGTGGCGTCGCTAAAACTGCTGACGGGTTCATATGGACCACAAAGGCAGACCTGGCTTTCAAAGATTACGCTGAAGTAAGGGTTTTTGTGTCATCAATCAAGTGATATGTAGGAATCCGTTTGAAGTCAGAGATCTGAGGCCCGGACGAGTATATAGGGGCAGTTTTGAAACAGCAGAAAAACACTTGGAGCAGGAGTTGGGAGGGCACTTGGAGCAGGAGTTGGAAGGAGTCTCGAACCCCGTGCGGGCTGCTGCCTGCACGGGGTGAAACTTTAACTTTTTACAGAATCTCCGGACTTTGAGAGTCAGAGTTTTTTGAATACTTAAGAAGATTTTTTGAAGTCTAGTCAGGAGAGAAGGCTCACTCTGTCCAGTCCTGCGCTGGGTGAAGTCATTAACTTTTTCCTCCTTAGCCTACACAGCCAGCCCGTCTGCTGGCTGAGTCAGTGCTTTTAAATATCCTTTGTCTGTAAACTGCTCTGAAGGGGTTTTTGAATACTTAAGTGATTTTTCTTATATTTTTCAGTTAACGATATTTTCTCTCTGTATTTTGGACCAAGAGACTACACTTTGATTTAAATGCAAATAAATAAATAACTAATTAGTTTCTTCGACCAAGTCCTTTTCTTCATATTTTCTTGAGAAGCCAGCCTACAGAGGGGGGTTACGCCTCAGATGATCCCCTTCAGCCCCTGAGGTAAGTTGTGTTTGATCCAGCTCGGTACATTACTGATGGCATTCCTGACATGCCCCAAACCACACTTGATACTTATTCAAATTATTTTCGCTCTAGTTTAAGAGAAGTCGCCCGGGAGAGACCGGCTTGCGTTTGAAAGAGCTTTATATCTGTTTGGGCTCTCAAGCAGGATCTTATCAATTACGAAAGGATTAAGAAAAATCTAAACAAAAGAAATAAAAAGAGTCAAGTGAATACTGGACTCTTATAAAACCAAATCATAGTCCTAGCGACAGACTACACTGTCTATGTGAGTGGCTGCGGGTCAAGTCAGATAAGACAGTAGGCCAGCTTTGGACCGGGCTGGTGGTCAAATAATTAAAGAATATTTGGTACAATATTATAACCCGGTAAAGATCAATCTTAGAGTAAAGCAGTGCGCGAGGCAAATCAGGGAGAATTCTGAAACCCTTTTCTTTTCACAATATCTCCCGCACGGTCAGATGTGAGAATCATATAAGGAACGGAGTAAAAACCTATCCTCTCCTTCTAGCCAGATCTTAAGGCAATAAGGAGTTCACACAGGGAGGGGCCGGATCCACCGGGCATGAGTCACGTGGAGTCTGGCTCCCTCTGGTGCATCGCAAGGGTTGATGTATCACCAGCTGGCCCCCTGTCATCTGTGCATCAATGATTGATACGGAGATCAGTCGGCTCACTCTTTTATGCGTTTCACATAAAAGGCCTCCTATTTGCTTATTACTAACTATTTCCAGATGAATTGAAAATATTTACATAAGGAATCTAGTTTTAATAACCCAAATAGAAATAATAAAAAAAAAAAAAATTAATAATTATTAATTTTTCAATTTTTCAATTTTTTATTATCGAATCAAAAAATCGTGAGGGGTCACCCCCCAGAAATCACGTAACATGGCGCCCAACGTGGGGCCCTTGAGGGATTAGATCCTAGAAACACTAGAACGTGTAATATAGGTAGAACAGAGGTTCCCTCTCGGGTTAAAGTACACGAATCCTCCCGAGGATAAAAAGAAAAGTGATGTAATTCAACCAGCGAAATCAAGCTGAGGTGATATATTGAACTCTGCCAGAAGTGGTAAAAAATCGACAATCCTCGACCGACGTTCGCAACACTCGTCCGTCAGTACCGGCAGTCAAGGAAAAGATTTTATCACTCTGCTCTCTCTATTAGGAATCGGTACCATGGATCGAGGCAGTCAATAAATCCTTTAAAAAACTTGACCGTCCTTCTCACAGGAGAAGGAGTCGTTCAGTTAAAACGGGACAAATAGACAGATCCTTAGTGTTAAAAAACTTAGAACCAAGTAGAGAGGAAACCCTTAAATTAAAAGTACTTCACGGGAGGGCATTTAAGAGATTTAGTGGACAGAGATATTGATCGCTGCGCATAGGTTTAAAGGATACCTAGCTTGTCGACACAGAGGCCCGGCGAGAGCATACGATTTTAAATAAAAGAGTATAGTTTCCTCCCCCGTCTAAAAACAGGGTGCCCTTTTTAGCACACCGCTGTAACACAGAGAAGGTCTAGTTGAGCTGGCCCCTCAATGCAATTAACGACTCAGGCACTGAAGAGATGAAAAAGGGCAAAATCCTTCCCTAGTCAATATATTGGAAGATTATATCATAGTTATATAATAAAGAAAGGTTCAATGTATTGTTCGTAATAATATTACAGTAATATTATTGCAGGGCTGGATGGTATTATCAGTATATGATTATGGCATTTAGCAGAGACCTGAGAGAATGAGGCTCTGAAACACCAAAACGTGTGGAACAGGGGAACTGATTGATTTCTCTCAGGATAGAATCAGGGTGTAGGATATTACCGCAGTGGTATCGCAGCACTTTGGATTTTATTGCTGTTATATATTAAAATAATAGTATTTCGAAAATGGAGGAGGAAGGAACGGAATGGGGTTCAGATAGTGAGGACCCTCCTCATGGGGGGTTATCTCCCCCCCACTTTGAGCAACCGCGGAGGACATTATGTCCAGATCCCCGTAAATACGCTGATCCGGGTAGTTATTGCAGGGAATTAAGGAAAGCCCTGGAGCCCAGTGCTCCGCCACCATATAATCAGGAATGCACAGTATATACCATGAATACAAGATATCGGTTTAGAACATCCGTGTTTAGAACACTAAAAACGATTTATAAATTTGCAGTGTGGGGTAGTATTACAGTGTTGATTTTGGTTAATATTGATAAGTGCAAAATTTAAAAAGCCCCCCTCCTTGCTCCGAGCAGAGGGAGCAGGCAAAGGAGGGGCGGCCCCCTCCTTTTTGCTCCGAGCAGAGGGAGCAGGCAAAGGAGGGGCGGCCCCCTCCTTTTTGCTCAGAGGAGAGAGAGCGAGCAGGGAAGGAGGGGCGGCCCCCTCCTTTTTGCTCAGAGGAGAGAGAGCGAGCAGGGGAGGAGGGGCAGCCCCCTCCCCTTGCTTCCCTTGCTTTCAAGGCAGCTCAGAATGAGCTAGAATAATGGAAGCAAAGAGACTTCACTAAGGAAAAAAGCAAACCGCTCGCCCACGACAAGCCACGACAGGTGGACTAAATGGCCCAAAGCCAGGCCGAAAAACGGCTAAACTTTCCCTAACTCCTTCCACCAGGTTGGAGAGGGAAAGATGCACTCACTGAGGTCCTGATTGAGCAAGCCTCTCCAATAAGGACCAATGTGCATGAGGGATTACGAAATGAGGGACACGACAAGGTCAATAGGTTTTTTGAAACAGAATCTAGTTCCTCTTCCTAACCTTAGAACACATCCAACACAAAGTGAGGTCAGGGGTCAACAGTGAACGATGGTTGATGGCTTCAAGACAGCTACGCCAGGAAAAAAAGAAAAAGAAAAAAGGCAAGCCAGTATCCCATCAAGCATGGGCCTCACGTTGACTTCTGTGACCTCACACGTTACATTCCACAAGCCGTCTGGATCATCAGCTCCTCAGGGGACAAGATTTTGCCTAGAATGAGCCTGGACAGCCATCTATTGGCATTCAGGGGAACTCCAAAATCACCGTTTCTCTAAATATAGTTAGGGTCTTTAATCCTTTAAAAGTATATCATTTTTTGTTTGTTACTTTACCAGTTCAATTCTTATCAGCCGTATATTTTACACGAGCTTCTCTGATTTTTCAGTTTCTCCTGTGAGGACAGTTTGTTCATTTCTTATTTTATATTTTTTACGATCTTATCCTTTATATTAAGTAGGGATTATATACACATCGTTTGAGTGTTTTATGCAGTTGTTACGGACTGAGCATTTATTTTTAGTTTTAAAACTTTTTCAAAATTTTAAGTTGAATATTCTAGTTAAGGAAGGAGAGAGCCTTTTCAGATTTTTATGTTTTGATTTCTACACGATTTCTACCCTGGTCATTATGTGAAAATGAATCTTGGACCAGATGACTGGCCCAGCCCAACGATCTATGATCCTGATCTGTGCTTTCGTATGGCATAACGAAGGGCGAGGGCAACAGCAGCTAACAATATCCTTCACGATTGTATAAAACTTAATCGGCTGCGAGATAGCACGCCTCAGTCTAGAAAGGACAGGTTGAAACAGGTAGTCGTTTAAGGTTTTCTCTTTCTTTGATACTTTACTGCTATTTTTGTTGAATACTTTTATCCTCATCCCCTGGATATATTGGGTTTAACCTCTCATCCCTGAGGTCTCCAGGTTAACCACACCGAATCTCCAAGATCGGGGCAGGTCCAGTTGGACCGGCGGGTTGTACCACTGTCGGACTCGCCAGAATCACCCACTGCTATCTCTCCCTCTCTGTCTCCCAACGTCAACATGACCCTGACCTCTGTCCACTCTGTGGACGAAGAAATCGATCCCCGAAACGTGTACGGGCCCTTACGTGATGCAACGGACCTGATGGACCATCAGCCCATCGGGGGAGAACCGGCCTACGCTGACCTGGGTCCTTATCAGTATCCAAATACAGAAACTGGACTTTCCGTGGGCCCGGGGGCCTTCAATCGACTCTAACGACCAGGGGGTAGAGGAACATGTCCTCTGGGACAGAAAGCGGGCTGAGACAGGTGGCGTCTCGGACGGGAGATGCTGAACTATCGACAGTGACGGGTACTGGCGTGGCTCGCATGTGACTCTGGACATTGACTTTTCTGCTCTAGGAGAGAGAAGAAAAGAAAAAATACAAAAACAAAGAGGTTGTGGGGGTATTTTGTATTTTCTGATATGTTCAACGTTTTGTATCCTGTACTTTTATGATATCTTTGAGAGGTGGATTTTGTTTTTGGGGATGGGGAGTGTTTTACTTTTTAGCGTTGTTTTTTCTTCTTTTAAACTATGTTTTCAGATAGGATTCATTTTCATTTGCCTGTCTTTATTTCTATAATATCAGTTCATGTGTTGTGTTTCAATATGATTCAGATTCCCCTTGTTTTTCTGGGAATACCTGCTTTTGTGCATTTTTGACGATACCGCAGAGGTCCATCATAACTTTTGTGAGAGTATAAGATGTTCTATTTTTCGTGTATCTGGTGCCATTCGAGAGAGGGTGTTAGGCGATGTGGCGAATTGGCCCAGATCGCAAAGAAAATGGTTGATCTTCCGTTCACTGAGATAGACATTGTCAAAGGTTTTAGCCTCAATTAATCCTGGTAGCTACCTTTTGTGTGATACAAGAACGAAGGTAGAGACAAGTCGCGATTCGCAAGAGAGGGTGTTGAACACGGGGGAGATTATGCGAAATCGCGATGCCTCTAAACAGTTTAGCCCTGGTTATCAGGAGATATGACAAGTCGCACATAAGGTTGAACCGGTTAGACAGACCTGTCTCAGTTGTCGAGAAACCCTCCGTTGCCCTGAAGTGGACGGGGGAACACATATACACACACACACCCTCACCCCCACCCCCTCAGGCGGGCTTCTCGGTTCAGGGGAAGTCCAAGAGCTGAGCCAGCAAATTCACACAAAGAAGGAAGATGGCGGCTTGGAGTTCCCCGGGAGATGAAGGAGGGGGGGGGGGCAGCCATCGCACCCCCGTGAAGTCCGGGAGGCCGGAGGCGGTGTGAGGCATGAGAATATAGGTCATTAGTCTAGAGAAGACAGAAGGGAAAATCCCAGACGAGGTCACAAAGACCGAGTCAGCAGTTCCAGGAAGAAACTATAGGGCGGTCAGATCAGTAGGGTAGCCTAGGGGTACATATAAATAAACTTAGCCTTGACAGTGGCGTCGCTAAAACTGCTGACGGATTCATATGGACCACAAAGGCAGACCTGGCTTTCAAAGATTACGCTGAAGTAAGGGTTTTTGTGTCATCAATCAAGTGATATGTAGGAATCCGTTTGAAGTCAGAGATCTGAGGCCCGGACGAGTATATAGGGGCAGTTTTGAAACAGCAGAGAACACTTGGAGCAGGAGTTGGAAGGAGTCTCGAACCCCGTGCGGGCTGCTGCCTGCACGGGGTGAAACTTTAACTTTTTACAGAATCTCCGGACTTTGAGAGTCGGAGTTTTTAAGAATACTTAAGAAGATTTTTTGAAGTCTAGTCAGGAGAGAAGGCTCACTCTGTCCAGTCCTGCGCTGGGTGAATCATTAACTTTTTCCTCCTTAGGCTAAACAGCCAGTCCGTCTGCTGGCTGAGTCAGTGCTTTTTACAGATCCTTTGTCTGTAAACTGCTCTGAAGGGGTTTTTGAATACTTAAGTGATTTTTCTTATATTTTTCAGTTAACGATATTTTCTCTCTGTATTTTGGACCAAGAGACTACACTTTGATTTAAATGCAAATAAATAAATAACTAATTAGTTTCTTCGACCAAGTCCTTTTCTTCATATTTTCTTGAGAAGCCAGCCTACAGAGGGGGGTTACGCCTCAGATGATCCCCTTCAGCCCCTGAGGTAAGTTGTGTTTGATCCAGCTCGGTACATTACTGATGGCATTCCTGACATGCCCCAAACCACACTTGATACTTATTCAAATTATTTTCGCTCTAGTTTAAGAGAAGTCGCCCGGGAGAGACCGGCTTGCGTTTGAAAGAGCTTTATATCTGTTTGGGCTCTCAAGCAGGATCTTATCAATTACGAAAGGATTAAGAAAAATCTAAACAAAAGAAATAAAAAGAGTCAAGTGAATACTGGACTCTTATAAAACCAAATCATAGTCCTAGCGACAGACTACACTGTCTATGTGAGTGGCTGCGGGTCAAGTCAGATAAGACAGTAGGCCAGCTTTGGACCGGGCTGGTGGTCAAATAATTAAAGAATATTTGGTACAATATTATAACCCGGTAAAGATCAATCTTAGAGTAAAGCAGTGCGCGAGGCAAATCAGGGAGAATTCTGAAACCCTTTTCTTTTCACAATATCTCCCGCACGGTCAGATGTGAGAATCATATAAGGAACGGAGTAAAAACCTATCCTCTCCTTCTAGCCAGATCTTAAGGCAATAAGGAGTTCACACAGGGAGGGGCCGGATCCACCGGGCATGAGTCACGTGGAGTCTGGCTCCCTCTGGTGCATCGCAAGGGTTGATGTATCACCAGCTGGCCCCCTGTCATCTGTGCATCAATGATTGATACGGAGATCAGTCGGCTCACTCTTTTATGCGTTTCACATAAAAGGCCTCCTATTTGCTTATTACTAACTATTTCCAGATGAATTGAAAAGATTTACATAAGGAATCTAGTTTTAATAACCCAAATAGAAATAATAAAAAAAAATAAATTAATAATTATTAATTTTTCAATTTTTCAATTTTTTATTATCGAATCAAAAAATCGTGAGGGGTCACCCCCCAGAAATCACGTAACACCTCAGATGGCCCGACGGAGCGCGAACACCAGCGTCCACATCCCGGACCCTAACCATCCCGGACCCCCACCTGACAACGACCCTGGCAGGACGATTACAGTCTCTCCAACCAGGAGCACGGTAAGAGCACCAAGAACCTGAACGTCACACAGTTATTTTAACACATTATTGATACGTTTCTTTCATCATCAGTCCATTGCACGTATTTTATACAAGTTACATTTACAAATAACAGAAAATAACTAAGAGACATACAACTCAACAAAACTAAAAGACAAAAGGGGAGGTTGAGCTGTGTGAACTGTTTTAGACCATAAAGAAGGATATGCTTTAGGGCGGGGCTACCTCGTGATTGACAGGTCGCTACCAGAGCCGTAGGCAGCGTCACCACTTCCCTCTTTCCGTTCACTGGTTGCAAAAAAACAAAATGCCGATCTCGAGGTGCACTGGTCATTTCCTTTTTACCTTCAGGCGGATCGACGCTTCACGTGGAGGTCTTCCCTCATCCAGGACCCCAACCGGCCCGACGACCCACGGCTCATCCACCGTAGGATCCCAGCTTCACCGCGCTGTGTCCCTGGGCCCTCACATCGGCCATCCACTCCCTCCTCTCCCCCAAGCTCCAGGCCAGGCAAGAGAAGGTACCTTTTATTTACTCTGCACATTTCAGCAACAAGGCCATTCAAAGGTTTCAAAAGCATTGAGACAAAAGAAACACACCACAAAATGACATTCAAATACAATGAATATTAAAACACAGTCAAGGGGAGAAAATAATACCGTGATATACCGTGAAACCGGCAGAATCTTAAAAAATACCGTGATACACACGTTAGGTCATACCACCCAGCACTAGGCTGACTTTGTAATTGTCTTCATGCGGCAGTTGAAATTCAGAGTCCATAGCTACACCTAGATTTCTGTCTTGGTCTCTGGTTTTCAACATTGTCGATCTAAGCAGAGCGCTGACTTCTAATTGTTCCTCCTTGGCTTCAAAACAACTACCTCACTTTTGTCTTTGTCAGTTTTGCTCAGACTGGACAATAGTTCTTGGTGATATGGTTATGTAACATTGTGTGCCAACTGCATAATCATTTTGTTGTTTTTCCAAAGTTTCTCAGAACCACCTGAGGTTCCCTGAAATCCAGATCCTCTCTCACGGAAGATCACCTGTCAGCTGTCCTTCACATCTCACCTCACACATTCAACCTGACTTCAGCGCACTCGTTCACTGAACTGACAAACAGAAAATGAGGTCATTGGACTACAAACAGTAATAAAGGTTCTAATTTATCAGAAACATGATCCCTGTCAGTGTTTTACTATTATATATGGATATTATATTATATTTGTTTGGATCATTATTCCCACTGCAGATGTTTCAGGTGGAGTTTATTTTAACTTATTTATACTCTTGTTGTTCAGTTTGGAAAGGTTTGAAAAATTATATTGTTTAAAGTAACTAGTAACTAAAGCTGCCAGACAAATGTAGTGGAGTAAAAAGTCCAATACTTCCCTCTGAGATTTAGTGGAGTGGAAGTACAAAGTTGAATAAAATGGAATTACTCAAGTAAAGTACCTTGAATTTGTACATAAGTACAGTTCTTACGCAAATATACTTAGTTGCATTCCACCACTAATCATAATATTTACTCTTACCACTCACAGCTCATCAAAACCAAACAACGCACTGCTTGTTATAAAGAGGTGGAATAATGTTGAGCAGGATTGAGTTCAGTCTATTGGTCCGGCTCTCCACAACACTCCATGTCTCTCATGTGGACCATTGGGAGGAATAATTGCCCACCCCTGACCTATAGGGTGTCAAAAAAAGTCATAATATAGTATGACGAAAAAAGTTATGGTATAGGCTCTTATTTTGACTTCCATGTTTTCTCGTGAATCTGAGAAGACTGGCCAAACTATCCCACCACCCTCAATGGACATGAGGACACGCGCTGTGAAAGGCTTGAAAGCAAACACCCTGAGCTTAATGCAGTAAGACCGTATTTACCCCCATTGGCACACTAACCCAACACTGATTTACTGAGCGGACTGTATCTCCCTTACACCTACAAGCTCGCTGTCCCCAGCGAACTCCGGGTTCCACGGATAAATGACTGCTGTTATAAAAGATCTACACATTGGCACACATTGAGACAAAGGCAGCCCAAACAGGACGATATCAAAACGACCATTTATCTTTGGTGGTCGAGACTCGATCCCCCGGGTTCGAGGCTCTTTCGTTACATAATATACTATGGCTTTTCATGACTTTTTCGACAAACTATGATATTGCTTATTTATGTATTTTGGACATATTTGACTTGTTATGAGCTTTTTATAACTGTTTTGACATACTGTACTATGTATGGCTTTTTAGTATTTTTAAAATATATTATACTATGGCTTTTAAATTACCTTTCATGACATACTATGTTATGGTGCTTTCATAGCTTTTTTGACATCAATGCAAGGGTTTCTATGACTTTTTATTAACGTTGACATACTGTATTATGATATTTTAAAGAAATTACGTTAAACTCAGTTTTATCAAACACAATCAATACTGTACTCAATTCATCAAACATTCAAAAACAGCAACTCTATCGTCAGAAATAGTAACCGTGCAAAAACCAGGAAACCAGTTGTTTATTGGAAGACAATCTTGAGAGCAAAAAAATCCAACTGATAACATGGAATTAATTGAATTCATGACATCATATACATCTCAATACAATAGTAATACGGGCTTCAAAGGCCTCCAGCATTTCCACAACACTTGTGCACTCTTCCCTTCCTGATTCCATCTTCCTCCTTTAGTCTGCAGACTCTGTGTCCAGAAAAGTGCTTCAGGCTGCAGCCTGTTATGTTTGGCCATCTTCAGTATTTATGCCACTCAGCAGTTTACAGGATTAATAGGATCACCTCGACTAAACTTTGTCCCCATGTGCATACAGTACTTACAATCATGCTACAAGATGTACTGCATTCGGTGCTATCGAATGCTTTGAGCAAAAATGACAATTAAAAAAAAGACAAATGCATCCACGACATATAAAACCATGATTTTAGCCCAGTAGCCCTCGGAAATGTGATTTCTTTTTTGAGATGATTTACAGCAACTGCAAACAAATACGCTGTGTTATATTTACATATTATAGTTATTGTTTATTCCGTTAGCTTCAAATTATAGATATTCACAAGGTCTAGGCTTCAGTAGGGAGAAAATAAAAATCACTTTAGGACATTAATGTTCAACGAGATTGTATGCCTGTCATAAGTAGAAACTCTTTCATTTTCAGGAAACCTAAGCTAAAAAGCAGAGAACCACGAATGAAGCTTATAACAAACTACCAATGGATTCTGATCAGTGCATATTACTGATGATGTAACAGGTGTTTTAATCTTCTACACGTCTTCAAAGACAGAACATGATTCAGAATGGAGATAAAACAGAAACATTTTGAGGATGAAGATAGAAACCTTAACCCAACACACACACACACACACACATAAGACAGAACAGAGTTTTGGCTCATCACATCTCCATCGTTACACCTAAAAACATGGTAGAGAAGAAGCGGCAGAGGAATAATGGCAACGTCACATCGAAAGCCTGTCAGATGGAGAAACAGTTCTCATGCTAAATTTGCATCATTTGAACGTCCACTTTGTGAAAATCAAAACACTTTTCACAAACCTCGTATCACTGAGATATTGACCGCTCACTTCTCTTTCAAACCACCTCTGTCTTCTCTTGAGAATATGAGGAGTCTGTCCCCCATCAGCTGTCCCTCGGCCTAGCCGAGGTCAGGGGACGGCTCTTGATAATGTCCTCGTGTGTCATTGGTCCCGGTGAATTTGGCGAGTCTACGAGGCTACTGCTTCATGGTGTTCTTGATGGTCCACCTCTGCCCGGAGCAGGGGTGCAGGACAAGCAGGTGGCCGAAGTAAACGTTAGCCGGTATCACCTCCAGACAGCGTCCCGTGGCTCGATTTATGAGAGATTCATTCTGCAGGGCGGGGAGGAGACACAGATGGCCATTGTACCACATGTGACTGGAACAGGATGGGACAAGACCCATGCCAGATGTGCACAGATGTTTTCATTTAATCTTCTCAGGTTATGTATTCATTATTTCATTCTTAATTGTGAAAAATGAACGGGACTTTTTTAATACTTTGTGTATGAAATACATGTTAATGACTTCTTTATGGCATATTATACTACAAACCTTTCATAATTGTGTGACATGCCATGGTATGACATCTTATACTCGGACTTTATTGATGACATGGTTATGACATACTATACTTTATGATCTATTTATGGCATACTTTACTACAACCGCATTCTATATTATATGAATTATATTCATTACTACCTGTGTACAACTGTACACAGTATATACTGTGTACTATAATCTTTTAAAAGTTTGGAATCTAATGCCAAAAAAGCTTGATTAGGTGGCTAAGAGGACATTCCTATATATCTTTTATGATCTTTCATGCTTTTAGGTTCTACAAAGTCCTCATTACAAATATGTTCATTTGTATGAAGGGTCTGTCTTGTTGATGGAGATGAAAACACTGCACAATATATCAACCAGACAGTCAAAAAGAGACGAAGATACCTCTGAGCAACAGTTCATTAAGAATAGAAGAAATCCCCAGACATTGTTCAAAGAAGCTTAGCTTTAATATATGTGCAGATTTAAATAGGATCAGGTTCTTGTTTGAGTGTTGAGTGCACAATAATGCTGCCTAAAACCAGTGGGAATTAATAGGCAACATGTTGCTTTGGCAAAGCAATTATTCAAACTTCACAAGAGAAATAGAAGCTTAGTCTAGGGTTAGCACTGAACACTAGCTGAACATACTTTGGACCGATAAGTCCCAGTTTGAACCTATTCAATGTGACCGTTAAGTAGACTGCAGAGGGCCCAAAGAAGAACGCACTCACTCAATATTTAGAGCCTAATGTGCAGCGATGTGGTCAATGATGGTACCTTCTACTTCTCTGGACTGGAAAAAAACTCTAAATCAAAGTTCCAACAGTATTTTCCTGTCATGCAACACAGTAGGAACATCATTGATGAAATGGAAGTTTGAATTATAAAAACAAAAAGTTGGTCTCCAGCATGCAACACGCACCTGTATTACTAGCACGTTATAACAGCACCAAAAGGTAAAGGTTTAATCTTATTCCATCCCATCAATTACACCTCTATGCTTTTTTTCCAAGGTTCACATCAGGTTTCCTTATGTAGCACTCACAAAATAATATGAAATTCTGCTTTTCTTGTGAGCAAACAAAGGAAAACAGTTTTCGATCGACTTCTCACCTGAGAGAAATGCCACGTCTTCTGCTTCACGTTGGACACCTTGTCACAGTTGAGGAGCTGAGGAAAGCTGCCGATCTGATCGTCCACCACACAGCGAGTGTCGTCCCCGGTGCTGCCCAGAGGGCCCAGGAACAGCTGACCCTCTTTGGTGTAACGTCCTAACTGAGGCAAAACACAGAGACAGCACTCGTACAACAGGCAAAAACATGGTACATTGTGTCTACTGTTAAAACATGGTACATTGTGTCTACTGTTAAAACATGGTACATTGTGTCTCCTGTTAAAACATGGTACATTGTGTCTACTGTTAAAACATGGTACATTGTGTCTACTGTTAAAACATGGTACATTGTGTCTACTGTTAAAACACGGTACATTGTGTCTACTGTTAAAACACGGTACATTGTGTCTACTGTTAAAACACGGTACATTGTGTCTACTGTTAACACACGGTACATTGTGTCTACTGTTAAAACACGGTACATTGTGTCTACTGTTAAAACATGGTACATTGTGTCTACTGTTAAAACATGGTACATTGTGTCTACTGTTAAAACATGGTACATTGTGTCTACTGTTAAAACATGGTACATTGTGTCTACTGTTAAAACATGGTACATTGTGTCTACTGTTAAAACATGGTACATTGTGTCTCCTGTTAAAACATGGTACATTGTGTCTACTGTTAAAACATGGTACATTGTGTCTACTGTTAAAACATGGTACATTGTGTCTACTGTTAAAACACGGTACATTGTGTCTACTGTTAAAACACGGGACATTGTGTCTACTGTTAAAACACGGTACATTGTGTCTACTGTTAAAACACGGTACATTGTGTCTACTGTTAAAACACGGTACATTGTGTCTACTGTTAAAACACGGTACATTGTGTCTACTGTTAAAACACGGTACATTGTGTCTACTGTTAAAACACGGTACATTGTGTCTCCCGTTAAGTTTCCCATCGCATACCCAATTGTTGTGAGAGATTTTAACTCTCGTGACCACTGTCCCGATTGATAACATAGAAATGCAACATTAGCGCGTCTTTTGTAGAAAGGGTGATATTGTGCTGCACTCACTACCAGAACTGAAGTTTAGCGGACCGAAGGGCTGAGGAACTGACACTGGCTGACTCAGCACAAAAAAGTGCAACACAGAGACATTTTTATCCTGACAGCAGAGCCTCCTCTCCTAAGAGGCTGTCAATCATGTCACTGGTGAAAGATGCTAACGAGTGGACTGGGGTTTTCAAGAAGGAAGTGGTGAGAGATGCACTCTGGTGTCCGTGTTGTACCTGTGGACCCCATCCATGGCAAGGGTGCAGGGTGGCCGTGTGGTTCTCCTTCATGCCCTGATCCATACACAGGTGGCTCGCTTTAGAGTTACGGATCTGAAATCAAAAAAAGCGTTTGACTTAGCATCCTAACATACCCCAAGAGTATTTAGGTATACTTAGTGTTTTTTACTTCCACTCATGTAAATGCACCTCACCTCGCCGTAGAACAGCGTGTTGTTGTACCTCCTCATCTCTGGGTAAACATTGTCGAGGTACCACTCAAAGCTCTTACACTGCAGACTCTTCCTCAGCGCAGCCCTCTGAGAGATGTCTCCGTAATCAATACCGTGGTTCTGCAAAAGCGCGAGGAGTCATTATAGGGAGTCTTTGAATAGTTGCAATATTTGAACACAAATATGATCCATCTTGCTATGGTTTTGTATTGATTAGCACGATAATGATTCAACTAATTCCCAGTTCATACAAGAAGTTTGTACATTTGTTTTTCAAAAGAGCCGATTAAAAAAAAGTCTGCAGCACAGGAAGAGTTGCTCTTTATATTTGCACCAACAGCACCAACAGAAGAGCACAGTAATGAGCACTACCAGCGTGGTGACGTTTACTGTGGTGACTAGGACTAGTGACAGCAACGGCCCTCGCTCACCTCCATGGGGATGTTCCAGGCCAGGTAGACGTTGGACTTGTATTCGTCCATCCAGACCTCGGCCACGCGCAGAGCGTTACGCCGCGTGTGGAAGGCTATGTTGCTGTGGTACGGTTTCTTCATCCGTGCGATGTGAGCCACCCTGGAACAAGGCAGCACCTCCATGCTGCCTCCACACAGCCACACCTGTAGGTAGGTGGTGTTAAAGAGCAGGGGAATCAACTTAAAGCCAGCAATTACGTTGGTTTGGCCACAAGAGGGCAGGAAATATCAAAACAAGCCTACAACCACCACAATATCCCTGACCTCAAGTTGATAACTGCTAACAGCATACATGCCTCATTAGCATTTGGAATGATATTCCTGATCACCGGGTTCATTTAAGTCCAGTGTTTGTTCTCCTGTTAGCTCTAGTTTGGTCTCCACCAGCTCTTTTTGCTGGAAACACAAGCCTTTGTTAGGTGATGAGTGATGAGACTGAACCACATGTGCATAAAACTAAAACAGAGCGCAGTGTTCTGTTGAGGTGCAAAGCTGCGTATTAATTATATGATTCATATTACAGATTCATTTCATTTAATGTCAACATCAGTGACGAAATGATGCAATGGGTTTGAAAGAAACACGAACCCAAAGGTAAATGTTAAAACACTACTCGTCACATATACACTGAGAGAGATTTGGAAAATGTTGGATATTCTTTCCTTTGTCTTTTAGACAAACAGCAACAAAATAACACCGCAGAACTACAACAACAAACTATCCAATCTCTCTCAAATGTGCAGCAGCAACCTTCCCGCTCCATGTGACCCATTTATCACCATTGCCCTGCTGTGAGCAGCACACAGAGGGCTTGTCCTCCAGGACTCTTAATGGGGCCTCATTTATCAGCGGTGCCACGCTACGGTGGCCACTGCTCCACTTAAAGCTACAGGGGTACAGCGGGAGTGGGGACAAAAAAGAGAGGACACTGGGTGACACACAAACCCTGATGCCCAGTTCGATGTTCTCCCCTCCGTAGACGTCCATGCCCGAGTCGAGCAGGCCGAGCTCCCCAAAGTAGTCGCGGTTGGCCACGAAGGAGCAGCCAATCATGGCGGGAGTCCTGCGACGAGGAGAACACAACAAACTGACGTTAAGACCTGCAGGTGTGTGTAGCCTTGTGAATGTACATTTACACCTGAATGAATGTGGTTGTATATGATTTCATACAGTATGGATGCAGATGCTCAGTATGCGAAGCTGCAAGCTTTTGTTCATGTTTAAATGGGATGCATGTATTTTCACTTTCTATTTTTACATTTTTTTGTTCTATTTTCTATGTTTCTAATCTGGTAAATTATCAGTGTTTATTTAGAATTTTAATATTCGAAAATCAGATTCAACACAATTATCCGGTTAAACAGATTATAAAAATCCCATTTCCAGTGCAGACACTCTAAGCTTTTCTTTTTTTTAACACTTCGAGGCAGTGTCAGCAGCATATTTCAGCAGCATATTTGTCTTTTTCCCCCTCACTCATCCCAGGAGGATGAACTTTTGACAACGCGACCATTGTTGCATTCGTATCCATGTTCATCGGAGTGTGTGCTTCTATAAATGAAGTTGGCTTGCCTGATGGGAGCGGATATGTCCCCCTCATCCCACCACTGTTTGGGCGGGTTGATGTACATGCACCACAGCTCCCAGTTGTAGCCGTGGCCCGAGTTCTCGTAGCGCTCCACCTCGAACGTGTCGTGCTTGATGTTGTCGATGGAAGGCAGAATAATCCTCTTGGGGTCGTCCTTTATTCTGGCTAGCACCGGCTCGGCCCTGACGAAGAGTGAAAAACACACACACATATGTGCACACGGACTAAAAGGGACACAGAGCTCCCCTTCAGATCTCCGCTCTCTCGCCCACTTCAGTCGGTTACAAGGTCCTTCAAGCTGAACCAACTTTATGACTAATTCTATCTGATTCCGCTCAGTGCAGCTCTGGAGGGCTTGTGTCTATTTATGCTGAGTGAACTGGGTTGTGTACGAACTCTAAGGCACGCACTGAGCTGGAAAACGAGCGGGAGACCTAATAAAAAGGTGTCAGCGGGATGTAGCAACATTTTTTTGTGAGCAGCCAAGTGTCTACGTCCAGGCCGAATACGTTTCTTCTTTTAAAAGATTCCTTGAAATGTGCTTTTATGAACAGGCTTCTGAGAAATCTCCCATGTGTACTTCATTGCTCGCGTTACGTTCCGCTTGTTATTTGATGAGCTGTATGTCCTCGGGTATCTTTTAAACCTGATTCTTGCAGGCTCTACCCGTCTCTTCCTCTCCTTATCTTAAAACCTCTCAGGTGTGAAATTGCTTTCTGCGAGTTCCTTTCATGCTGCTTCTGCTTTCCTTTGTCCTTTTGCTTGGATGATTCGGTAAAGCACTTTGTAACTTTCATTTTAAAAGTGGTACACTAAGTCCATCATTGTTGCCGTTTTCTTCTCGTGTTGTGTAATTCGATGGGTTGTACTCATTCAAGAGAGAGAGAAGGAGATCCTAAAAATGCCGGACTTACTCACCAGGACGGGGTGAACTCCACGTGGGCGTCGAAAAAGCCCGTCACCTCGGCGGTGGCCACCTTCCAGCCCTCGATCCTGGCTCGGATCAGTCCCTCCCTCTTCTGGTTCCTGACGATCTTCACCAGGCCGGGGTAGCGCTTGTTCACGTACTCCTCCAGCGGTCCTTTCAGCTGCTCTGCAGGCCGTCAAACAAAGGCAACGCACAAGAACCACAAACAACAGGTGATGGTTAGAGAGACTGTCCTTAAAGCTGAGATCACAGCAGCATCCTTTCTTCTAGATGAGTCTCCGGACAACATATTGAAGCCGTTTTGCAGCACAGTAGCTCACCCTGACCTTTGACCTCATAAAGAAAGGGGGTAAAATAGTAGATCAGTTCTCTAAAGCTCTCAGTAAAACTTACCAAAGAAAGGACACTGATGGAGATCTGCCCACAGATTCTACTTTACCCTCCGCCAACCTGAGCTTGTACCATATGTTCAGTACTGTGCATCACTCATGACTTACTTGCTCTAGTGGGTGATTTCATTTGATTCCATGACTGAAAAGAAATAGAAATTTGGGCCATTAACATATGTTCACAGTGTTTCAAAGTGATTCGCTACATAATTAAATAAATAACTAAATTTGACTGCTTCTTTTCATAAACTAATTAGCCAATGAAGAAATGTTGCACATTCAACGCTTATTATTGGTGAATTACATTTAACCAATTTAATTACATTCAACCAATAGCAGCCTCCAGATGTGACGTCACAGCACTTCATGAAAAAGAATCTGGAGAAGACTGCACAAGCTTTTAGAAAATGCAAACACACTTTGCACACAAATCATCACTGCTGCAAGAACATAGTTCAGTCATCTGACAGACCCAATGTTGCCATAATAGCACAAATAATGAGTTTATAGAATCTTAAAGCAAAACATATATTTGAGCAGTTCAGCTGGCCTGCTGGTGAGCTGAGGTAGCTTGTACACCTGTAATAGCTTCACATCAGTTATTCCCCCGGTTTATTAGGAGGATTATCGTATCATCTCTTGTCCAGGTCCAGATCACCAACTGTGATGTATGCAGACCGTTGTCACCGCCTGACGCGGGCATAAGCAACCAAAAGCAGCAATTACACGATGATCCTTTTGTTTTTTTTCATAAGGAGAAAGACACACAAATGAATGAACAACCCACAGAAACATGAGAGACGACGTCAAATCTGCTCTCTGTTCCCCGCGGTTCTGTTTCGAGCTCCAGCCGACTCCAAAACAACACCAGAGTCTGTGGCTTCCTGAGTGTCAAAGACTGCGCCGCCTTTGATCTGTCAATCTACTCATCAGCCCCCCCCCCCCCCCACTAGCAACCCTTCTTCCTCTGCATCACACACACAAAAATTCCTTTCAACAAAAAACACATTTCTCATGCTCTCTGTGTTTTCCATCTCTTTCTCTCTGCCTCTTATGATTTCTTCACAAACTCATTTCCCATGCTGTGTCTTCTCTCTCAAGCACACACACATCACATCGTTCACACACACGTTGGGCCACGGAGCCGGGTGACTCGCGGGGCAGGCGGTGAGAGCGGTGAGAGGTATTTGTTTGCATGCCTCGCCCTCTGAGCCGCTGCAATCTCTTCCCCCTCTGCGATGGATGGCTGGCTCTCAGCCAACCGGCCATTTCAAGTGAGAGAGGAGTAGAGCGCTGGAAAACACTTCTTTGAAAGAATAATGTCCTACATCGTTCTTATTTCAAAGACCAAGCGCCATACACCTCCATTACAACACATCAGAGAGCACTGACTGACGTGTGTGATAGAACATTTCAATGTGCTGTATAATGTTGTACTGCGACTATCTTATTGTGCTTTATTCAATGCTTGACAAACCTCTATGGGGTGTCTGCTGCAGCCTCCTTCAAAAGCAAGAATCCGAAAAGGTTTGTGGAATGTTTAGAACAGATCAGTCGTAGATCTTTGATGTAGGGAGTGCAGATAGTAATAACAGAATGTTTATCTTCGAGGTAGTAAACCACAGGATGTACAGATTAGGATCTGTAGTCAATGTTTTATTGCAGGTACTATTGTAAAATGTGTAGATTAGAAACACACCAGATGTCTTGGTGAGAAACACCCCCCCCCCCTTCTCTTTTGATGCTCTGACCCTTTAAAAGATGAGCTCAAACTGCACACAGGACACTCTCCATCCCACAGACAACACAGGCACTCTGTGTGGGAATAAATACTTTACAGACAAACTTCTTTCCTCAATGTTTCTTTTTTCAGTGTTCAGTATTATAGGACTCACTCAGTACTATTGAATAGTTTTTCCACCACACGTGTCACTTCATGGCAATGACCAGTGGCACTGCATCCACCGTCCTGCTGCCGAAAAGGGTCCTTTTCTGGCGCGAGGGTCCTGGGACAGAGGATGTTGTATGCTGTACAGATTGCAAAACCCTCTGAGGCAGATTTGTGATTTGGGGCTCTGCAAAATAACTTGAACTGAACTTAATATGAAAAAATAATAATTTGAATAACAAGGGTTTTCATAGTTGTGGCACACAGTAACATCAGCACAACGAAGAGAAAGAAACTTGAGGAAAGATGGAACCATGTGTATTTGTGAGGCTTTAAAAGAAAAAGCTGTATGTCTTCAGTAATCGGTGGGCTTGGGGCTAAGTGACACAGGCAGGGTGGGGAAGTGTTGAGTGACAGACCAGAATGTTGTTGCTTTTGGATCTTTCCATGAGATCTGATGACAATAAGAGCGATAGAATAACAGC
Organism: Melanostigma gelatinosum; assembly: GCF_949748355.1. Taxonomy (NCBI): domain Eukaryota; kingdom Metazoa; phylum Chordata; class Actinopteri; order Perciformes; family Zoarcidae; genus Melanostigma; species Melanostigma gelatinosum. The sequence continues at coordinate 21,760,152 of NC_136640.1, forward strand.
CTTTTCCTTTTAAGACTCGACCGTCTCATCCCTCTTCACGTCCTCCTCACGTCCTCCTCACGTCCTCCTTGTTTGTCTTTGCTTTCCATTCTGTCAGATTATTCTCTCTCTCTCTTCCGGGTATCCATCGCCTTGCACTCTCTCCTCCTCGCTGTCCGACCTCATTTATCTTAGAGCCTCTCTGTCTCTCGACCATTCCCTCCCTCTCTCTTCCTGCCACTCTCTCTAATAGCCTGGTTTGCCCCTTCAGCATCTCCTTTCATTCTTTGATGCCTCTTCAGCTCCGTTTCTCTCTTCTTCCTTCTCCCTCCTTTTCACTTTGCCTATTTTCAATCCCTTCAGCTGTCTTTCTTTCTTTTTTAGTTTCATCCCTCCTTCATTAATTTCTCTCTGAACACCAACACCCTTTGCTCTTTATCCTTCTTCTACCTCCTCTCTCCTGGCTTCATCTCCTTCCCCTCCCCCTCTCTCCCCCCCCCCCCCCTCTCCCCCTCTCTCTGTCTCGTCTCACAATGCCGGGCTTAGCAGCCCTTCCCAATACATAAGATAGGGACATCTCTCCCGTGACATCCAATTGCGGTGCTCCGCCTCCATCTGCCCCGCAAAACAATAATCCTACACCATCAGTCACCGATACGCAAATGCTGCTCCTCAACAGCAGCAACCGCGGCGCCTGTCACGGAGACGCTCATCTCTTTGTCATATCACAAGTTTGTTGCCTTTGTCCCATGATGCAACACATCGGGGAGCAACGTGTCAGCAAGTTCATGCGTAACATAGCAATGCGTATGTAGTTTGTGTTATGTTGGGATGTTTAGTTAGTTAGTTTAGTTATAGGGTTAGGTTCATATACACAGAGACAATTGTAAATCATTGTGAAGAGGCCTGAAAGGATCAGTTTACCATTCGGGAAAAATATTTGCTTCCTGTTGGGGAAAGCAAATATGACCAGATGATGACCAGACTGACACCGCGCTCATATCCGTCCGTTAAACACTGGCTGGGACCAGTGGAGCCATTAACTGCAATCAACCAACAAAGAAATGTGGAACATTTTATACCTTTTTATTGGTTAATGCCAGCTAACCAACAGCAGAATACAAATCAATAAGGTATCGTAAAATATCATCATATCATAGAAATTCTATGAAGGATAGAAAATCTGGAAAGGAACATAAATGCTAACACACATCATCATCATCGCTGCAGAGTAAATAATTATGTCAGCTGACAGACCAGATGTTGCCATAAATGTGAAAATGTGGTTGTAGCATCACTCACATGAATCTGAGAGCAAAAGCCTTTGTTTGTGGAAACAATCGGGGATAAACTTGGTGCAGTCTATGTGCTGCCTTCAGCCCTTTCACCTCAGTGAACCCGGGTCAGATCAGGGAGGCGAGGTTTGTTGCATCCCCCATTTTTGTCAGGAGAGCACAGACCATACAGTGTTACACTTACAACAGATTACACTGAGAACAAATTCAAATCTGAAGGAGTGAAAGGAGTTCCCTCATTTGAGATTTGGGAAATCTTCCATTTCTACTGACCGTCATCGCTGTTGTCGTCCACCAGGATGATTTCTTTGAGCAAGTGAGCCGGGGTGTGATTGACAGCTGAGTGGACCGAGCGCAGGATCACCGACAGAGCCTCGTTGACGAAGATGAAGATGAGGGAGATCTGGGGGAGATCTCTCAGGTAGCTGACCTTTCTGCATCTGCACAAGAGACACGCAAACACACCACACCATCTGTGAAAGGAAAGCTCTCTCTCCGTGCCTGCCTGGCCTAACGGACCAAACTGGCTCCTGGAGCTGCTGGCATCTTTTTTTACTGAGGCTTCCTGTTCAACCAATCAAATTGGCCCGTTCACCAGGCGTCTGCTGCAGATAGGAGGCCTATTTTTATTTATTTACTTCTGTTTTGTTTAAGCGGCTCTAATGAGGAGGAAAGAAGCAGGGTGAGGAGGAAACGCCTTCCTTCACTTTTCTGTCTTAATTCCTTTCATCAATAATCTTATTTTCCACATGAAATTGAATGTTAATTTAAATAATTTGATCATAAATCCAGCATTTTCATGAAAATTCATCAGGTCGGATGAGGGTTTTTCGGCTTTTTGGCAGGAAATCGTTTTTCTCCCTTTTAAGCTATCCAACAAGAAACCCTGATGTTTTAGATATCTATCTTTTCACAAGAACAAAGGGCTTGAATTATAAATATTACAAACATTGAGGTGGAAAATATTTGTGCTCGAAATATATTTAATTCAGAAACACTTCATTCAAAGAACTTAGGACTATTCTTTGGAACAGAAGGACCTGCAGTTGCCAAAAGAAGCAAAAAGGCACTGTTTGAAGAAGCTCATATGAAACCAAGACGCATTGCAACAGTGTGAGGGGGAACGTCTACAAAAACACAGCAGTTACATATCACGCTGATAGGAGAAATATATGTAGCCCACATCATGTGCAAGGCAAGACACGCCACAGCAATTATGGTAATAAGAGGAAAGAACAGGAGGGGGGCAGGGATGGTGCAAATCAGTGTAACCGGTAACAGCAGCGAGTACAAATGTGAGAGTGGGAACTTGTCACATTACAAGTACAGCTTCATTGACTCATCAGCTGATGGCATCCGTGTACTGCAGTGTCTTGTTACTGATCAGCCGATGGCGTCAATACGGACCATAAGCGGTGTATCAGCCAACTCTTACTACTACTATTCGTGTTGGGGAAAGCAGGCTTGGACAAAACATATAATCATCAGTGTATCCCCAAAACTACCGTGTTTCTTCTTCTTCGTCTCTTTCCATTGCCCCCCCCTCTCTCTCCCTCTCGTTTCAGCACCACCTCCGGCTCTGCAGTGTGAAGGGACCTTCAGTTCAACATAGCAGGCTCCTCAGACTCCAGCTTATGCATGCTGTTGCTAAACCTGAAGATATCACACCCCAACATGCCTCGCATGCCACTTTGATCCCGGCAAACATGACAGACCCCCCCAAGTGACAAATGAGAGCGCTGGTTTCAGATCCCTCCATCCCCCCCCCCCCCCCCCCCAAAACACACGCACACACAGCTGGTGGCAGCGATTGGCCGAGGGCGTTCTCATCATCACTGACTTTCAAACAGAAGGGGTGTTACTCCCTTAACCAGCAATGTGGGCCAGCGACAAGACTCCTAAAAGGAGCATTTACGGAGAAGAAGCCCGCACCGTGCATGCAGATGTAAAACACTGCACAGAGCTATCTGGAAGAGCACGCTGTACACATTCATCACTGATATGCAAGCACAAATAGAAATGCACCTTTCCCACCTGCTAATCCAAGGACTGCCTCTGTATGTGTGTGTGTGTGTGTGTGTGTGTGTGTACACAACACAGATTGTGCCGTGAGACAAATCTCCTTTAAAAGTGCTACATTTGAGATTAGGAGCGTTTCTATTGCCTCCCAAAGGCTCTCAACATGGCTGCTCGCGGCTAACGGTGCCACCAGCGCCAACAGTGTGCAAACTACTGCAGAAGCGCTGACGAAGCGGACGGTGTGTACCTGAGGGGGAACTGTAGGCAGGGCGCTGTGCCTCCGCGGCGATTGCCGTCAGTCGAGACGGCGCTATCAGCAGGCACCTCCGTTTGAGAGCAGTACTAAGACTTCTTTCGACGACGAGTCTTATTTTTATGCTTTTCTTCATGCTGATTGACTTATTTCCGAGAATTTACAAGCACATCGCTGGCAAACACAAGATCGAAAGCGGTGCTTTTGCGTGATTCTTTCTGGAGAAACTCGGTCGGACGCATCTGTCGATGACATCAACATATCGATAAGTTCACAAAATCGTGACTGGACAAAGAATCTCCCTTAACAGCATGTGCTGCTGGCATGACTATGCCAACAAAGAAAGGAGAAGCTACAAGGATCACCGCTCACACAGAGGGAGACGCTTCATTCTACACTCAGGTAGACAGGACTCCCCTATGCCTTTACAGAGAAAGTTATTGGCAGCTATAATAATGCTCTGAATCCCTCATGCATCTTTAACAATCACATGCATGAATAACACATGCATGAATAAGTGGAGGGAGCTGCTGGCATGAGAGAACCAGCATGAGAAATGCCGTTGTGCACCTGCATGCGTCTGATTGGATGAGACTCGTCTGCTGATTACCAGGCGGCTGTGAATGATCAAGTTATTGAAACAGCTGACGCCAATCAGCTAATGCCAGTGGGGACAACCATCGCTATGCTTCATTTAAATAACTCAGAGCAACATGTCTTTAAATAAACAGTGTCAGGGTTTCCGGGTCAATGCACAGAACGCACAGTTACTATTGGAACTACTTGATACCCCAAAAAAGCAGATCCAATGAAAACGTGTTGCCGATGATATTTAAATGTAATTTTCCAAAACACTGTTGTGAACCAACGTTGGGAGCGAATCGAAAAAAGTGAACCCACTTGACATGCACTCACTTGCCGGGCCGGTGGTCCGGTATGGTCCGATCCAGAGAGATCCTGTCACTGAGGTAGGCGTTGTAGCCGTACTTCTCCCTCAGGTATTTGGCATCGCTCTCCTCAGCCGGCGACAGCGTGGCAGCGAGGCCGTCTTTACCCCGACCCCCGAAGCCCTCGATCAGCCCCAGAGATTTGGACAAACCTGAGGGGGGAGGGGGAGGCAAACGGAGGAGAAGATTGCATGTCAGGACGCTTTGGTCTGGCTGAGTCACTCTCCTCTCTGTGGCTCGAGGCTGATAGCCTAGCTGCTCACCGCAGCTCCAACCACACACGGACATACAGCATGTAGTCAGTCGCTGTCAAAACAGGCAAACATCTGAGGTCAATTCATTCCGTTTCAAATTAGGGATAAAGCAAGAATCTCCTCAGTGTGACTGGGCTTATTTGTAGGTGGCAGAGTGATTAAAGGGACTATTGTTCCACATGATAAGACGTCTTTTTGAGCCTCTGTGCTGACAAACACCCTGCTCAAGGCACTGAACGCTCTTGCTCTGCTGTCGACCCTGACCTCTGACCTCGCTGGTGGAGGAGCTACATTGTACCGCAGGCATGAAGCCTTTTAATGTAATCAAGCTAGTCAAATGTTCTGCCGTTTGTTGTGTTTCTTGGGAAAAATATCACAAATGTGGTAAAATATAATATATAGAATTCAGGACAACATTGCATTTCTGCACCAAAAAAAGTAGCATTTGACGTTTACAATTTGATGTTTAAAGGAATCACATGTTGTTGTTGATCTTTGCTACATACTGTATATCTACAGAGGTTACGGTTTAAATATATAATACATTTGTGATTTAGATTTTTTGAACAGGCATCAGAAATAATGTGTTGGATTGAGAGGCCCACATGTTTGGGCTCTATTGTTTCTACTGTCAGACCTTCCTCAGATCACATTGTCATATCAGGGCCCGCAGTGAGAAAGTCTATGGGAAAGTCACGCAGCATTGACTTTTCCTTCTTTAGCAGAATCCCCTGAGGACCGTCCGGATCACATGCTAGTCCAGCTGCTCTTTACCGTTTAACTGCCTGTACACCACATCCTCCAGCGAGCTGAGCCTCTTCAGCAGCGCCTCGTGGCTGACGCTGGGCCCCTGCGCCGTCCCGTTGCCCCGGGGCCTCATCCCGGCGGCCGGAGCCTCCGGACCGACGGCTTGGATGCTGCGCGTGTTGCACTTGGCCCAGAAAGTCATGAACCCGGCGACCGCGAGCACGTTCAGCACTAGTAAGACCCTCCATCGTCTGAAGACAAAAGCCATTAAAAAGTCGCCGGTGTCCGGGCTCCGTGCGGTCGGCAGTCCTCCGGAGAAGCCGTATACGTATCACAGATTCCGGGCTCCCTCAGTTGGCGATGCGCGGAGAGCTGCGGGGGGGATAATTCAGCAAAGCGGGGTTAAAACGGGCACACCTTGTGGGGGGGGGGGAGAGAGCAAAGACCAACAGAGACGTTACTGCACATTTGTGAGCCATTGCACCGATTCCTGGGTAATAAATCTGCTCTCTTACCGTTTGGCACCAGGGTTATTTTAGGTTGCATCCCCCCCCATCTGAGGAATTTTGGGGCGCCTGGCCATCGGCTTTCATCCACGTTAACGCCACTTCAAGCACGGGGAGGGTTCATGCGCGGAAGATGTAAGACAAAGACACCAGCATACGGTGATCTTGAGGAACAGATACTCCTAAATAATTCAACACTGAGGATATTATCAAGTCCGTCTTGTTTGGTTTCTTCCTCCTTTGCGTAGAAGTCGGCAGTGATGCGACTGAGGAGGAAAAATCTTTGCAGATGCTGCACAGAAAAAAAAAAAACCTTTTACCGTCAAGTCAAGCTCCCCGCTCCCACGGAAAGCCCGTTCACGCACATTATCTTTCACCCGTCGCACGTTGCAAGATTCAAAGTGAGACGCAATTGAGGAGACCGCACGAGACCACGAGCAGATAGCGGCGGTTCAAGAGACGCAGCGGCCGCGGCAGCATCCTCCGGTGAAGGTGCGGACGATGCTTCGGGAAAGGCGGCAGCAAAGAAATACGTCCTGCGTCCTCGTTCTCCTTCATCATGTGTCTCATTCAGTCAGCGCGTGGTGCAGCGGCTTCTTTTTCCTTTCTTCCATGTTATCCTGCACGCGCTTCTTGTTCGTAGTGCGTTGTTATTTCCTCTAATTCTCCCACACGGCGCTTAATAATAAGGGTGGCGGGGACAAAACGTGGAGTGGATCCGGTGACGTTTTACTTTCACAGCAGGTCAAAGGGGGGGGGGGGGGGGGGGGTTCCCTCCTGCCAGCCAATTATCTACAATTAGAGATCATTCAAATGTTTCACACTGGTTCCCACAGTGGGACTCTTTAGTCCACTAATAGTCTTTCGGGTGATTTTTTTTTTTCTCTGACAGAATAGAAATGTGTTTTATCGTTAATTTCACTGCTATTCCATTCCCCAGAGTTGAGCTTGGAGTAATGTTACTCTCTTTCACCATCCTCACAAACAGGCACGTGCACAGACATTTTGGGGGGCAGGTGCTCAAGCAAAAAAAAGGGCACCCATCGCTAAAATTATACATGAAATTAAAATAATGATAAATAAATAAATAACACAGTCGGATATTTTCAACGTATATATTTATTTTTGTTAACGCAACCAATACTAACTCAAATTATCAAATTGAATAAATAAATGAATAATAGGCAAAAACAAGGCCAGACAAAAACAAAGACAAAACAAAGACGGGCTGATGGCATTTGATGCAAGAGCAGTGACTTCAAATGCTGGGGTGGTGATTTCCATGCAGAGAATGAATGCGAAGTTAATCGCATTTTTGTACATTTTTGCATCCCCTAGGGCCAGGTCAGGTGGATGTCTTTCGCAGATCTCATTGAGGAGCATCATTATAGCTTCCAGATTTCTCTGCTTGCTGCTTTTCCCTGTCCTTCTGTTTTTGTAGTCTCTCTTTTCTTGGCATTATGCTGCAATTTTTTTTAAATGACATAAATCAATGTTGTGCATAATAATCAAGACATTACATATCTCTCTAAAGCTGACAACACAGTACACACCCATGTTTTTACTGTTTTCTGACAGTTGAAGCATAAGCAGCATTACACTAATAATAGCCTATAGCCTACCACAATACCTCACCAGACTGTCATGTAGCTCAACTTAAGACCTACCTTTCTTTTTAATAATTAAAATAATTAATGTCTGCCTGCCTCTCTCCCCTCTCTCTTCATTAAACATGACAAACGTCAGTAAAACAACTGGGCAAGGCTTTTAAATCATGGATTTCGTGAGGGGTTTTTTTTGTTTGTTTTTTAGCAAACGTCGGACCAGTTGCGACGTAATGTTTTCAGCGGCGCTAATTGTTGTTGTTAATTTATCACCAAACAAGGTCGGGGTATTGCACTGTCATTACCTGTCTGTCTGATGCTCCGGGTCAGAGAAGAAGTTGGCTTCAGCCGTTTAGCCTGACGCTCAGCACTGCACGCGCAGTAGGCAGTAAGTGAAGGAGGAGGAGGGAGGGGCGCGTGGGACGCTTGTGGGCGCCGCGGTGCATGTCGGGGCGAAATTCTCACAAGAACTCAAATAAATGCCCCGTCAGATATCGAAACACATTTGGGGAGAATTGATGACAGAAAAAGTAATTTTTATTTTATTATATGTATAAAAAATTGGGCACCAGCAGAAAGGGCACTTTTCTCATCCAGGGCAAAAGGGCAGGTGCTTGAGCACCACTAGGGGTCTATCTGTGCACGTGCCTGCTCACAAAGCCTGTATAGACATTAACCCAATTATGCAGAATATAGAATCTTCTTCATATAGGAGACATCTCATCAGATTAAGGTGCCTGCAGGGAAAGGTTTGACAGCATCCGGTACGACACCCCGCGTGGTTTCTCCTTATCCCCTGAGGGAATTTATCTTGTGAAATAGAAATATATTGATGACAAGCCTCAGTATAGAGATACTACAAGTAAAAGTACCGCATTCTTCATTTTATTTGAGCACAGCATGCAAGTATTAACAGCAAATAAATGTATTGCAAAGAAGTGAAGTGTCAAATCATTGATGCAGCATTTTATTGTTGACTTGTACACTGTTAGCAATTTTATGAATAGAGAGAATACAAAGTTTATAAATTCCCTTTGATAAAATAAACAACTTTTACACAAAAGACATTCAAAGATCACATCACAGCATGTCATCACCTTATATAGCAAAATGGCCATAGACAGTAGTTTTATCATTAAAGCCCCCGTATGTAGAATAACTCAATAATAATCCACGTTGTCACATTTTTGGGGGGAGGTTCATGTCACCGCAGTAAACTGTGTGTGTGTGTGTGCAGGCACATATTTATTGTAGCTCTACCTCAGATGAATTCAATGTTCTTCACGTGTTGTGTCCTTGGTGCATGAGGCAGGGCTCAACACCAGCTTTTAAAAATCGTTGCAAGGCGAGCAACAAGGAATCAGCTTCTGGTTGTGGAAAATGAAAATAGGGTTGCCAGTTTTAGTCACCACAGATGCCTGAGCGCACACGAGTTAACGCACTCGGTTTTACTTTAACAGCAACAGCTAAATATCCCTAGTGGAACAAATATTAACAAACCATTTATGTTGGGGTGCAGATTTGCTGCATTTTGTCCTTTGCTGTCCTTTGTTTTTATGTAAAGAAAAAAAAGGTTCAAGAATTGGCAAATTTCTCAAAATGGATGGTTTAACACAGTCAAAACCAAGGAGCTCCTTACTGACTTCCGTTACATGTCAAACCCCAAAAGACCCCGTCACCACCACAAACTCCTTAAAATTCCTCGAATCACACATGAGCAATAACCTGAAGTGATCCTAACACTGAACACATCATTGCAAAAGCCCAACTATGAGTGTGTTTGTTTTTCTCAGCGCTTAAATAGTACCGCAACAACTTCTCGTTGTGTTCTACCCAGCCCTCATTGAGTCCATCATAACATCCTCTCTTACTGCACAGTCAAACATGGAAAGTAACTACTGCGGATCGTGAACAAGGCCTTCAGTACGATAGGCAAACCTCTGCCCACAGTTGGATCTCTACATACTCCAAGCAAAGAAATCAAAAGATCTTCAGGATTTGTTGCGGGAGTCTTGTGACGGCAAAGAGAGGAGTTTTATTTTCTGGTGTCCAAGGTAGAAGGACAATGCATTCACCAGTTTGGATCTTAAGGTGTGTTTCGTCTGTTCTTCACACGCCTACTCCTGCACGGTGGGCCAAGAATAGACCCCTGTGGTCCTCCATTTCTGAAAGCACACACAGGATCTATAGCGGAGAAAGAATCACGTGTTGGCGATGTAGGTTATATTGTTGAACTGATGTGGTGAAACACTTCACAGTACTTTATTTCACAGCTTTGAAAGGTGCGACTTTGTGCAGAAATGGGTCACCCAGATAGCTGGGATGAATCAAGGAGCTCGGTACCTCTGTAGCTTACTGACAGACATGCTATCTCTGATCTGCAGGCAGCCCAGGAGGAAAGAGACTGAGAGTGTGTGTGTGTGTGTGTGTGTGAGAGAGAGCGAGAGAGAGAGAGAGAGAGAGAGAGAGAGAGAGAGAAATTGTGAGGGAAAGAAAGGTACAGCGAGATCAAAACCAGTGCTAGATTGTGTGAGACGCATCGAGAGACAAACAGAAAGAAACATCAAGGGAGGAGGAGAGAGAGAGAGAGAGAGAGAGAGAGAGAGAGAGAGATACAGGGAGAAAAAAGGGGAAAAGAGAGTTTTAGAAAAGGCACACACTGGGGAGGAATCAAAATTCAAAAGGGAGAAAAATTCCAAAAGCAAGTCGAGAGATGCAGGAGAGAACAAAAGAGTGAAATGTATGATGGAGAGAATGTGTGACAGCAGCACAGAAGACAACAAGGTAAAAAAAGTAGATTTGAACCCAAACTGTCAAAATAGTCTAATATTGTCTTCTACTCGCACATTTGGAAAAAGCGTGAGTTTTACCCAGAAAGTTTTGGCAAGCTGATGTATGTATGTATGTAAGTATGTAGAAATGAATACGATCAAATGAGCGTCAGTGGATACACTTCAAACATTGAATTGATGATGGCATCACGCAAATTTGTCAATTAGTGGAACGAAACAAAAGACAATGTTCATGTTATGAGTTTATGTTTTTAAAAATAATCAGATTTTTTTTTTTAGAACCTAAATAATGTTATCAGTGCGAGTCAGGCTACTGCATACATCAAGGCATGTGCATACTTTTGCATTCAGATTAAACTTTGTTGGAGTAGTACTCCTGTCTCCTTTCTATACTCCCGTCCACATGTCTAAGTGTCCTTAAGGAAACCACTCAGCCCCAAATAGCTCCGTTTGTGAGAGTGCTTTGGACAAAAGTGTCACGTAGACGGTGAATAGACAAAATATTAACGAGACTGTTTTCATCATTGCTTCATACTGATTTAGACTAAATCCATACCAATCAAGCAGTAATAAGGGGAAGCAAAGCTTTTGCATTATGGGCTGCAACTCAATGTCACAAAGACAAAATTGTATTTTGTACGAGCAGTATTTTGAATGACAGAACAAGGGGAGAATACAGTATATTTGGAATAACTGATCAAACAGCTGTTCGAAAAGACAAATGGCTGGAAGACAAGTGTATAGGCTTTCTTGTTTCTTGTTTCCTTGTTCACTAACTTCAAGGCACACGTTAAGCAGTGGAAACCCCCCTTTGGTTCCCGCGATATTGTACCAACAGATGAGGTGGATAAGATTGTTTACTGACCTCTAAAGAACTTCATATCGCTGCAAAAAAACGAAGAAACCTCTTATAAATAGCTGGAAATAATTCCATATTTGTGTTATTAACATCTTAAGCGACAAGGTGAATGATCACTTTTGTATTCCTACAGTCTGTAATGCAAAATATGGTTCATAATTATTACCATGAGCCACCGCTTGCATTAATATTTGACTTGGAAAGCATTTTTAGCTTCACGTACAATGCACACGTAGCCTCACAGTAGACTAAACACAAGAATATTGACCTGGGAGGGAAAACAGCAGGATTTAAACATAAACAAAAGATCACCCACGAAATAAAAACGACCTCCACAGCCGTGCTACACCTTTAACAGGGTTTATCTGATGATTCTTTATGAAGTGTGTGTCAAAAAAGGGTCAGTCTGTCAGCTTTTGTACATGGAATAAACCGATTTCTTTTTACATCTTAACTGTTTTTTGTCCGTGTGCAGGCAATTCTTTTATGTAATGAGACTACATTAGTGTCGCTGACACTATGTCCTTGAAACCTTGTGTGTGTGTGTTTGACCGACAACTCCCTCCCCGTCCTGTTGAACAGAGCTCTAATCATCCAGAATGACTGAAGACACTTGCGTGGGTGCGCGGGGGCCTCCGATAGCCCGAACAGGAAGTTCCATTAAGTTCCACCACGGGGCAGGGAAGAACAGGGAGAGTGGAGAACAAAGTCAGCAGGATGATTAGAAGTGGGAGCGATGGGGGATTTCACGAGATTATCCTATAAATAGTGTGGCGAAGTTTCTTTAGTCATCATCGCCAGCATGTAACTCTGGCAGGCGAGCGATAAAGCTGTTCGGAAAAATGAGCCCTGGGCTTGTACCTCTGCACGAGCTAATGCCATTCTCCACAAGACTTTACCAGTTGCTGAGTAGGATTTGAGTGTTATGAAGTTAATCACTGCACAGTGGAGAGGGAAAGAATGATCCGAAACTGCGGCTCAGTCTTCCATAAAAAGCTTGTTTCCTTTATGCAGTGGTACGGCTATCAGTCCAGTGGGAGTCTATTGGGACCCCAGCTGGCCTCGGCAGGAAGCAAAGACAAATTGACCTTCACGTTGGATTGAGCGGAGGGTGTTTGCGGCACATGGCAGTGATGTGGCACGCTTCTGATAAGCTCAGCCAGAGATCCCAGGAGCATGAAGAACCCACCTACATGGCCCCGTCATGGTGCGATTGTTCACCAGCGGCTTCACGGTCACCATGAAGGAAGGATGACATTCTAATCACACATCTAAGCAACACAGTTGTCCATGAAATGACCGTCTATGCTCTGGAACAGGGGAAACACTTTCCATGACTCCCATGACTTGAATGCACTATAAACATACTTATAATGCGTTTTAACCCGCTTGTAGCACTCATTCAAAATCTGAATGCTTTTTAACAAGTATCTTAACACAACATGAAGCAATTTATAATGACTTATAAGGTCAAGTATCATAATATTTCATAATTAACAGCCACTCAGACATTTCTTAAAAGGATCATACAGTGTACTAAGTGGTCATTATTTGCTTTGAGTGAAGTGAAGAAATATTAAATCTATGCAAAACTACTTTACGTTTTACACCATAATGTGTTACTATTATTGGGTGCTTATAACCATGATCTTAAACTGCCATAAACAGATTATAACACATTATAAGTATGTTGTTAATGCATTATAGACACAGGAAGTGTTTCAACGATTTTTGTGACCATTTTCAAAGCATTCTGTAAAGTTTTCATTTCCATTCAGGCAAAGGCAGGTAGAGTGGACAAAAACTGCACCCCTGTAAAAGTACTGTCATAGCGAGTACTTGAGTAGAAGTACAGGTAATCATCAATATAACTAGTTGAGTGAGAGTAGAACAGTATCAACAATAGAAAGTACTTGAGTAGCGAATAACTTCCTCACACGTTAAAGAAAAAACACATTGGCACACCGCTGTGTTCCCACTTCCTTTATTGTTGTGTGGACATGACGGACATTGTCTCTCTATAGATGATCATCTGGAGGTAAAGTAAAAATATATATAAACTGTGTCTTTAAAGGGTGACCACAAAATGTAAATATTCAGGACATTTTTGGGGCAGCGTGTAAATCGTTGAACATACAAATCACTCTGTTCAGCCCAATTCCATTTGAAACCTCACACACTGACATCTGAACTGCGAAGCAAACCGTATCAATTTTATAAAAAGCACTTCTACAATATGTTATTTTGTTGCCATGTAATGATAACAAAAGAGATAAATGAACAAAAACGCTTCAGAGTTTGGCACCAGTGCAATTGATTTAACACATTTTTGGTTTCTAGCCAGCATAAAAAAACGGTCAATTGTCCTCATGTGTCTTGTTTTGTTCATGTCACCTGGAGTAGAGCAGATGCCGAACTGATACGAGACTTTGATCAACGTTAATTGTTGGCAAACTGATTGAAAAGGGCTTGAAGCAGAATGTTGTGGGCGATGAGCGACCATCGCTGAGCCTCCTTGCCACCCGACACGGTCAAGTAAAACAGCCTCCGCACGTGAACCGGGACGAACTGCACGTTTACAGGACGAACTGAGACGCAACTTCCCTGACGTGTGCAGACACAGAGAAAGACATAAAACCACCAACACGCCCCTTTAATGTGCGCCCCCGAGTATTACGGGCGGCACCTGCTGTGCACTGCATGTCATCCCTGTCCTCATCCTGTCATACCAGGACGTACATTTGGATCGTATCCGCTGCAGCATGGTTTCGGGCCCATGGGGGTTTTGACGGCTCGTTGGGTTTCTTGGCTCTAATTTAAGCTGTCCTACTTCCCATCGTGCCGCAGGGCTTTAGGGGAATCAGAGCCAGCGATGTACTTCTTCGACGTCGCTTTTGTAACTTTGCTTACAGCCAGTGTCACTCTTGCTCGGTGACTGTTTAGAAAGTTCGGAGTAGTACGGTGGTAAGGTTGCAAAAACAATGTATTGAGACATGGGTAGTAGAAGTAATACGACACATTATGTGTTTTGGGGTAATAAATGTCATTGATAACATTGTTTACCAGTGGTCTGCGTGGATTGTTCTAAGTCAGAAACACCGACCAGGAGCAGTACCGTGAGTGCTCAGAAGAACTTTTACTAAAGATGAATCGTTACACGAGCCAGCTGGGCCTTTGTGAAACCAGATGTGGCCCATCGGGTCAGCATTCAACTATGGTGGTAGTCTAATTGTTATTACTATTATGATTATGGTGTTTTGGTAATCTGGGAAAAGCTGATTTGAGGGGAAACAAGGAATCGGTCAGGAACAGCGTTGGAGGGACCCGCAGCTTTCCTCAAGTGCAAAAGAATCGTTCAGGCATCGCTGATATCAATCAGCTTCACCTACTTTGAAAATACTGTCCGGTTTAGACTTAACATTTCCATGAATTATTTTTGTTGTTGAATTGGCATCCTCCTGTTTGTTATTCTACTTGTGAGAAGAAAAAAGAAAAGAAAAAGAGGCTGATTTCACAGCTTTTCCCCTCCATTACGACCACATGAGAACAGGTGGAGATCAGAAACCACATTCGACTGAATCGACATAAGCTGGTCCAGCTTTGACGAGTAGAAGTGTCCTACGTTGTACGTGGTCTTGCGGTGATCTGGCCCGTTTTTTTTACCCGATTTCAGAAACAGAAAGAAAAGGTTTTACAAAGTTGCAACGGAACTTTACATCTCTGAAGTCCAGGTTTGACTAATTCAAATACAGTATCTCGAGCTACTCCTGGTCGAATGCGGTTTGAATGGAGAAAAATACATTTTAAATTGAGCCATTTGATATTATGTCCTGTATCCATTTCACAACTTCAAGTGGCGTAACAACAGCAAATCTGATGACAAATTCAAAACAACTTTTGCCCATTCACTTTTTTCATAATCCCCCCCCCCCCCATATTTGGAAGCTGCTTCAGCATCATCAGACACGCTCAAACCTAACCTGCTCACAAGGCATTGAACTCTTTAGGTATTCACAAGGGGCCAAGCAATAAAAGTGTCAGTCTGTGTGGTCGGACCTTCTCATATGGGGGTTGCTCTTCCTCAGCCTGTGAAGCAGAATTTGCTTCAGGACGGCGCTCCTCTCTTGGCACCTACACCTTCTTCTTGTTCCCCTCCGCAGTTCAGCTGTCGAACCTCCGAAGTCTCCTCAACCTGATATCCTCAGCTGTCGCCTCCTCAGAGAGGCGGAACCCGTAGGGAGGTGGAGCTCGTCTCTGGCTGGTTTGTCCTGCAAAATTAGATTTACACACTTTAGATTTGAGCCGACTCTTCTCTGGGGTGGCTTTTAATCAGCAGCTTCTAGAATTCAGTGTCACCACACAACCTCCCTTACCTCCGTGATTCAGACTGTTCCTGATGGCCGCCTCTATCTGCTCCTCCTCCGTCAGTCCACCTGTATAAGATGGTGTACGACTCGTTGTGTGATCTGGTGGAGACTGATGGTATCCAGAGTATCCTCCACCAGTGCCACTGTAGCCTGCAGACACACACAAGCGCACACACACACAGCATAAGTATTCAAATTTAAGAAAACACGTTAAAAAGTTTGAGGCTGGTGTATTTTACAGTCCTGTTAATGTCAACAGATTCTCTGAAAAGATCAAAATCAGCAATGTGAGTCTGTCTCGAAATACTTTCTGATTCAGCCTTTAAAAAACGAGTCACTACTACATAGCGAATAATTTTATTTAATTCTGGAAAAAGCCTATTAGGTACCTGAAGAACCTGAAGAGCTGTAGTACGCATTGGACCGGGAGTTATGTCCATTCGAGGTCACAAACCCTGGTGAAAATGTAGACAAGCAGACAATGTCAGTGCAAACAGAAGTGTTGTTGATGTGCATTTAGATTTGCATCTGGATTAATACAAACAAACATAGATCTACACGTGGTGTAGAAGCTATCTCCAGTGTCAGATCTATTTCTATTCACACTTAGCAAACCTGTACCGATTGTTACTGCACAGGAGAACCGCCATGACGCTAGTATATGACCTGAATCACATTTAATTATTACTTTTTAAAGCTTGAGGATTTTCTATCTTTAGACTTTTTTTTTTTTTTAAATCATACAGTCATACACCTTTTAACAGGTTACAAGAACCTAAGGTTATGTACCGTCAGCACATACAAGTGTAAACAACTCGTGAATAAAAACACACACACACTTAAATTCTGACCTGCACATCTCTTCATGATGGCCTTCAGTGGTCCAG
Organism: Melanostigma gelatinosum; assembly: GCF_949748355.1. Taxonomy (NCBI): domain Eukaryota; kingdom Metazoa; phylum Chordata; class Actinopteri; order Perciformes; family Zoarcidae; genus Melanostigma; species Melanostigma gelatinosum. The sequence goes on from NC_136640.1 coordinate 21,776,661, forward strand.
CAGTGTAGAGCAGACCCACCAGGATACCGGCCAGGTGACCAACGAAAGAGGTCCTGAAGAAGCGGAGCACAGATTCATTCCTAACTAATGAGACACTGCCACCTGGTGGACACGTTCAATCATAACATCTGACAGCATGTAGAAAAGGGGAAACTTTACAAACAGAACCCGTGTTCTAAACATGTGCTACATATTTATATTTACTCCTAAAATATGGTTTCCATTTTTTTTTATTGCTCCAAACATAGATTGGACTTTTTTTTTTTTCTTTTGAACTCCTGACAGATGTTTGAAGTTGAAATCGGCTTCCTTGGCCCAAGCCTGAATCCTCTAATGAAATGTTTGGGGAGTTGTTTTACAAGTTGCAGAGCTTACCGACAGCCGTACAGCTGTGCGGTATACAACAGGCTTGTCATACTATAGCAAATATATAGAGATCAACTTGAACATTTGTGAACTGGTCCTTTAAGCGTGGGTCATCCCATTGAAAACAGAAGAATTAACCCCGTCAGTGCTGGTGCCCTGCTACCCGCACCAAGAGGGTATGCGCTAGTATCTCTGCAGTATATCTGGCCGGTGAATCCTGGTGAATTTTTAATGCAATCTGATGTGTCTGATTGGGAACTCACCCAGGGGATGTGATGTGGATCAGCACTAGCTCCACCCAGCTAACATAGCGATTAGACACAGGGAAGCCCATCACAGAGCTCACACCTCCAGGGTGGTAATGGTTGCTGAGCACCTTCAGAGCAAACAGGACACCTAGAAGCATCAGACATATTTACAAAGATGAATCAATAGGGGGGTGAGGGAATTTTAACACCGGGAGACTACAGCAGTCGGCCGGGAGATACTTTACATCGGCTGGTGTAAACTGCAAAGCATCTTCACAGAAGAAATGGAAAAACATGTAACAATAAAAAACTAATATCACTAAACGCACACTTTGGATGCAGCCAAAGATGAGAGAATGCAAAAAGGCAGCTTAGAGAAAAAAAAGTAATTATCAATAAATACATACTTCCTGTATTTATTTGACTTTACTTTTATGAAAAGTGTATTCTAATGTTTATTCCATGTTGTACCAGTAGAGCTACATAAAAAAGTCCAATCTTCTATACCAGTGTACATCTTTTGAGAGTTTTGTAGATGAGTCTGTACCTGAGAAGCCAACAGCACAGGCCATGCTGTAGGACTGGTCCTGGGTGAGCTCTGTCAACAGTGCCTCCAACACCAGATAGACCAATCCAGTGAGCAGCGAGAAGACCGACAGCAGGTAGAGGAACCAGGGGCCGCCCAGCCGTCGCTCCAGCTTGGTGCCTTTCCAGAGGAAGGACGCCATGTTGAAGTAGAGATGCCAATCATCCGCATGGTGCAGCGGGGACAGCAGAAGGCGGCGCCAGTCCTTGAACCAGTATGCCTGCTGAACACTCACACAGGCCTACGGGTTGGAAAGATAGTATTATTCATAATGATACAAATAATATCAAATAAATACAGTACAAGGCAATGGTGCATGTCATTTCTGTAAGATGGTAAAGCCCCGATGGTAAGAAGTCATTTATAATTATATTTGGACGCAGTTATAGTTGCAGCTGCTATTTACTGTGATATAAGCCAAAGAAAAGCAGCAAGCATGAGATAAGTCGGACGCAGCAAGTTGTGTAGATGATCGTCTCTGTATGTGTGCCTTACCTGCATCAGTGGAGCTGCAGGGAACAGGTAAAGGTACACGTTGAGTCCCAGGACAGCCAGAGTGACTGGGGGGATGTTGTCCAGACCCATCTGAAACACCTGGGAGGCCAGAAGCATCAGGCCCAGATGGGATCCCCTGTGTCGGTTCCGCATACCCAAAACAAACTGGGAAGATAAAAGTGTGAGATTATAAATGAGTCATTTCTGCTTTACTGGAAGAAAAAAAGACAGTGGAAGCCACCTGGGAATTTGAGCCTGGATGAGAGACTTCTTGATATCCCAATGTCAAAGCTGAAAACTAAGGAAATTGTGCTTTAGCTGCTCCTCGACTCTGGAATCTCCATCGCAAAACCTCAGAGAACACGAATCGCTCTTCTATATTGTCCTCTTGTAATGTCTGTTTAAAAAAAAAAAGAGCAACAAGATTACATTTTGGTTGCAGTAGATAGAACCAAGACCATGATCCATAAGTTATATAATATCTGCCAAAACCCTAAAGCTAAAATCAGAGCATCAAGACTTAAATCTATGAATGTGTGTCATCAGGAAGCACTTTTTAGAGTTGGTCCATTTCCTAAGATTTAGTGACCCTGTGGCTTTGTGTTTGAGATAACTAGCTCTCTCTCTCTCTCTCACTCACACACACACACACACACACACACACACACACACACACACACACACACACACACACAGCAATATTAGACAACACGAAAAGACGCTCTCTGCTGATAGTGTATTATGCAGACATTATATGACCCAAACTTCCCAGAGTCCTTCTCCAGAAAGAACTCTCTGCTAATACTAGAACAGTTGTAACGTTAGAGTTTTGATAAACTAACTTTGCTGAGCAAAATGCTTAGCAGGGGAGACGACTGTCAATAGCCTCCCAAAAAAGTCTGTTATTATGAGCAAAACATCAACTTTTGATAAAAAGCAACGAATAAAACCCTTCCGCAGACAAATGTATCAGCATCATTGGTGGCTTAAAATAAACTTACTGTGAGCACACCCCTTTCCCTCCTTCCGTGATGCTTTAGCTAATGCGAATGCTAACATTAACGTTAGCGTTAGATGGGTGTTTTAAAGTGTGTACATCGAGTCCGCTTCAAATTATTTAACCCCCCGAGGACGCTATCAATGTACGTGTACGTATATATATATATCGTAGTCACACGTCACCAGAAAGTGTTGCTTGATATGTCATAATTTCTAGCAGTTACTAGCAACTCCTCTGCAAAAGTGTGTGGCGTTGAGTCAGCTATCACGTGACAATAACAGAGCTACGTGTCTGGCGCAGGCGCATTACGGATTTTACGCTTGGGTAATTTATCTCAAGCTATGGAAGGTCTCCAGCAGAGTGAGTCGTCAGCCTTCACTCTGAGCCTGCACTAAATTATTGTATTGATCATATGAAACAGTAAATGGAAACTTCAGATCAAGACAATCTCCGAAAGAGTAATGATGGGTGGGTTGATAGATAGATAGATAGATAGATAGATAGATAGATAGATAGATAGATAGATAGATAGATAGATAGATAGATAGATAGATAGATAGATAGATAGATAGATAGATAGATAGATAGATAGATAGATAGATAGATAGATAGATAGATAGATAGATAGATAGATATACAGATAGACAGATATATATACATCTAATTTCCTCACCAAATGTATTATTTTTGTTTGACACTCTCATCTACAGAAAATGTAGGTTAGTTTATTGCTCTGCATTTTTTACACATTAAAAGGCCAGAAAAGAGGCTGATGTGATGTGAAATGCAACAACAGCCCTGTAACAGATGTCCAGTTGTTGTTTCTTGTATGTTTTCATCACTAGATTCCGCTTGATCGCCCGAATGACGTCACGTTTGTAAAAGCCCAAATCCTTCTGAATGAATAGATCTCTCGCCGGGTGCAGTGGCGCGCGCCTGTTATCCCAGTTACCGGGAGGCTGAGGCTGGAGGATCGTTTGAGCTCAGAAGCTCTGAGCTGCAGTGGACTATGCAGATCGGGTGTCCGCACTAAGTTCGGTATCGGTATGGTGGTCCTGGGGGAGCCCGGGACCACCAGGTTGTCTAAGGAGGGGTGCACCGGCACAGGTCGGAGACGGAGCAGGTCAAAGCCCCCGTGCCGCTCAGTAGTGGGATCGCGCCTGTGAATAGATGCTGTAGTGCAGCCTGAGTAACAGCGGGACCAAGTCTTTTTACACTATTTCTACTGATCAACAAACAGCTGATACTACAACAACATGTTTAAATGGTACAGCAGCTTCATCACTGCTTCTATATATATATATACTTCTCAATATGAAGCAACACTAAACAGAACAAGACAAGTTTTGTGGACCATGAATGCAGCTTGTGCACTGAAAAAAGAGAATAGTTGGACCAACTTCATTGAATTATTTCAATTGGTAACACACAAATGAATTACGTTTTTCCAAATTAAGTTAACAAGTTGGATTAACACAATTACTTTAAGTTAGATTCATGTAATCATTTGATGGTTTTCAAAACAATGGTTTGCATTACTCCAACTTAAAATGAAGTCAACCTAAAGTTTCCAGTTTTTCCAACTTAATTATTTGCTTTACCCAAAAGTAAAATACTGCTCCTTTACAACCTAAAGGTATGGTTTCAGGAAAGCAAATTTTTGTAGTAATCTTAGTGTAAAAATTTCGTTTGTTCAATTAAATAAAAATACCTGTTCTAGCGATACAATTTTAAGTTGGCTGAAAGAAAAATGACAAACTCAAATCTAATCTTTTTCAAAATGTATTACATTAATGTAAATAAACATTTGTTTACTTTGTTTTTAGAAAACAAATATGCACAAAATGCATAACAGTTTATCATATTTGGCATTTTTTCCATTGACACAGCTGTCTTAGTCTGTTGTGTAACAGTTTTTTGGAACACATCAAAACTGAAATTAAACTTTTTACCACAACTAAAAGGAAACATTTGTAGACAATAACAAACTCCTGCTTCTTCAAAATCAGATTAGAAACACGAAACAGAACAAGACAAGTTTTTTGGACCATGAATGCAGCTTGTGGGTAAGAAACACTGAGTGGCCAGAAAGAGGCTGATGTGATGTGAAATGCAACAACAGCCCTGTAACAGATGTCCAGTTGTTGTTTCTTGTATGTTTTCATCACTAGATTCCGCTTGATCGCCCGAATGACGTCACGTTTGTAAAAGCCCAAATCCTTCTGAATGAATAGATTTCTTGCCGGGTGCAGTGGCGCTGTCCTGCAATCCCAGTGACCGGGAGGCTGAGGCTTGGAGGATCGTTTGAGCTCAGGAGCTCTGAGCTGCAGTGGACTATGCAGATCGGGTGTCCGCACTAAGTTCGGTATCGGTATGGTGGTCCTGGGGGAGCCCGGGACCACCAGGTTGTCTAAGGAGGGGTGCACCGGCACAGGTCGGAGACGGAGCAGGTCAAAGCCCCCGTGCTGCTCAGTAGTGGGATCGCGCCTGTCAATAGACGATGTAGTGCAGCCTGAGTAACAGCGGGACCCAGTCTTTTTACACTATTTCTACTGATCAACAAACAGCTGATACTACAACAACGTGTTTAAATGGTACAGCAGCTTCATCACTGCTTCTATATATATATACTTCTCAATATGAAGCAACACTAAACAGAACAAGACAAGTTTTGTGGACCATGAATGCAGCTTGTGCACTGAAAAAAGAGAATAGTTGGACCAACTTAATTGAATTATTTCAATTGGTAACACACAAATGAATTACGTTTTTCCAAATTAAGTTAACAAGTTGGATTAACACAATTACTTTAAGTTAGATTCATGTAATCATTTGATGGTTTTCAAAACAATGGTTTGCATTACTCCAACTTAAAATGAAGTCAACCTAAAGTTTCCAGTTTTTCCAACTTAATTATTTGCTTTACCCAAAAGTAAAATACTGCTCCTTTACAACCTAAAGGTATGATTTCAGGAAAGCAAATTTTTGTAGTAATCTTAGTGTAAAAATTTCGTTTGTTCAATTAAATAAAAATACCTGTTCTAGCGATACAATTTTAAGTTGGCTGAAAGAAAAATGACAAACTCAAATCTAATGTTTTTCAAAATGTATTACATTAATGTAAATAAACATTTGTTTACTTTGTTTTTAGAAAACAACTATGCACAAAATGTATAACAGTTTATCATATTTGGCATTTTTTCCATTGACACAGCTGTCTTAGTCTGTTGTGTAACAGTTTTTTGGAACACCTCAAAACTGAAATTAAACTTTTTCCCACAACTAAAAGGAAACATTTGTACATTTGTACATTTGACAATAACAAACTCCTGCTTCTTCAAAATCAGATTAGAAACACGAAACAGAACAAGACAAGTTTTTTGGACCATGAATGCAGCTTGTGGGTAAGAAACACTGAGTGGCCAGAAAGAGGCTGATGTGATGTGAAATGCAACAACAGCCCTGTAACAGATGTCCAGTTGTTGTTTCTTGTATGTTTTCTTCACTAGATTCCGCTTGATCGCCCAAATGACGTCACGTTTGTAAAAGCCCAAATCCTTCTGAATGAATAGATCTCTCGCTGGGTGCAGTGGCGCGCGCCTGTTATCCCAGTTACCGGGAGGATGAGGCTGGAGGATCGTTTGAGCTCAGGAGCTCTGAGCTGCAGTGGACTATGCAGATCGGGTGTCCGCACTAAGTTTGGTATCGGTATGGTGGTCCTGGGGGAGCCCGGGACCACCAGGTTGTCTAAGGAGGGGTGCACCGGCACAGGTCGGAGACGGAGCAGGTCAAAGCCCCCGTGCCGCTCAGTAGTGGGATCGCGCCTGTGAATAGACGCTGTAGTGCAGCCTGAGTAACAGCGGGACCCAGTCTTTTTACACTATTTCTACTGATCAACAAACAGCTGATACTACAACAATGTGTTTAAATGGTACAGCAGCTTCATCACTGCTTCTATATATATATACTTCTCAATATGAAGCAACACTAAACAGAACAAGACAAGTTTTGTGGACCATGAATGCAGCTTGTGCACTGAAAAAAGAGAATAGTTGGACCAACTTCATTGAATTATTTCAATTGGTAACACACAAATGAATTACGTTTTTCCAAATTAAGTTAACAAGTTGGATTAACACAATTACTTTAAGTTAGATTCATGTAATCATTTGATGGTTTTCAAAACAATGGTTTGCATTACTCCAACTTAAAATGAAGTCAACCTAAAGTTTCCAGTTTTTCCAACTTAATTATTTGCTTTACCCAAAAGTAAAATACTGCTCCTTTACAACCTAAAGGTATGGTTTCAGGAAAGCAAATTTTTGTAGTAATCTTAGTGTAAAAATTTCGTTTGTTCAATTAAATAAAAATACCTGTTCTAGCGATACAATTTTAAGTTGGCTGAAAGAAAAATGACAAACTCAAATCTAATGTTTTTCAAAATGTATTACATTAATGTAAATAAACATTTGTTTACTTTGTTTTTAGAAAACAAATATGCACAAAATGCATAACAGTTTATCATATTTGGCATTTTTTCCATTGACACAGCTGTCTTAGTCTGTTGTGTAACAGTTTTTTGGAACACATCAAAACTGAAATTAAACTTTTTACCACAACTAAAAGGAAACATTTGTAGACAATAACAAACTCCTGCTTCTTCAAAATCAGATTAGAAACACGAAACAGAACAAGACAAGTTTTGTGGACCATGAATGCAGCTTGTGGGTAAGAAACACTGAGTGGCCAGAAAGAGGCTGATGTGATGTGAAATGCAACAACAGCCCTGTAACAGATGTCCAGTTGTTGTTTCTTGTATGTTTTCTTCACTAGATTCCGCTTGATCGCCCAAATGACGTCACGTTTGTAAAAGCCCAAATCCTTCTGAATGAATAGATCTCTCGCTGGGTGCAGTGGCGCGCGCCTGTTATCCCAGTTACCGGGAGGATGAGGCTGGAGGATCGTTTGAGCTCAGGAGCTCTGAGCTGAAGTGGACTATGCAGATCGGGTGTCCGCACTAAGTTTGGTATCGGTATGGTGGTCCTGGGGGAGCCCGGGACCACCAGGTTGTCTAAGGAGGGGTGCACCGGCACAGGTCGGAGACGGAGCAGGTCAAAGCCCCCGTGCCGCTCAGTAGTGGGATCGCGCCTGTGAATAGACGCTGTAGTGCAGCCTGAGTAACAGCGGGACCCAGTCTTTTTACACTATTTCTACTGATCAACAAACAGCTGATACTACAACAACGTGTTTAAATGGTACAGCAGCTTCATCACTGCTTCTATATATATATACTTCTCAATATGAAGCAACACTAAACAGAACAAGACAAGTTTTTTGGACCATGAATGCAGCTTGTGGGTAAGAAACACTGAGTGGCCAGAAAGAGGCTGATGTGATGTGAAATGCAACAACAGCCCTGTAACATATGTCCAGTTGTTGTTTCTTGTATGTTTTCATCACTAGATTCCGCTTGATCGCCCGAATGACGTCACGTTTGTAAAAGCCCAAATCCTTCTGAATGAATAGATCTCTCGCCGGGTGCAGTGGCGCGCGCCTGTTATCCCAGTTACCGGGAGGCTGAGGCTGGAGGATCGTTTGAGCTCAGGAGCTCTGAGCTGCAGTGGACTATGCAGATCGGGTGTCCGCACTAAGTTCGGTATCGGTATGGTGGTCCTGGGAGAGCCCGGGACCACCAGGTTGTCTAAGGAGGGGTGCACCGGCACCGGTCGGAGACGGAGCAGGTCAAAGCCCCCGTGCCGCTCAGTAGTGGGATCGCGCCTGTGAATAGACGCTGTAGTGCAGCCTGAGTAACAGCGGGACCCAGTCTTTTTACACTATTTCTACTGATCAACAAACAGCTGATACTACAACAACGTGTTTAAATGGTACAGCAGCTTCATCACTGCTTCTATATATATATAGTTCTCAATATGAAGCAACACTAAACAGAACAAGACAAGTTTTGTGGACCATGAATGCAGCTTGTGGGTAAGAAACACTGAGTGGCCAGAAAGAGGCTGATGTGATGTGAAATGCAACAACAGCCCTGTAACAGATGTCCAGTTGTTGTTTCTTGTATGTTTTCTTCACTAGATTCCGCTTGATCGCCCAAATGACGTCACGTTTGTAAAAGCCCAAATCCTTCTGAATGAATAGATTTCTTGCCGGGTGCAGTGGCGCTGTCCTGCAATCCCAGTGACCGGGAGGCTGAGGCTTGGAGGATCGTTTGAGCTCAGGAGCTCTGAGCTGCAGTGGACTATGCAGATCGGGTGTCCGCACTAAGTTCGGTATCGGTATGGTGGTCCTGGGGGAGCCCGGGACCACCAGGTTGTCTAAGGAGGGGTGCACCGGCACAGGTCGGAGACGGAGCAGGTCAAAGCCCCCGTGCTGCTCAGTAGTGGGATCGCGCCTGTCAATAGACGATGTAGTGCAGCCTGAGTAACAGCGGGACCCAGTCTTTTTACACTATTTCTACTGATCAACAAACAGCTGATACTACAACAACGTGTTTAAATGGTACAGCAGCTTCATCACTGCTTCTATATATATATACTTCTCAATATGAAGCAACACTAAACAGAACAAGACAAGTTTTGTGGACCATGAATGCAGCTTGTGCACTGAAAAAAGAGAATAGTTGGACCAACTTAATTGAATTATTTCAATTGGTAACACACAAATGAATTACGTTTTTCCAAATTAAGTTAACAAGTTGGATTAACACAATTACTTTAAGTTAGATTCATGTAATCATTTGATGGTTTTCAAAACAATGGTTTGCATTACTCCAACTTAAAATGAAGTCAACCTAAAGTTTCCAGTTTTTCCAACTTAATTATTTGCTTTACCCAAAAGTAAAATACTGCTCCTTTACAACCTAAAGGTATGATTTCAGGAAAGCAAATTTTTGTAGTAATCTTAGTGTAAAAATTTCGTTTGTTCAATTAAATAAAAATACCTGTTCTAGCGATACAATTTTAAGTTGGCTGAAAGAAAAATGACAAACTCAAATCTAATGTTTTTCAAAATGTATTACATTAATGTAAATAAACATTTGTTTACTTTGTTTTTAGAAAACAACTATGCACAAAATGTATAACAGTTTATCATATTTGGCATTTTTTCCATTGACACAGCTGTCTTAGTCTGTTGTGTAACAGTTTTTTGGAACACCTCAAAACTGAAATTAAACTTTTTCCCACAACTAAAAGGAAACATTTGTACATTTGTACATTTGACAATAACAAACTCCTGCTTCTTCAAAATCAGATTAGAAACACGAAACAGAACAAGACAAGTTTTTTGGACCATGAATGCAGCTTGTGGGTAAGAAACACTGAGTGGCCAGAAAGAGGCTGATGTGATGTGAAATGCAACAACAGCCCTGTAACAGATGTCCAGTTGTTGTTTCTTGTATGTTTTCTTCACTAGATTCCGCTTGATCGCCCAAATGACGTCACGTTTGTAAAAGCCCAAATCCTTCTGAATGAATAGATCTCTCGCTGGGTGCAGTGGCGCGCGCCTGTTATCCCAGTTACCGGGAGGATGAGGCTGGAGGATCGTTTGAGCTCAGGAGCTCTGAGCTGCAGTGGACTATGCAGATCGGGTGTCCGCACTAAGTTTGGTATCGGTATGGTGGTCCTGGGGGAGCCCGGGACCACCAGGTTGTCTAAGGAGGGGTGCACCGGCACAGGTCGGAGACGGAGCAGGTCAAAGCCCCCGTGCCGCTCAGTAGTGGGATCGCGCCTGTGAATAGACGCTGTAGTGCAGCCTGAGTAACAGCGGGACCCAGTCTTTTTACACTATTTCTACTGATCAACAAACAGCTGATACTACAACAATGTGTTTAAATGGTACAGCAGCTTCATCACTGCTTCTATATATATATACTTCTCAATATGAAGCAACACTAAACAGAACAAGACAAGTTTTGTGGACCATGAATGCAGCTTGTGCACTGAAAAAAGAGAATAGTTGGACCAACTTCATTGAATTATTTCAATTGGTAACACACAAATGAATTACGTTTTTCCAAATTAAGTTAACAAGTTGGATTAACACAATTACTTTAAGTTAGATTCATGTAATCATTTGATGGTTTTCAAAACAATGGTTTGCATTACTCCAACTTAAAATGAAGTCAACCTAAAGTTTCCAGTTTTTCCAACTTAATTATTTGCTTTACCCAAAAGTAAAATACTGCTCCTTTACAACCTAAAGGTATGGTTTCAGGAAAGCAAATTTTTGTAGTAATCTTAGTGTAAAAATTTCGTTTGTTCAATTAAATAAAAATACCTGTTCTAGCGATACAATTTTAAGTTGGCTGAAAGAAAAATGACAAACTCAAATCTAATGTTTTTCAAAATGTATTACATTAATGTAAATAAACATTTGTTTACTTTGTTTTTAGAAAACAAATATGCACAAAATGCATAACAGTTTATCATATTTGGCATTTTTTCCATTGACACAGCTGTCTTAGTCTGTTGTGTAACAGTTTTTTGGAACACATCAAAACTGAAATTAAACTTTTTACCACAACTAAAAGGAAACATTTGTAGACAATAACAAACTCCTGCTTCTTCAAAATCAGATTAGAAACACGAAACAGAACAAGACAAGTTTTTTGGACCATGAATGCAGCTTGTGGGTAAGAAACACTGAGTGGCCAGAAAGAGGCTGATGTGATGTGAAATGCAACAACAGCCCTGTAACAGATGTCCAGTTGTTGTTTCTTGTATGTTTTCATCACTAGATTCCGCTTGATCGCCCGAATGACGTCACGTTTGTAAAAGCCCAAATCCTTCTGAATGAATAGATTTCTTGCCGGGTGCAGTGGCGCTGTCCTGCAATCCCAGTGACCGGGAGGCTGAGGCTTGGAGGATCGTTTGAGCTCAGGACCTCTGAGCTGCAGTGGACTATGCAGATCGGGTGTCCGCACTAAGTTCGGTATCGGTATGGTGGTCCTGGGGGAGCCCGGGACCACCAGGTTGTCTAAGGAGGGGTGCACCGGCACAGGTCGGAGACGGAGCAGGTCAAAGCCCCCGTGCCGCTCAGTAGTGGGATCGCGCCTGTGAATAGACGCTGTAGTGCAGCCTGAGTAACAGCGGGACCCAGTCTTTTTTCACTATTTCTACTGATCAACAAACAGCTGATACTACAACAATGTGTTTAAATGGTACAGCAGCTTCATCACTGCTTCTATATATATATACTTCTCAATATGAAGCAACACTAAACAGAACAAGACAAGTTTTGTGGACCATGAATGCAGCTTGTGCACTGAAAAAAGAGAATAGTTGGACCAACTTCATTGAATTATTTCAATTGGTAACACACAAATGAATTATGTTTTTCCAAATTAAGTTAACAAGTTGGATTAACACAATTACTTTAAGTTAGATTCATGTAATCATTTGATGGTTTTCAAAACAATGGTTTGCATTACTCCAACTTAAAAAGAAGTCAACCTAAAGTTTCCAGTTTTTCCAACTTAATTATTTGCTTTACCCAAAAGTAAAATACTGCTCCTTTACAACCTAAAGGTATGGTTTCAGGAAAGCAAATTTTTGTAGTAATCTTAGTGTAAAAATTTCGTTTGTTCAATTAAATAAAAATACCTGTTCTAGCGATACAATTTTAAGTTGGCTGAAAGAAAAATGACAAACTCAAATCTAATGTTTTTCAAAATGTATTACATTAATGTAAATGAACATTTGTTTACTTTGTTTTTAGAAAACAACTATGCACAAAATGCATAACAGTTTATCATATTTGGCATTTTTTCCATTGACACAGCTGTCTTAGTCTGTTGTCTAACAGTTTTTTGGAACACCTCAAAACTGAAATTAAACTTTTTCCCACAACTAAAAGGAAACATTTGTACATTTGTACATTTGACAATAACAAACTCCTGCTTCTTCAAAATCAGATTAGAAACACGAAACAGAACAAGACAAGTTTTTTGGACCATGAATGCAGCTTGTGGGTAAGAAACACTGAGTGGCCAGAAAGAGGCTGATGTGATGTGAAATGCAACAACAGCCCTGTAACAGATGTCCAGTTGTTGTTTCTTGTATGTTTTCATCACTAGATTCCGCTTGATCGCCCTAATGACGTCACGTTTGTAAAAGCCCAAATCCTTCTGAATGAATAGATTTCTTGCCGGGTGCAGTGGCGCGCTCCTGTAATCCCAGTGACCGGGAGGCTGAGGCTGGAGGATCGTTTGAGCTCAGGAGCTCTGAGCTGCAGTGGACTATGCAGATCGGGTGTCCGCACTAAGTTTGGTATCGGTATGGTGGTCCTGGGGGAGCACGGGACCACCAGGTTGTCTAAGGAGGGGTGCACCGGCACAGGTCGGAGACGGAGCAGGTCAAAGCCCCCGTGCTGCTCAGTAGTGGGATCGCGCCTGTGAATAGACGCTGTAGTGCAGCCTGAGTAACAGGGGGACCCAGTCTTTTTACACTATTTCTACTGATCAACAAACAGCTGATACTACAACAACGTGTTTAAATGGTACAGCAGCTTCATCACTGCTTCTATATATATATACTTCTCAATATGAAGCAACACTAAACAGAACAAGACAAGTTTTTTGGACCATGAATGCAGCTTGTGGGTAAGAAACACTGAGTGGCCAGAAAGAGGCTGATGTGATGTGAAATGCAACAACAGCCCTGTAACATATGTCCAGTTGTTGTTTCTTGTATGTTTTCATCACTAGATTCCGCTTGATCGCCCGAATGACGTCACGTTTGTAAAAGCCCAAATCCTTCTGAATGAATAGATCTCTCGCCGGGTGCAGTGGCGCGCGCCTGTTATCCCAGTTACCGGGAGGCTGAGGCTGGAGGATCGTTTGAGCTCAGGAGCTCTGAGCTGCAGTGGACTATGCAGATCGGGTGTCCGCACTAAGTTCGGTATCGGTATGGTGGTCCTGGGAGAGCCCGGGACCACCAGGTTGTCTAAGGAGGGGTGCACCGGCACCGGTCGGAGACGGAGCAGGTCAAAGCCCCCGTGCCGCTCAGTAGTGGGATCGCGCCTGTGAATAGACGCTGTAGTGCAGCCTGAGTAACAGCGGGACCCAGTCTTTTTACACTATTTCTACTGATCAACAAACAGCTGATACTACAACAACGTGTTTAAATGGTACAGCAGCTTCATCACTGCTTCTATATATATATAGTTCTCAATATGAAGCAACACTAAACAGAACAAGACAAGTTTTGTGGACCATGAATGCAGCTTGTGGGTAAGAAACACTGAGTGGCCAGAAAGAGGCTGATGTGATGTGAAATGCAACAACAGCCCTGTAACAGATGTCCAGTTGTTGTTTCTTGTATGTTTTCTTCACTAGATTCCGCTTGATCGCCCAAATGACGTCACGTTTGTAAAAGCCCAAATCCTTCTGAATGAATAGATCTCTCGCTGGGTGCAGTGGCGCGCGCCTGTTATCCCAGTTACCGGGAGGATGAGGCTGGAGGATCGTTTGAGCTCAGGAGCTCTGAGCTGAAGTGGACTATGCAGATCGGGTGTCCGCACTAAGTTTGGTATCGGTATGGTGGTCCTGGGGGAGCCCGGGACCACCAGGTTGTCTAAGGAGGGGTGCACCGGCACAGGTCGGAGACGGAGCAGGTCAAAGCCCCCGTGCCGCTCAGTAGTGGGATCGCGCCTGTGAATAGACGCTGTAGTGCAGCCTGAGTAACAGCGGGACCCAGTCTTTTTACACTATTTCTACTGATCAACAAACAGCTGATACTACAACAACGTGTTTAAATGGTACAGCAGCTTCATCACTGCTTCTATATATATATACTTCTCAATATGAAGCAACACTAAACAGAACAAGACAAGTTTTTTGGACCATGAATGCAGCTTGTGGGTAAGAAACACTGAGTGGCCAGAAAGAGGCTGATGTGATGTGAAATGCAACAACAGCCCTGTAACATATGTCCAGTTGTTGTTTCTTGTATGTTTTCATCACTAGATTCCGCTTGATCGCCCGAATGACGTCACGTTTGTAAAAGCCCAAATCCTTCTGAATGAATAGATCTCTCGCCGGGTGCAGTGGCGCGCGCCTGTTATCCCAGTTACCGGGAGGCTGAGGCTGGAGGATCGTTTGAGCTCAGGAGCTCTGAGCTGCAGTGGACTATGCAGATCGGGTGTCCGCACTAAGTTCGGTATCGGTATGGTGGTCCTGGGAGAGCCCGGGACCACCAGGTTGTCTAAGGAGGGGTGCACCGGCACCGGTCGGAGACGGAGCAGGTCAAAGCCCCCGTGCCGCTCAGTAGTGGGATCGCGCCTGTGAATAGACGCTGTAGTGCAGCCTGAGTAACAGCGGGACCCAGTCTTTTTACACTATTTCTACTGATCAACAAACAGCTGATACTACAACAACGTGTTTAAATGGTACAGCAGCTTCATCACTGCTTCTATATATATATAGTTCTCAATATGAAGCAACACTAAACAGAACAAGACAAGTTTTGTGGACCATGAATGCAGCTTGTGGGTAAGAAACACTGAGTGGCCAGAAAGAGGCTGATGTGATGTGAAATGCAACAACAGCCCTGTAACAGATGTCCAGTTGTTGTTTCTTGTATGTTTTCTTCACTAGATTCCGCTTGATCGCCCAAATGACGTCACGTTTGTAAAAGCCCAAATCCTTCTGAATGAATAGATCTCTCGCTGGGTGCAGTGGCGCGCGCCTGTTATCCCAGTTACCGGGAGGCTGAGGCTGGAGGATCGTTTGAGCTCAGGAGCTCTGAGCTGCAGTGGACTATGCAGATCGGGTGTCCGCACTAAGTTTGGTATCGGTATGGTGGTCCTGGGGGAGCCCGGGACCACCAGGTTGTCTAAGGAGGGGTGCACCGGCACAGGTCGGAGACGGAGCAGGTCAAAGCCCCCGTGCCGCTCAGTAGTGGGATCGCGCCTGTGAATAGACGCTGTAGTGCAGCCTGAGTAACAGCGGGACCCAGTCTTTTTACACTATTTCTACTGATCAACAAACAGCTGATACTACAACAATGTGTTTAAATGGTACAGCAGCTTCATCACTGCTTCTATATATATATACTTCTCAATATGAAGCAACACTAAACAGAACAAGACAAGTTTTGTGGACCATGAATGCAGCTTGTGCACTGAAAAAAGAGAATAGTTGGACCAACTTCATTGAATTATTTCAATTGGTAACACACAAATGAATTATGTTTTTCCAAATTAAGTTAACAAGTTGGATTAACACAATTACTTTAAGTTAGATTCATGTAATCATTTGATGGTTTTCAAAACAATGGTTTGCATTACTCCAACTTAAAATGAAGTCAACCTAAAGTTTCCAGTTTTTCCAACTTAATTATTTGCTTTACCCAAAAGTAAAATACTGCTCCTTTACAACCTAAAGGTATGGTTTCAGGAAAGCAAATTTTTGTAGTAATCTTAGTGTAAAAATTTCGTTTGTTCAATTAAATAAAAATACCTGTTCTAGCGATACAATTTTAAGTTGGCTGAAAGAAAAATGACAAACTCAAATCTAATGTTTTTCAAAATGTATTACATTAATGTAAATAAACATTTGTTTACTTTGTTTTTAGAAAACAAATATGCACAAAATGCATAACAGTTTATCATATTTGGCATTTTTTCCATTGACACAGCTGTCTTAGTCTGTTGTGTAACAGTTTTTTGGAACACATCAAAACTGAAATTAAACTTTTTACCACAACTAAAAGGAAACATTTGTAGACAATAACAAACTCCTGCTTCTTCAAAATCAGATTAGAAACACGAAACAGAACAAGACAAGTTTTTTGGACCATGAATGCAGCTTGTGGGTAAGAAACACTGAGTGGCCAGAAAGAGGCTGATGTGATGTGAAATGCAACAACAGCCCTGTAACAGATGTCCAGTTGTTGTTTCTTGTATGTTTTCATCACTAGATTCCGCTTGATCGCCCGAATGACGTCACGTTTGTAAAAGCCCAAATCCTTCTGAATGAATAGATTTCTTGCCGGGTGCAGTGGCGCTGTCCTGCAATCCCAGTGACCGGGAGGCTGAGGCTTGGAGGATCGTTTGAGCTCAGGACCTCTGAGCTGCAGTGGACTATGCAGATCGGGTGTCCGCACTAAGTTCGGTATCGGTATGGTGGTCCTGGGGGAGCCCGGGACCACCAGGTTGTCTAAGGAGGGGTGCACCGGCACAGGTCGGAGACGGAGCAGGTCAAAGCCCCCGTGCCGCTCAGTAGTGGGATCGCGCCTGTGAATAGACGCTGTAGTGCAGCCTGAGTAACAGCGGGACCCAGTCTTTTTTCACTATTTCTACTGATCAACAAACAGCTGATACTACAACAATGTGTTTAAATGGTACAGCAGCTTCATCACTGCTTCTATATATATATACTTCTCAATATGAAGCAACACTAAACAGAACAAGACAAGTTTTGTGGACCATGAATGCAGCTTGTGCACTGAAAAAAGAGAATAGTTGGACCAACTTCATTGAATTATTTCAATTGGTAACACACAAATGAATTATGTTTTTCCAAATTAAGTTAACAAGTTGGATTAACACAATTACTTTAAGTTAGATTCATGTAATCATTTGATGGTTTTCAAAACAATGGTTTGCATTACTCCAACTTAAAATGAAGTCAACCTAAAGTTTCCAGTTTTTCCAACTTAATTATTTGCTTTACCCAAAAGTAAAATACTGCTCCTTTACAACCTAAAGGTATGGTTTCAGGAAAGCAAATTTTTGTAGTAATCTTAGTGTAAAAATTTCGTTTGTTCAATTAAATAAAAATACCTGTTCTAGCGATACAATTTTAAGTTGGCTGAAAGAAAAATGACAAACTCAAATCTAATGTTTTTCAAAATGTATTACATTAATGTAAATGAACATTTGTTTACTTTGTTTTTAGAAAACAACTATGCACAAAATGCATAACAGTTTATCATATTTGGCATTTTTTCCATTGACACAGCTGTCTTAGTCTGTTGTCTAACAGTTTTTTGGAACACCTCAAAACTGAAATTAAACTTTTTCCCACAACTAAAAGGAAACATTTGTACATTTGTACATTTGACAATAACAAACTCCTGCTTCTTCAAAATCAGATTAGAAACACGAAACAGAACAAGACAAGTTTTTTGGACCATGAATGCAGCTTGTGGGTAAGAAACACTGAGTGGCCAGAAAGAGGCTGATGTGATGTGAAATGCAACAACAGCCCTGTAACAGATGTCCAGTTGTTGTTTCTTGTATGTTTTCATCACTAGATTCCGCTTGATCGCCCTAATGACGTCACGTTTGTAAAAGCCCAAATCCTTCTGAATGAATAGATTTCTTGCCGGGTGCAGTGGCGCGCTCCTGTAATCCCAGTGACCGGGAGACTGAGGCTGGAGGATCGTTTGAGCTCAGGAGCTCTGAGCTGCCGTGGACTATGCAGATCGGGTGTCCGCACTAAGTTCGGTATCGGTATGGTGGTCCTGGGGGAGCCCGGGACCACCAGGTTGTCTAAGGAGGGGTGCACCGGCACAGGTCGGAGACGGAGCAGGTCAAAGCCCCCGTGCCGCTCAGTAGTGGGATCGCGCCTGTGAATAGACGCTGTAGTGCAGCCTGAGTAACAGCGGAACCCAGTCTTTTTACACTATTTCTACTGATCAACAAACAGCTGATACTACAACAACGTGTTTAAATGGTACAGCAGCTTCATCACTGCTTCTATATATATATACTTCTCAATATGAAGCAACACTAAACAGAACAAAACAAGTTTTGTGGACCATGAATGCAGCTTGTGCACTGAAAAAAGAGAATAGTTGGACCAACTTCATTGAATTATTTCAATTGGTAACACACAAATGAATTACATTTTTCCAAATTAAGTTAACAAGTTGGATTAACACAATTACTTTAAGTTAGATTCATGTAATCATTTGATGGTTTTCAAAACAATGGTTTGCATTACTCCAACTTAAAAAGAAGTCAACCTAAAGTGTCCAGTTTTTCCAACTTAATTATTTGCTTTACCCAAAATTAAAATACTGCTCCTTTACAACCTAAAGGTATGGTTTCAGGAAAGCAACTTTTTGTAGTAATCTTAGTGTAAGAATTTCGTTTGTTCAATTAAATAAAAATACCTGTTCTAGCGATACAATTTTAAGTTGGCTGAAAGAAAAATGACAAACTCAAATCTAATGTTTTTCAAAATGTATTACATTAATGTAAATAAACATTTGTTTACTTTGTTTTTAGAAAACAAATATGCACAAAATGCATAACAGTTTATCATATTTGGCATTTTTTCCATTGACACAGCTGTCTTAGTCTGTTGTGTAACAGTTTTTTGGAACACCTCAAAACTGAAATTAAACTTTTTCCCACAACTAAAAGGAAACATTTGTACATTTGTACATTTGACAATAACAAACTCCTGCTTCTTCAAAATCAGATTAGAAACACGAAACAGAACAAGACAAGTTTTTTGGACCATGAATGCAGCTTGTGGGTAAGAAACACTGAGTGGCCAGAAAGAGGCTGATGTGATGTGAAATGCAACAACAGCCCTGTAACAGATGTCCAGTTGTTGTTTCTTGTATGTTTTCATCACTAGATTCCGCTTGATCGCCCTAATGACGTCACGTTTGTAAAAGCCCAAATCCTTCTGAATGAATAGATTTCTTGCCGGGTGCAGTGGCGCGCTCCTGTAATCCCAGTGACCGGGAGGCTGAGGCTGGAGGATCGTTTGAGCTCAGGAGCTCTGAGCTGCAGTGGACTATGCAGATCGGGTGTCCGCACTAAGTTCGGTATCGGTATGGTGGTCCTGGGGGAGCCCGGGACCACCAGGTTGTCTAAGGAGGGGTGCACCGGCACAGGTCGGAGACGGAGCAGGTCAAAGCCCCCGTGCTGCTCAGTAGTGGGATCGCGCCTGTGAATAGACGCTGTAGTGCAGCCTGAGTAACAGCGGGACCCAGTCTTTTTACACTATTTCTACTGATCAACAAACAGCTGATACTACAACAACGTGTTTAAATGGTACAGCAGCTTCATCACTGCTTCTATATATATATATATACTTCTCAATATGAAGCAACACTAAACAGAACAAGACAAGTTTTTTGGACCATGAATGCAGCTTGTGGGTAAGAAACACTGAGTGGCCAGAAAGAGGCTGATGTGATGTGAAATGCAACAACAGCCCTGTAACAGATGTCCAGTTGTTGTTTCTTGTATGTTTTCTTCACTAGATTCCGCTTGATCGCCCAAATGACGTCACGTTTGTAAAAGCCCAAATCCTTCTGAATGAATAGATCTCTAGCTGGGTGCAGTGGCGCGCGCCTGTTATCCCAGTTACCGGGCGGCTGAGGCTGGAGGATCGTTTGAGCTCAGGACCTCTGAGCTGCAGTGGACTATGCAGATCGGGTGTCCGCACTAAGTTCGGTATCGGTATGGTGGTCCTGGGGGAGCCCGGGACCACCAGGTTGTCTAAGGAGGGGTGCACCGGCACAGGTCGGAGACGGAGCAGGTCAAAGCCCCGTGCCGCTCAGTAGTGGGATCGCGCCTGTGAATAGACGCTGTAGTGCAGCCTGAGTAACAGCGGGACCCAGTCTTTTTACACTATTTCTACTGATCAACAAACAGCTGATACTACAACAATGTGTTTAAATGGTACAGCAGCTTCATCACTGCTTCTATATATATATACTTCTCAATATGAAGCAACACTAAACAGAACAAGACAAGTTTTGTGGACCATGAATGCAGCTTGTGCACTGAAAAAAGAGAATAGTTGGACCAACTTCATTGAATTATTTCAATTGGTAACACACAAATGAATTATGTTTTTCCAAATTAAGTTAACAAGTTGGATTAACACAATTACTTTAAGTTAGATTCATGTAATCATTTGATGGTTTTCAAAACAATGGTTTGCATTACTCCAACTTAAAAAGAGGTCAACCTAAAGTTTCCAGTTTTTCCAACTTAATTATTTGCTTTACCCAAAAGTAAAATACTGCTCCTTTACAACCTAAAGGTATGGTTTCAGGAAAGCAAATTTTTGTAGTAATCTTAGTGTAAAAATTTCGTTTGTTCAATTAAATAAAAATACCTGTTCTAGCGATACAATTTTAAGTTGGCTGAAAGAAAAATGACAAACTCAAATCTAATCTTTTTCAAAATGTATTACATTAATGTAAATGAACATTTGTTTACTTTGTTTTTAGAAAACAACTATGCACAAAATGCATAACAGTTTATCATATTTGGCATTTTTTCCATTGACACAGCTGTCTTAGTCTGTTGTGTAACAGTTTTTTGGAACACCTCAAAACTGAAATTAAACTTTTTCCCACAACTAAAAGGAAACATTTGTACATTTGTACATTTGACAATAACAAACTCCTGCTTCTTCAAAATCAGATTAGAAACACGAAACAGAACAAGACAAGTTTTTTGGACCATGAATGCAGCTTGTGGGTAAGAAACACTGAGTGGCCAGAAAGAGGCTGATGTGATGTGAAATGCAACAACAGCCCTGTAACAGATGTCCAGTTGTTGTTTCTTGTATGTTTTCATCACTAGATTCCGCTTGATCGCCCTAATGACGTCACGTTTGTAAAAGCCCAAATCCTTCTGAATGAATAGATTTCTTGCCGGGTGCAGTGGCGTGCTCCTGTAATCCCAGTGACCGGGAGGCTGAGGCTGGAGGATCGTTTGAGCTCAGGAGCTCTGAGCTGCAGTGGACTATGCAGATCGGGTGTCCGCACTAAGTTCGGTATCGGTATGGTGGTCCTGGGGGAGCCCGGGACCACCAGGTTGTCTAAGGAGGGGTGCACCGGCACAGGTCGGAGACGGAGCAGGTCAAAGCCCCCGTGCTGCTCAGTAGTGGGATCGCGCCTGTGAATAGACGCTGTAGTGCAGCCTGAGTAACAGCGGGACCCAGTCTTTTTACACTATTTCTACTGATCAACAAACAGCTGATACTACAACAACGTGTTTAAATGGTACAGCAGCTTCATCACTGCTTCTATATATATATACTTCTCAATATGAAGCAACACTAAACAGAACAAGACAAGTTTTTTGGACCATGAATGCAGCTTGTGGGTAAGAAACACTGAGTGGCCAGAAAGAGGCTGATGTGATGTGAAATGCAACAACAGCCCTGTAACATATGTCCAGTTGTTGTTTCTTGTATGTTTTCATCACTAGATTCCGCTTGATCGCCCGAATGACGTCACGTTTGTAAAAGCCCAAATCCTTCTGAATGAATAGATTTCTTGCCGGGTGCAGTGGCGCGCTCCTGTAATCCCAGTGACCGGGAGACTGAGGCTGGAGGATCGTTTGAGCTCAGGAGCTCTGAGCTGCCGTGGACTATGCAGATCGGGTGTCCGCACTAAGTTCGGTATCGGTATGGTGGTCCTGGGGGAGCCCGGGACCACCAGGTTGTCTAAGGAGGGGTGCACCGGCACAGGTCGGAGACGGAGCAGGTCAAAGCCCCCGTGCCGCTCAGTAGTGGGATCGCGCCTGTGAATAGACGCTGTAGTGCAGCCTGAGTAACAGCGGGACCCAGTCTTTTTACACTATTTCTACTGATCAACAAACAGCTGATACTACAACAACGTGTTTAAATGGTACAGCAGCTTCATCACTGCTTCTATATATATATATATACTTCTCAATATGAAGCACCACTAAACAGAACAAGACAAGTTTTTTGGACC
This sequence comes from Melanostigma gelatinosum, assembly GCF_949748355.1. Lineage (NCBI taxonomy): Eukaryota > Metazoa > Chordata > Actinopteri > Perciformes > Zoarcidae > Melanostigma > Melanostigma gelatinosum. The sequence continues at coordinate 21,799,080 of NC_136640.1, forward strand.
ATGAATGCAGCTTGTGGGTAAGAAACACTGAGTGGCCAGAAAGAGGCTGATGTGATGTGAAATGCAACAACAGCCCTGTAACAGATGTCCAGTTGTTGTTTCTTGTATGTTTTCTTCACTAGATTCCGCTTGATCGCCCAAATGACGTCACGTTTGTAAAAGCCCAAATCCTTCTGAATGAATAGATCTCTAGCTGGGTGCAGTGGCGCGCGCCTGTTATCCCAGTTACCGGGCGGCTGAGGCTGGAGGATCGTTTGAGCTCAGGACCTCTGAGCTGCAGTGGACTATGCAGATCGGGTGTCCGCACTAAGTTCGGTATCGGTATGGTGGTCCTGGGGGAGCCCGGGACCACCAGGTTGTCTAAGGAGGGGTGCACCGGCACAGGTCGGAGACGGAGCAGGTCAAAGCCCCGTGCCGCTCAGTAGTGGGATCGCGCCTGTGAATAGACGCTGTAGTGCAGCCTGAGTAACAGCGGGACCCAGTCTTTTTACACTATTTCTACTGATCAACAAACAGCTGATACTACAACAATGTGTTTAAATGGTACAGCAGCTTCATCACTGCTTCTATATATATATACTTCTCAATATGAAGCAACACTAAACAGAACAAGACAAGTTTTGTGGACCATGAATGCAGCTTGTGCACTGAAAAAAGAGAATAGTTGGACCAACTTCATTGAATTATTTCAATTGGTAACACACAAATGAATTATGTTTTTCCAAATTAAGTTAACAAGTTGGATTAACACAATTACTTTAAGTTAGATTCATGTAATCATTTGATGGTTTTCAAAACAATGGTTTGCATTACTCCAACTTAAAAAGAGGTCAACCTAAAGTTTCCAGTTTTTCCAACTTAATTATTTGCTTTACCCAAAAGTAAAATACTGCTCCTTTACAACCTAAAGGTATGGTTTCAGGAAAGCAAATTTTTGTAGTAATCTTAGTGTAAAAATTTCGTTTGTTCAATTAAATAAAAATACCTGTTCTAGCGATACAATTTTAAGTTGGCTGAAAGAAAAATGACAAACTCAAATCTAATCTTTTTCAAAATGTATTACATTAATGTAAATGAACATTTGTTTACTTTGTTTTTAGAAAACAACTATGCACAAAATGCATAACAGTTTATCATATTTGGCATTTTTTCCATTGACACAGCTGTCTTAGTCTGTTGTGTAACAGTTTTTTGGAACACCTCAAAACTGAAATTAAACTTTTTCCCACAACTAAAAGGAAACATTTGTACATTTGTACATTTGACAATAACAAACTCCTGCTTCTTCAAAATCAGATTAGAAACACGAAACAGAACAAGACAAGTTTTTTGGACCATGAATGCAGCTTGTGGGTAAGAAACACTGAGTGGCCAGAAAGAGGCTGATGTGATGTGAAATGCAACAACAGCCCTGTAACAGATGTCCAGTTGTTGTTTCTTGTATGTTTTCATCACTAGATTCCGCTTGATCGCCCTAATGACGTCACGTTTGTAAAAGCCCAAATCCTTCTGAATGAATAGATTTCTTGCCGGGTGCAGTGGCGCGCTCCTGTAATCCCAGTGACCGGGAGGCTGAGGCTGGAGGATCGTTTGAGCTCAGGAGCTCTGAGCTGCAGTGGACTATGCAGATCGGGTGTCCGCACTAAGTTCGGTATCGGTATGGTGGTCCTGGGGGAGCCCGGGACCACCAGGTTGTCTAAGGAGGGGTGCACCGGCACAGGTCGGAGACGGAGCAGGTCAAAGCCCCCGTGCTGCTCAGTAGTGGGATCGCGCCTGTGAATAGACGCTGTAGTGCAGCCTGAGTAACAGCGGGACCCAGTCTTTTTACACTATTTCTACTGATCAACAAACAGCTGATACTACAACAACGTGTTTAAATGGTACAGCAGCTTCATCACTGCTTCTATATATATATACTTCTCAATATGAAGCAACACTAAACAGAACAAGACAAGTTTTTTGGACCATGAATGCAGCTTGTGGGTAAGAAACACTGAGTGGCCAGAAAGAGGCTGATGTGATGTGAAATGCAACAACAGCCCTGTAACATATGTCCAGTTGTTGTTTCTTGTATGTTTTCATCACTAGATTCCGCTTGATCGCCCGAATGACGTCACGTTTGTAAAAGCCCAAATCCTTCTGAATGAATAGATCTCTCGCCGGGTGCAGTGGCGCGCGCCTGTTATCCCAGTTACCGGGAGGCTGAGGCTGGAGGATCGTTTGAGCTCAGGAGCTCTGAGCTGCCGTGGACTATGCAGATCGGGTGTCCGCACTAAGTTCGGTATCGGTATGGTGGTCCTGGGGGAGCCCGGGACCACCAGGTTGTCTAAGGAGGGGTGCACCGGCACAGGTCGGAGACGGAGCAGGTCAAAGCCCCCGTGCCGCTCAGTAGTGGGATCGCGCCTGTGAATAGACGCTGTAGTGCAGCCTGAGTAACAGCGGAACCCAGTCTTTTTACACTATTTCTACTGATCAACAAACAGCTGATACTACAACAACGTGTTTAAATGGTACAGCAGCTTCATCACTGCTTCTATATATATATATACTTCTCAATATGAAGCAACACTAAACAGAACAAAACAAGTTTTGTGGACCATGAATGCAGCTTGTGCACTGAAAAAAGAGAATAGTTGGACCAACTTCATTGAATTATTTCAATTGGTAACACACAAATGAATTACGTTTTTCCAAATTAAGTTAACAAGTTGGATTAACACAATTACTTTAAGTTAGATTCATGTAATCATTTGATGGTTTTCAAAACAATGGTTTGCATTACTCCAACTTAAAAAGAAGTCAACCTAAAGTGTCCAGTTTTTCCAACTTAATTATTTGCTTTACCCAAAATTAAAATACTGCTCCTTTACAACCTAAATGTATGGTTTCAGGAAAGCAAATTTTTGTAGTAATCTTAGTGTAAAAATTTCGTTTGTTCAATTAAATAAAAATACCTGTTCTAGCGATACAATTTTAAGTTGGCTGAAAGAAAAATGACATACTCAAATCTAATGTTTTTCAAAATGTATTACATTAATGTAAATAAACATTTGTTTACTTTGTTTTTAGAAAACAACTATGCACAAAATGCATAACAGTTTATCATATTTGGCATTTTTTCCATTGACACAGCTGTCTTAGTCTGTTGTGTAACAGTTTTTTGGAACACCTCAAAACTGAAATTAAACTTTTTCCCACAACTAAAAGGAAACATTTGTACATTTGTACATTTGACAATAACAAACTCCTGCTTCTTCAAAATCAGATTAGAAACACGAAACAGAACAAGACAAGTTTTTTGGACCATGAATGCAGCTTGTGGGTAAGAAACACTGAGTGGCCAGAAAGAGGCTGATGTGATGTGAAATGCAACAACAGCCCTGTAACAGATGTCCAGTTGTTGTTTCTTGTATGTTTTCATCACTAGATTCCGCTTGATCGCCCTAATGACGTCACGTTTGTAAAAGCCCAAATCCTTCTGAATGAATAGATTTCTTGCCGGGTGCAGTGGCGCGCTCCTGTAATCCCAGTGACCGGGAGGCTGAGGCTGGAGGATCGTTTGAGCTCAGGAGCTCTGAGCTGCAGTGGACTATGCAGATCGGGTGTCCGCACTAAGTTCGGTATCGGTATGGTGGTCCTGGGGGAGCCCGGGACCACCAGGTTGTCTAAGGAGGGGTGCACCGGCACAGGTCGGAGACGGAGCAGGTCAAAGCCCCCGTGCTGCTCAGTAGTGGGATCGCGCCTGTGAATAGACGCTGTAGTGCAGCCTGAGTAACAGCGGGACCCAGTCTTTTTACACTATTTCTACTGATCAACAAACAGCTGATACTACAACAACGTGTTTAAATGGTACAGCAGCTTCATCACTGCTTCTATATATATATACTTCTCAATATGAAGCAACACTAAACAGAACAAGACAAGTTTTTTGGACCATGAATGCAGCTTGTGGGTAAGAAACACTGAGTGGCCAGAAAGAGGCTGATGTGATGTGAAATGCAACAACAGCCCTGTAACATATGTCCAGTTGTTGTTTCTTGTATGTTTTCATCACTAGATTCCGCTTGATCGCCCGAATGACGTCACGTTTGTAAAAGCCCAAATCCTTCTGAATGAATAGATCTCTCGCCGGGTGCAGTGGCGCGCGCCTGTTATCCCAGTTACCGGGAGGCTGAGGCTGGAGGATCGTTTGAGCTCAGGAGCTCTGAGCTGCCGTGGACTATGCAGATCGGGTGTCCGCACTAAGTTCGGTATCGGTATGGTGGTCCTGGGGGAGCCCGGGACCACCAGGTTGTCTAAGGAGGGGTGCACCGGCACAGGTCGGAGACGGAGCAGGTCAAAGCCCCCGTGCCGCTCAGTAGTGGGATCGCGCCTGTGAATAGACGCTGTAGTGCAGCCTGAGTAACAGCGGAACCCAGTCTTTTTACACTATTTCTACTGATCAACAAACAGCTGATACTACAACAACGTGTTTAAATGGTACAGCAGCTTCATCACTGCTTCTATATATATATATACTTCTCAATATGAAGCAACACTAAACAGAACAAAACAAGTTTTGTGGACCATGAATGCAGCTTGTGCACTGAAAAAAGAGAATAGTTGGACCAACTTCATTGAATTATTTCAATTGGTAACACACAAATGAATTACGTTTTTCCAAATTAAGTTAACAAGTTGGATTAACACAATTACTTTAAGTTAGATTCATGTAATCATTTGATGGTTTTCAAAACAATGGTTTGCATTACTCCAACTTAAAAAGAAGTCAACCTAAAGTGTCCAGTTTTTCCAACTTAATTATTTGCTTTACCCAAAATTAAAATACTGCTCCTTTACAACCTAAAGGTATGGTTTCAGGAAAGCAAATTTTTGTAGTAATCTTAGTGTAAAAATTTCGTTTGTTCAATTAAATAAAAATACCTGTTCTAGCGATACAATTTTAAGTTGGCTGAAAGAAAAATGACATACTCAAATCTAATGTTTTTCAAAATGTATTACATTAATGTAAATAAACATTTGTTTACTTTGTTTTTAGAAAACAAATATGCACAAAATGCATAACAGTTTATCATATTTGGCATTTTTTCCATTGACACAGCTGTCTTAGTCTGTTGTGTAACAGTTTTTTGGAACACCTCAAAACTGAAATTATACTTTTTCCCACAACTAAAAGGAAACATTTGTACATTTGTACATTTGACAATAACAAACTCCTGCTTCTTCAAAATCAGATTAGAAACACGAAACAGAACAAGACAAGTTTTTTGGACCATGAATGCAGCTTGTGGGTAAGAAACACTGAGTGGCCAGAAAGAGGCTGATGTGATGTGAAATGCAACAACAGCCCTGTAACATATGTCCAGTTGTTGTTTCTTGTATGTTTTCATCACTAGATTCCGCTTGATAGGCCGAATGACGTCACGTTTGTAAAAGCCCAAATCCTTCTGAATGAATAGATCTCTCGCCGGGTGCAGTGGCGCGCGCCTGTTATCCCAGTTACCGGGAGGCTGAGGCTGGAGGATCGTTTGAGCTCAGGAGCTCTGAGCTGCAGTGGACTATGCAGATCGGGTGTCCGCACTAAGTTCGGTATCGGTATGGTGGTCCTGGGGGAGCCCGGGACCACCAGGTTGTCTAAGGAGGGGTGCACCGGCACAGGTCGGAGACGGAGCAGGTCAAAGCCCCCGTGCCGCTCAGTAGTGGGATCGCGCCTGTGAATAGACGCTGTAGTGCAGCCTGAGTAACAGCGGAACCCAGTCTTTTTACACTATTTCTACTGATCAACAAACAGCTGATACTACAACAACGTGTTTAAATGGTACAGCAGCTTCATCACTGCTTCTATATATATATATACTTCTCAATATGAAGCAACACTAAACAGAACAAAACAAGTTTTGTGGACCATGAATGCAGCTTGTGCACTGAAAAAAGAGAATAGTTGGACCAACTTCATTGAATTATTTCAATTGGTAACACACAAATGAATTACGTTTTTCCAAATTAAGTTAACAAGTTGGATTAACACAATTACTTTAAGTTAGATTCATGTAATCATTTGATGGTTTTCAAAACAATGGTTTGCATTACTCCAACTTAAAAAGAAGTCAACCTAAAGTGTCCAGTTTTTCCAACTTAATTATTTGCTTTACCCAAAATTAAAATACTGCTCCTTTACAACCTAAAGGTATGGTTTCAGGAAAGCAAATTTTTGTAGTAATCTTAGTGTAAAAATTTCGTTTGTTCAATTAAATAAAAATACCTGTTCTAGCGATACAATTTTAAGTTGGCTGAAAGAAAAATGACATACTCAAATCTAATGTTTTTCAAAATGTATTACATTAATGTAAATAAACATTTGTTTACTTTGTTTTTAGAAAACAAATATGCACAAAATGCATAACAGTTTATCATATTTGGCATTTTTTCCATTGACACAGCTGTCTTAGTCTGTTGTGTAACAGTTTTTTGGAACACCTCAAAACTGAAATTATACTTTTTCCCACAACTAAAAGGAAACATTTGTACATTTGTACATTTGACAATAACAAACTCCTGCTTCTTCAAAATCAGATTAGAAACACGAAACAGAACAAGACAAGTTTTTTGGACCATGAATGCAGCTTGTGGGTAAGAAACACTGAGTGGCCAGAAAGAGGCTGATGTGATGTGAAATGCAACAACAGCCCTGTAACATATGTCCAGTTGTTGTTTCTTGTATGTTTTCATCACTAGATTCCGCTTGATAGGCCGAATGACGTCACGTTTGTAAAAGCCCAAATCCTTCTGAATGAATAGATCTCTCGCCGGGTGCAGTGGCGCGTGCCTGTTATCCCAGTTACCGGGAGGCTGAGGCTGGAGGATCGTTTGAGCTCAGGAGCTCTGAGCTGCAGTGGACTATGCAGATCGGGTGTCCGCACTAAGTTCGGTATCGGTATGGTGGTCCTGGGAGAGCCCGGGACCACCAGGTTGTCTAAGGAGGGGTGCACCGGCACAGGTCGGAGACGGAGCAGGTCAAAGCCCCCGTGCCGCTCAGTAGTGGGATCGCGCCTGTGAATAGACGCTGTAGTGCAGCCTGAGTAACAGCGGGACCCAGTCTTTTTACACTATTTCTACTGATCAACAAACAGCTGATACTACAACAACGTGTTTAAATGGTACAGCAGCTTCATCACTGCTTCTATATATATATACTTCTCAATATGAAGCAACACTAAACAGAACAAGACAAGTTTTTTGGACCATGAATGCAGCTTGTGGGTAAGAAACACTGAGTGGCCAGAAAGAGGCTGATGTGATGTGAAATGCAACAACAGCCCTGTAACATATGTCCAGTTGTTGTTTCTTGTATGTTTTCATCACTAGATTCCGCTTGATAGGCCGAATGACGTCACGTTTGTAAAAGCCCAAATCCTTCTGAATGAATAGATCTCTCGCCGGGTGCAGTGGCGCGCGCCTGTTATCCCAGTTACCGGGAGGCTGAGGCTGGAGGATCGTTTGAGCTCAGGAGCTCTGAGCTGCAGTGGACTATGCAGATCGGGTGTCCCCACTAAGTTCGGTATCGGTATGGTGGTCCTGGGAGAGCCCGGGACCACCAGGTTGTCTAAGGAGGGGTGCACCGGCACCGGCACCGGCACAGGTCGGAGACGGAGCAGGTCAAAGCCCCCGTGCCGCTCAGTATTGGGATCGCGCCTGTGAATAGACGCTGTAGTGCAGCCTGAGTAACAGCGGGACCCAGTCTTTTTACACTATTTCTACTGATCAACAAACAGCTGATACTACAACAACGTGTTTAAATGGTACAGCAGCTTCATCACTGCTTCTATATATATATAGTTCTCAATATGAAGCAACACTAAACAGAACAAGACAAGTTTTGTGGACCATGAATGCAGCTTGTGCACTGAAAAAAGAGAATAGTTGGACCAACTTCATTGAATTATTTCAATTGGTAACACACAAATGAATTATGTTTTTCCAAATTAAGTTAACAAGTTGGATTAACACAATTACTTTAAGTTAGATTCATGTAATCATTTGATGGTTTTCAAAACAATGGTTTGCATTACTCCAACTTAAAAAGAAGTCAACCTAAAGTTTCCAGTTTTTCCAACTTAATTATTTGCTTTACCCAAAAGTAAAATACTGCTCCTTTACAACCTAAAGGTATGGTTTCAGGAAAGCAAATTTTTGTAGTAATCTTAGTGTAAAAATTTCGTTTGTTCAATTAAATAAAAATACCTGTTCTAGCGATACAATTTTAAGTTGGCTGAAAGAAAAATGACAAACTCAAATCTAATGTTTTTCAAAATGTATTACATTAATGTAAATGAACATTTGTTTACTTTGTTTTTAGAAAACAACTATGCACAAAATGCATAACAGTTTATCATATTTGGCATTTTTTCCATTGACACAGCTGTCTTAGTCTGTTGTGTAACAGTTTTTTGGAACGCCTCAAAACTGAAATTAAACTTTTTCCCACAACTAAAAGGAAACATTTGTACATTTGTACATTTGACAATAACAAACTCCTGCTTCTTCAAAATCAGATTAGAAACACGAAACAGAACAAGACAAGTTTTTTGGACCATGAATGCAGCTTGTGGGTAAGAAACACTGAGTGGCCAGAAAGAGGCTGATGTGATGTGAAATGCAACAACAGCCCTGTAACAGATGTCCAGTTGTTGTTTCTTGTATGTTTTCATCACTAGATTCCGCTTGATCGCCCTAATGACGTCACGTTTGTAAAAGCCCAAATCCTTCTGAATGAATAGATTTCTTGCCGGGTGCAGTGGCGCGCTCCTGTAATCCCAGTGACCGGGAGGCTGAGGCTGGAGGATCGTTTGAGCTCAGGAGCTCTGAGCTGCAGTGGACTATGCAGATCGGGTGTCCGCACTAAGTTCGGTATCGGTATGGTGGTCCTGGGGGAGCCCGGGACCACCAGGTTGTCTAAGGAGGGGTGCACCGGCACAGGTCGGAGACGGAGCAGGTCAAAGCCCCCGTGCTGCTCAGTAGTGGGATCGCGCCTGTGAATAGACGCTGTAGTGCAGCCTGAGTAACAGCGGGACCCAGTCTTTTTTACACTATTTCTACTGATCAACAAACAGCTGATACTACAACAACGTGTTTAAATGGTACAGCAGCTTCATCACTGCTTCTATATATATATACTTCTCAATATGAAGCAACACTAAACAGAACAAGACAAGTTTTTTGGACCATGAATGCAGCTTGTGGGTAAGAAACACTGAGTGGCCAGAAAGAGGCTGATGTGATGTGAAATGCAACAACAGCCCTGTAACATATGTCCAGTTGTTGTTTCTTGTATGTTTTCATCACTAGATTCCGCTTGATCGCCCGAATGACGTCACGTTTGTAAAAGCCCAAATCCTTCTGAATGAATAGATCTCTCGCCGGGTGCAGTGGCGCGCGCCTGTTATCCCAGTTACCGGGAGGCTGAGGCTGGAGGATCGTTTGAGCTCAGGAGCTCTGAGCTGCCGTGGACTATGCAGATCGGGTGTCTGCACTAAGTTCGGTATCGGTATGGTGGTCCTGGGGGAGCCCGGGACCACCAGCTTGTCTAAGGAGGGGTGCACCGGCACAGGTCGGAGACGGAGCAGGTCAAAGCCCCGTGCCGCTCAGTAGTGGGATCGCGCCTGTGAATAGACGCTGTAGTGCAGCCTGAGTAACAGCGGAACCCAGTCTTTTTACACTATTTCTACTGATCAACAAACAGCTGATACTACAACAACGTGTTTAAATGGTACAGCAGCTTCATCACTGCTTCTATATATATATACTTCTCAATATGAAGCAACACTAAACAGAACAAAACAAGTTTTGTGGACCATGAATGCAGCTTGTGCACTGAAAAAAGAGAATAGTTGGACCAACTTCATTGAATTATTTCAATTGGTAACACACAAATGAATTACGTTTTTCCAAATTAAGTTAACAAGTTGGATTAACACAATTACTTTAAGTTAGATTCATGTAATCATTTGATGGTTTTCAAAACAATGGTTTGCATTACTCCAACTTAAAAAGAAGTCAACCTAAAGTGTCCAGTTTTTCCAACTTAATTATTTGCTTTACCCAAAATTAAAATACTGCTCCTTTACAACCTAAAGGTATGGTTTCAGGAAAGCAAATTTTTGTAGTAATCTTAGTGTAAAAATTTCGTTTGTTCAATTAAATAAAAATACCTGTTCTAGCGATACAATTTTAAGTTGGCTGAAAGAAAAATGACAAACTCAAATCTAATGTTTTTCAAAATGTATTACATTAATGTAAATAAACATTTGTTTACTTTGTTTTTAGAAAACAAAAATGCACAAAATGCATAACAGTTTATCATATTTGGCATTTTTTCCATTGACACAGCTGTCTTAGTCTGTTGTGTAACAGTTTTTTGGAACACCTCAAAACTGAAATTATACTTTTTCCCACAACTAAAAGGAAACATTTGTACATTTGTACATTTGACAATAACAAACTCCTGCTTCTTCAAAATCAGATTAGAAACACGAAACAGAACAAGACAAGTTTTTTGGACCATGAATGCAGCTTGTGGGTAAGAAACACTGAGTGGCCAGAAAGAGGCTGATGTGATGTGAAATGCAACAACAGCCCTGTAACATATGTCCAGTTGTTGTTTCTTGTATGTTTTCATCACTAGATTCCGCTTGATAGGCCGAATGACGTCACGTTTGTAAAAGCCCGAAGAATGAATAGCTCTCTCGCCGGGTGCAGTGGCGCGCGCCTGTTATCCCAGTTACCGGGAGGCTGAGGCTGGAGGATCGTTTGAGCTCAGGAGCTCTGAGCTGCAGTGGACTATGCAGATCGGGTGTCCGCACTAAGTTCGGTATCGGTATGGTGGTCCTGGGAGAGCCCGGGACCACCAGGTTGTCTAAGGAGGGGTGCACCGGCACCGGCACAGGTCGGAGACGGAGCAGGTCAAAGCCCCCGTGCGCTCAGTAGTGGGATCGTGCCTGTGAATAGACGCTGTAGTGCAGCCTGAGTAACAGCGGGACCCAGTCTTTTTACACTATTTCTACTGATCAACAAACAGCTGATACTACAACAACGTGTTTAAATGGTACAGCAGCTTCATCACTGCTTCTATATATATATACTTCTCAATATGAAGCAACACTAAACAGAACAAGACAAGTTTTTTGGACCATGAATGCAGCTTGTGGGTAAGAAACACTGAGTGGCCAGAAAGAGGCTGATGTGATGTGAAATGCAACAACAGCCCTGTAACATATGTCCAGTTGTTGTTTCTTGTATGTTTTCATCACTAGATTCCGCTTGATAGGCCGAATGACGTCACGTTTGTAAAAGCCCAAATCCTTCTGAATGAATAGATCTCTCGCCGGGTGCAGTGGCGCGCGCCTGTTATCCCAGTTACCGGGAGGCTGAGGCTGGAGGATCGTTTGAGCTCAGGAGCTCTGAGCTGCAGTGGACTATGCAGATCGGGTGTCCCCACTAAGTTCGGTATCGGTATGGTGGTCCTGGGAGAGCCCGGGACCACCAGGTTGTCTAAGGAGGGGTGCACCGGCACCGGCACAGGTCGGAGACAGAGCAGGTCAAAGCCCCCGTGCCGCTCAGTATTGGGATCGCGCCTGTGAATAGACGCTGTAGTGCAGCCTGAGTAACAGCGGGACCCAGTCTTTTTACACTATTTCTACTGATCAACAAACAGCTGATACTACAACAACGTGTTTAAATGGTACAGCAGCTTCATCACTGCTTCTATATATATATACTTCTCAATATGAAGCAACACTAAACAGAACAAGACAAGTTTTGTGGACCATGAATGCAGCTTGTGGGTAAGAAACACTGAGTGGCCAGAAAGAGGCTGATGTGATGTGAAATGCAACAACAGCCCTGTAACATATGTCCAGTTGTTGTTTCTTGTATGTTTTCATCACTAGATTCCGCTTGATCGCCCGAATGACGTCACGTTTGTAAAAGCCCAAATCCTTCTGAATGAATAGATCTCTCGCCGGGTGCAGTGGCGCGCGCCTGTTATCCCAGTTACCGGGAGGCTGAGGCTGGAGGATCGTTTGAGCTCAGGAGCTCTGAGCTGCAGTGGACTATGCAGATCGGGTGTCCGCACTAAGTTCGGTATCGGTATGGTGGTCTTGGGAGAGCCCGGGACCACCAGGTTGTCTAAGGAGGGGTGCACCGGCACAGGTCGGAGACGGAGCAGGTCAAAGCCCCCGTGCCGCTCAGTAGTGGGATCGCGCCTGTGAATAGATGCTGTAGTGCAGCCTGAGTAACAGCGGGACCCAGTCTTTTTACACTATTTCTACTGATCAACAAACAGCTGATACTACAACAACGTGTTTAAATGGTACAGCAGCTTCATCACTGCTTCTATATATATATAGTTCTCAATATGAAGCAACACTAAACAGAACAAGACAAGTTTTGTGGACCATGAATGCAGCTTGTGCACTGAAAAAAGAGAATAGTTGGACCAACTTCATTGAATTATTTCAATTGGTAACACACAAATGAATTACGTTTTTCCAAATTAAGTTAACAAGTTGGATTAACACAATTACTTTAAGTTAGATTCATGTAATCATTTGATGGTTTTCAAAACAATGGTTTGCATTACTCCAACTTAAAAAGAGGTCAACCTAAAGTTTCCAGTTTTTCCAACTTAATTATTTGCTTTACCCAAAATTAAAATACTGCTCCTTTACAACCTAAAGGTATGGTTTCAGGAAAGCAATTTTTTTGTAGTAATCTTAGTGTAAAAATTTCGTTTGTTCAATTAAATAAAAATACCTGTTCTAGCGATACAATTTTAAGTTGGCTGAAAGAAAAATGACAAACTCAAATCTAATGTTTTTCAAAATGTATTACATTAATGTAAATAAACATTTGTTTACTTTGTTTTTAGAAAACAAATATGCACAAAATGCATAACAGTTTATCATATTTGGCATTTTTTCCATTGACACAGCTGTCTTAGTCTGTTGTGTAACAGTTTTTTGGAACACCTCAAAACTGAAATTAAACTTTTTCCCACAACTAAAAGGAAACATTTGTAGACAATAACAAACTCCTGCTTCTTCAAAATCAGATTAGAAACACGAAACAGAACAAGACAAGTTTTTTGGACCATGAATGCAGCTTGTGGGTAAGAAACACTGAGTGGCCAGAAAGAGGCTGATGTGATGTGAAATGCAACAACAGCCCTGTAACAGATGTCCAGTTGTTGTTTCTTGTATGTTTTCATCACTAGATTCCGCTTGATCGCCCGAATGACGTCACGTTTGTAAAAGCCCAAATCCTTCTGAATGAATAGATCTCTCGCCGGGTGCAGTGGCGCGTGCCTGTTATCCCAGTTACCGGGAGGCTGAGGCTGGAGGATTGTTTGAGCTCAGGAGCTCTGAGCTGCAGTGGACTATGCAGATCGGGTGTCCGCACTAAGTTCGGTATCGGTATGGTGGTCCTGGGGGAGCCCGGGACCACCAGGTTGTCTAAGGAGGGGTGCACCGGCACAGGTCGGAGACGGAGCAGGTCAAAGCCCCCGTGCTGCTCAGTAGTGGGATCGCGCCTGTGAATAGACGCTGTAGTGCAGCCTGAGTAACAGCGGGACCCAGTCTTTTTACACTATTTCTACTGATCAACAAACAGCTGATACTACAACAACGTGTTTAAATGGTACAGCAGCTTCATCACTGCTTCTATATATATATACTTCTCAATATGAAGCAACACTAAACAGAACAAGACAAGTTTTTTGGACCATGAATGCAGCTTGTGGGTAAGAAACACTGAGTGGCCAGAAAGAGGCTGATGTGATGTGAAATGCAACAACAGCCCTGTAACATATGTCCAGTTGTTGTTTCTTGTATGTTTTCATCACTAGATTCCGCTTGATCGCCCGAATGACGTCACGTTTGTAAAAGCCCAAATCCTTCTGAATGAATAGATCTCTCGCCGGGTGCAGTGGCGCGCGCCTGTTATCCCAGTTACCGGGAGGCTGAGGCTGGAGGATCGTTTGAGCTCAGGAGCTCTGAGCTGCCGTGGACTATGCAGATCGGGTGTCCGCACTAAGTTCGGTATCGGTATGGTGGTCCTGGGGGAGCCCGGGACCACCAGGTTGTCTAAGGAGGGGTGCACCGGCACCGGCACAGGTCGGAGACGGAGCAGGTCAAAGCCCCCGTGCCGCTCAGTAGTGGGATCGCGCCTGTGAATAGACGCTGTAGTGCAGCCTGAGTAACAGTGGAACCCAGTCTTTTTACACTATTTCTACTGATCAACAAACAGCTGATACTACAACAACGTGTTTAAATGGTACAGCAGCTTCATCACTGCTTCTATATATATATACTTCTCAATATGAAGCAACACTAAACAGAACAAAACAAGTTTTGTGGACCATGAATGCAGCTTGTGCACTGAAAAAAGAGAATAGTTGGACCAACTTCATTGAATTATTTCAATTGGTAACACACAAATGAATTACGTTTTTCCAAATTAAGTTAACAAGTTGGATTAACACAATTACTTTAAGTTAGATTCATGTAATCATTTGATGGTTTTCAAAACAATGGTTTGCATTACTCCAACTTAAAAAGAAGTCAACCTAAAGTGTCCAGTTTTTCCAACTTAATTATTTGCTTTACCCAAAATTAAAATACTGCTCCTTTACAACCTAAAGGTATGGTTTCAGGAAAGCAAATTTTTGTAGTAATCTTAGTGTAAAAATTTCGTTTGTTCAATTAAATAAAAATACCTGTTCTAGCGATACAATTTTAAGTTGGCTGAAAGAAAAATGACAAACTCAAATCTAATGTTTTTCAAAATGTATTACATTAATGTAAATAAACATTTGTTTACTTTGTTTTTAGAAAACAAATATGCACAAAATGCATAACAGTTTATCATATTTGGCATTTTTTCCATTGACACAGCTGTCTTAGTCTGTTGTGTAACAGTTTTTTGGAACACCTCAAAACTGAAATTATACTTTTTCCCACAACTAAAAGGAAACATTTGTACATTTGTACATTTGACAATAACAAACTCCTGCTTCTTCAAAATCAGATTAGAAACACGAAACAGAACAAGACAAGTTTTTTGGACCATGAATGCAGCTTGTGGGTAAGAAACACTGAGTGGCCAGAAAGAGGCTGATGTGATGTGAAATGCAACAACAGCCCTGTAACATATGTCCAGTTGTTGTTTCTTGTATGTTTTCATCACTAGATTCCGCTTGATCGCCCGAATGACGTCACGTTTGTAAAAGCCCAAATCCTTCTGAATGAATAGATCTCTCGCCGGGTGCAGTGGCGCGCGCCTGTTATCCCAGTTACCGGGAGGCTGAGGCTGGAGGATCGTTTGAGCTCAGGAGCTCTGAGCTGCAGTGGACTATGCAGATCGGGTGTCCGCACTAAGTTCGGTATCGGTATGGTGGTCCTGGGAGAGCCCGGGACCACCAGGTTGTCTAAGGAGGGGTGCACCGGCACCGGTCGGAGACGGAGCAGGTCAAAGCCCCCGTGCCGCTCAGTAGTGGGATCGCGCCTGTGAATAGACGCTGTAGTGCAGCCTGAGTAACAGTGGAACCCAGTCTTTTTACACTATTTCTACTGATCAACAAACAGCTGATACTACAACAACGTGTTTAAATGGTACAGCAGCTTCATCACTGCTTCTATATATATATACTTCTCAATATGAAGCAACACTAAACAGAACAAAACAAGTTTTGTGGACCATGAATGCAGCTTGTGCACTGAAAAAAGAGAATAGTTGGACCAACTTCATTGAATTATTTCAATTGGTAACACACAAATGAATTACGTTTTTCCAAATTAAGTTAACAAGTTGGATTAACACAATTACTTTAAGTTAGATTCATGTAATCATTTGATGGTTTTCAAAACAATGGTTTGCATTACTCCAACTTAAAAAGAAGTCAACCTAAAGTGTCCAGTTTTTCCAACTTAATTATTTGCTTTACCCAAAATTAAAATACTGCTCCTTTACAACCTAAAGGTATGGTTTCAGGAAAGCAAATTTTTGTAGTAATCTTAGTGTAAAAATTTCGTTTGTTCAATTAAATAAAAATACCTGTTCTAGCGATACAATTTTAAGTTGGCTGAAAGAAAAATGACAAACTCAAATCTAATGTTTTTCAAAATGTATTACATTAATGTAAATAAACATTTGTTTACTTTGTTTTTAGAAAACAAATATGCACAAAATGCATAACAGTTTATCATATTTGGCATTTTTTCCATTGACACAGCTGTCTTAGTCTGTTGTGTAACAGTTTTTTGGAACACCTCAAAACTGAAATTATACTTTTTCCCACAACTAAAAGGAAACATTTGTACATTTGTACATTTGACAATAACAAACTCCTGCTTCTTCAAAATCAGATTAGAAACACGAAACAGAACAAGACAAGTTTTTTGGACCATGAATGCAGCTTGTGGGTAAGAAACACTGAGTGGCCAGAAAGAGGCTGATGTGATGTGAAATGCAACAACAGCCCTGTAACATATGTCCAGTTGTTGTTTCTTGTATGTTTTCATCACTAGATTCCGCTTGATAGGCCGAATGACGTCACGTTTGTAAAAGCCCAAATCCTTCTGAATGAATAGATCTCTCGCCGGGTGCAGTGGCGCGCGCCTGTTATCCCAGTTACCGGGAGGCTGAGGCTGGAGGATCGTTTGAGCTCAGGAACTCTGAGCTGCAGTGGACTATGCAGATCGGGTGTCCGCACTAAGTTCGGTATCGGTATGGTGGTCCTGGGAGAGCCCGGGACCACCAGGTTGTCTAAGGAGGGGTGCACCGGCACAGGTCGGAGACGGAGCAGGTCAAAGCCCCCGTGCCGCTCAGTAGTGGGATCGCTCCTGTGAATAGACGCTGTAGTGCAGCCTGAGTAACAGCGGGACCCAGTCTTTTTACACTATTTCTACTGATCAACAAACAGCTGATACTACAACAACGTGTTTAAATGGTACAGCAGCTTCATCACTGCTTCTATATATATATACTTCTCAATATGAAGCAACACTAAACAGAACAAGACAAGTTTTGTGGACCATGAATGCAGCTTGTGCACTGAAAAAATAGAATAGTTGGACCAACTTCATTGAATTATTTCAATTGGTAACACACAAATGAATTACGTTTTTCCAAATTAAGTTAACAAGTTGGATTAACACAATTACTTTAAGTTAGATTCATGTAATCATTTGATGGTTTTCAAAACAATGGTTTGCATTACTCCAACTTAAAAAGAAGTCAACCTAAAGTTTCCAGTTTTTCCAACTTAATTATTTGCTTTACCCAAAATTAAAATACTGCTCCTATACAACCTAAAGGTATGGTTTCAGGAAAGCAAATTTTTGTAGTAATCTTAGTGTAAAAATTTCGTTTGTTCAATTAAATAAAAATACCTGTTCTAGCGATACAATTTTAAGTTGGCTGAAAGAAAAATGACAAACTCAAATCTAATGTTTTTCAAAATGTATTACATTAATGTAAATAAACATTTGTTTACTTTGTTTTTAGAAAACAAATATGCACAAAATGCATAACAGTTTATCATATTTGGCATTTTTTTCCATTGACACAGCTGTCTTAGTCTGTTGTGTAACAGTTTTTTGGAACACCTCAAAACTGAAATTATACTTTTCCCACAACTAAAAGGAAACATTTGTAGACAATAACAAACTCCTGCTTCTTCAAAATCAGATTAGCAACACGAAACAGAACAAGACAAGTTTTTTGGACCATGAATGCATCTTGTGGGTAAAAAACACTGAGTGGCCAGAAAGAGGCTGATGTGATGTGAAATGCAACAACAGCCCTGTAACAGATGTCCAGTTGTTGTTTCTTGTATGTTTTCATCACTAGATTCCGCTTGATCGCCCGAATGACGTCACGTTTGTAAAAGCCCAAATCCTTCTGAATGAATAGATCTCTCGCCGGGTGCAGTGGCGCGTGCCTGTTATCCCAGTTACTGGGAGGCTGAGGCTGGAGGATTGTTTGAGCTCAGGAGCTCTGAGCTGCAGTGGACTATGCAGATCGGGTGTCCGCACTAAGTTCGGTATCGGTATGGTGGTCCTGGGGGAGCCCGGGACCACCAGGTTGTCTAAGGAGGGGTGCACCGGCACAGGACGGAGCAGGTCAAAGCCCCCGTGCCGCTCAGTAGTGGGATCGCGCCTGTGAATAGACGCTGTAGTGCAGCCTGAGTAACAGCGGGACCCAGTCTTTTTACACTATTTCTACTGATCAACAAACAGCTGATACTACAACAATGTGTTTAAATGGTACAGCAGCTTCATCACTGCTTCTATATATATATACTTCTCAATATGAAGCAACACTAAACAGAACAAGACAAGTTTTGTGGACCATGAATGCAGCTTGTGCACTGAAAAAAGAGAATAGTTGGACCAACTTCATTGAATTATTTCAATTGGTAACACACAAATGAATTACGTTTTTCCAAATTAAGTTAACAAGTTGGATTAACACAATTACTTTAAGTTAGATTCATGTAATCATTTGATGGTTTTCAAAACAATGGTTTGCATTACTCCAACTTAAAATGAAGTCAACCTAAAGTTTCCAGTTTTTCCAACTTAATTATTTGCTTTACCCAAAAGTAAAATACTGCTCCTTTACAACCTAAAGGTATGGTTTCAGGAAAGCAAATTTTTGTAGTAATCTTAGTGTAAAAATTTCGTTTGTTCAATTAAATAAAAATACCTGTTCTAGCGATACAATTTTAAGTTGGCTGAAAGAAAAATGACAAACTCAAATCTAATGTTTTTCAAAATGTATTACATTAATGTAAATGAACATTTGTTTACTTTGTTTTTAGAAAACAACTATGCACAATAGGCATAACAGTTTATCATATTTGGCCTTTTTTCCATTGACACAGCTGTCTTAGTCTGTTGTGTAACAGTTTTTTGGAACACCTCAAAACTGAAATTAAACTTTTTCCCACAACTAAAAGGAAACATTTGTACATTTGTACATTTGACAATAACAAACTCCTGCTTCTTCAAAATCAGATTAGAAACACGAAACAGAACAAGACAAGTTTTTTGGACCATGAATGCAGCTTGTGGGTAAGAAACACTGAGTGGCCAGAAAGAGGCTGATGTGATGTGAAATGCAACAACAGCCCTGTAACAGATGTCCAGTTGTTGTTTCTTGTATGTTTTCATCACTAGATTCCGCTTGATCGCCCTAATGACGTCACGTTTGTAAAAGCCCAAATCCTTCTGAATGAATAGATTTCTTGCCGGGTGCAGTGGCGCGCTCCTGTAATCCCAGTGACCGGGAGGCTGAGGCTGGAGGATCGTTTGAGCTCAGGAGCTCTGAGCTGCAGTGGAGTATGCAGATCGGGTGTCCGCACTAAGTTCGGTATCGGTATGGTGGTCCTGGGGGAGCCCGGGACCACCTGGTTGTCTAAGGAGGGGTGCACCGGCACCGGTCGGAGACGGAGCAGGTCAAAGCCCCCGTGCTGCTCAGTAGTGGGATCGCGCCTGTGAATAGACGCTGTAGTGCAGCCTGAGTAACAGCGGGACCCAGTCTTCTTACACTATTTCTACTGATCAACAAACAGCTGATACTACAACAACGTGTTTAAATGGTACAGCAGCTTCATCACTCCTTCTATATATATATACTTCTCAATATGAAGCAACACTAAACAGAACAAGACACGTTTCTTGGACCATGAATGCAGCTTGTGGGTAAGAAACACTGAGTGGCCAGAAAGAGGCTGATGTGATGTGAAATGCAACAACAGCCCTGTAACAGATGTCCAGTTGTTGTTTCTTGTATGTTTTCATCACTAGATTCCGCTTGATCGCCCGAATGACGTCACGTTTGTAAAAGCCCAAATCCTTCTGAATGAATAGATCTCTCGCCGGGTGCAGTGGCGCGTGCCTGTTATCCCAGTTACCGGGAGGCTGAGGCTGGAGGATTGTTTGAGCTCAGGAGCTCTGAGCTGCAGTGGACTATGCAGATCGGGTGTCCGCACTAAGTTCGGTATCGGTATGGTGGTCCTGGGGGAGCCCGGGACCACCAGGTTGTCTAAGGAGGGGTGCACCGGCACAGGTCGGAGACGGAGCAGGTCAAATCCCCCGTGCCGCTCAGTAGTGGGATTGCGCCTGTGAATAGATGCTGTAGTGCAGCCTGAGTAACAGCGGGACCCAGTCTTTTTACACTATTTCTACTGATCAACAAACAGCTGATACTACAACAATGTGTTTAAATGGTACAGCAGCTTCATCACTGCTTCTATATATATATACTTCTCAATATGAAGCAACACTAAACAGAACAAGACAAGTTTTGTGGACCATGAATGCAGCTTGTGCACTGAAAAAAGAGAATAGTTGGACCAACTTCATTGAATTATTTCAATTGGTAACACACAAATGAATTACGTTTTTCCAAATTAAGTTAACAAGTTGGATTAACACAATTACTTTAAGTTAGATTCATGTAATCATTTGATGGTTTTCAAAACAATGGTTTGCATTACTCCAACTTAAAATGAAGTCAACCTAAAGTTTCCAGTTTTTCCAACTTAATTATTTGCTTTACCCAAAAGTAAAATACTGCTCCTTTACAACCTAAAGGTATGGTTTCAGGAAAGCAAATTTTTGTAGTAATCTTAGTGTAAAAATTTCATTTGTTCAATTAAATAAAAATACCTGTTCTAGCGATACAATTTTAAGTTGGCTGAAAGAAAAATGACAAACTCAAATCTAATGTTTTTCAAAATGTATTACATTAATGTAAATAAACATTTGTTTACTTTGTTTTTAGAAAACAACTATGCACAAAATGCATAACAGTTTATCATATTTGGCATTTTTTCCATTGACACAGCTGTCTTAGTCTGTTGTGTAACAGTTTTTTGGAACACCTCAAAACTGAAATTAAACTTTTTCCCACAACTAAAAGGAAACATTTGTACATTTGTACATTTGACAATAACAAACTCCTGCTTCTTCAAAATCAGATTAGAAACACGAAACAGAACAAGACAAGTTTTTTGGACCATGAATGCAGCTTGTGGGTAAGAAACACTGAGTGGCCAGAAAGAGGCTGATGTGATGTGAAATGCAACAACAGCCCTGTAACAGATGTCCAGTTGTTGTTTCTTGTATGTTTTCTTCACTAGATTCCGCTTGATCGCCCAAATGACGTCACGTTTGTAAAAGTCCAAATCCTTCTGAATGAATAGATCTCTCGCCGGGTGCAGTGGCACGTGCCTGTTATCCCAGTTACCGGGAGGCTGAGGCTGGAGGATCGTTTGAGCTCAGGAACTCTGAGCTGCAGTGGACTATGCAGATCGGGTGTCCGCACTAAGTTCGGTATCGGTATGGTGGTCCTGGGAGAGCCCGGGACCACCAGGTTGTCTAAGGAGGGGTGCACCGGCACAGGTCGGAGACGGAGCAGGTCAAAGCCCCCGTGCCGCTCAGTATTGGGATCGCGCCTGTGAATAGACGCTGTAGTGCAGCCTGAGTAACAGCGGGACCCAGTCTTTTTACACTATTTCTACTGATCAACAAACAGCTGATACTACAACAACGTGTTTAAATGGTACAGCAGCTTCATCACTGCTTCTATATATATATACTTCTCAATATGAAGCAACACTAAACAGAACAAGACAAGTTTTGTGGACCATGAATGCAGCTTGTGGGTAAGAAACACTGAGTGGCCAGAAAGAGGCTGATGTGATGTGAAATGCAACAACAGCCCTGTAACATATGTCCAGTTGTTGTTTCTTGTATGTTTTCATCACTAGATTCCGCTTGATCGCCCGAATGACGTCACGTTTGTAAAAGCCCAAATCCTTCTGAATGAATAGATCTCTCGCCGGGTGCAGTGGCGCGCGCCTGTTATCCCAGTTACCGGGAGGCTGAGGCTGGAGGATCGTTTGAGCTCAGGAGCTCTGAGCTGCAGTGGACTATGCAGATCGAGTGTCCGCACTAAGTTCGGTATCGGTATGGTGGTCCTGGGGGAGCCCGGGACCACCAGGTTGTCTAAGGAGGGGTGCACCGGCACAGGTCGGAGACGGAGCAGGTCAAAGCCCCCGTGCCGCTCAGTAGTGGGATCGCGCCTGTGAATAGACGCTGTAGTGCAGCCTCAGTAACAGCGGGACCCAGTCTTTTTACACTATTTCTACTGATCAACAAACAGCTGATACTACAACAACGTGTTTAAATGGTACAGCAGCTTCATCACTGCTTCTATATATATATACTTCTCAATATGAAGCAACACTAAACAGAACAAGACAAGTTTTGTGGACCATGAATGCAGCTTGTGCACTGAAAAAAGAGAATAGTTGGACCAACTTCATTGAATTATTTCAATTGGTAACACACAAATGAATTATGTTTTTCCAAATTAAGTTAACAAGTTGGATTAACACAATTACTTTAAGTTAGATTCATGTAATCATTTGATGGTTTTCAAAACAATGGTTTGCATTACTCCAACTTAAAATGAAGTCAACCTAAAGTTTCCAGTTTTTCCAACTTAATTATTTGCTTTACCCAAAAGTAAAATACTGCTCCTTTACAACCTAAAGGTATGGTTTCAGGAAAGCAAATTTTTGTAGTAATCTTAGTGTAAAAATTTCGTTTGTTCAATTAAATAAAAATACCTGTTCTAGCCATACAATTTTAAGTTGGCTGAAAGAAAAATGACAAACTCAAATCTAATGTTTTTCAAAATGTATTACATTAATGTAAATAAACATTAGTTTACTTTGTTTTTAGAAAACAAATATGCACAAAATGCATAACAGTTTATCATATTTGGCATTTTTTCCATTGACAGCTGTCTTAGTCTGTTGTGTAACAGTTTTTTGGAACACCTCAAAACTGAAATTTTACTTTTTCCCACAACTAAAAGGAAACATTTGTAGACAATAACAAACTCCTGCTTCTTCAAAATCAGATTAGAAACACGAAACAGAACAAGACAAGTTTTTTGGACCATGAATGCAGCTTGTGGGTAAGAAACACTGAGTGGCCAGAAAGAGGCTGATGTGATGTGAAATGCAACAACAGCCCTGTAACAGATGTCCAGTTGTTGTTTCTTGTATGTTTTCATCACTAGATTCCGCTTGATCGCCCGAATGACGTCACGTTTGTAAAAGCCCAAATCCTTCTGAATGAATAGATCTCTCGCCGGGTGCAGTGGCGCGTGCCTGTTATCCCAGTTACCGGGAGGCTGAGGCTGGAGGATTGTTTGAGCTCAGGAGCTCTGAGCTGCAGTGGACTATGCAGATCGGGTGTCCGCACTAAGTTCGGTATCGGTATGGTGGTCTTGGGGGAGCCTGGGACCACCAGGTTGTCTAAGGAGGGGTGCACCGGCACAGGTCGGAGACGGAGCAGGTCAAATCCCCCGTGCCGCTCAGTAGTGGGATTGCGCCTGTGAATAGACGCTGTAGTGCAGCCTGAGTAACAGCGGGACCCAGTCTTTTTACACTATTTCTACTGATCAACAAACAGCTGATACTACAACAATGTGTTTAAATGGTACAGCAGCTTCATCACTGCTTCTATATATATATACTTCTCAATATGAAGCAACACTAAACAGAACAAGACAAGTTTTGTGGACCATGAATGCAGCTTGTGCACTGAAAAAAGAGAATAGTTGGACCAACTTCATTGAATTATTTCAATTGGTAACACACAAATGAATTACGTTTTTCCAAATTAAGTTAACAAGTTGGATTAACACAATTACTTTAAGTTAGATTCATGTAATCATTTGATGGTTTTCAAAACAATGGTTTGCATTACTCCAACTTAAAATGAAGTCAACCTAAAGTTTCCAGTTTTTCCAACTTAATTATTTGCTTTACCCAAAAGTAAAATACTGCTCCTTTACAACCTAAAGGTATGGTTTCAGGAAAGCAAATTTTTGTAGTAATCTTAGTGTAAACATTTCGTTTGTTCAATTAAATAAAAATACCTGTTCTAGCGATACAATTTTAAGTTGGCTGAAAGAAAAATGACAAACTCAAATCTAATGTTTTTCAAAATGTATTACATTAATGTAAATAAACATTTGTTTACTTTGTTTTTAGAAAACAACTATGCACAAAATGCATAACAGTTTATCATATTTGGCATTTTTTCCATTGACACAGCTGTCTTAGTCTGTTGTGTAACAGTTTTTTGGAACACCTCAAAACTGAAATTAAACTTTTTCCCACAACTAAAAGGAAACATTTGTACATTTGTACATTTGACAATAACAAACTCCTGCTTCTTCAAAATCAGATTAGAAACACGAAACAGAACAAGACAAGTTTTTTGGACCATGAATGCAGCTTGTGGGTAAGAAACACTGAGTGGCCAGAAAGAGGCTGATGTGATGTGAAATGCAACAACAGCCCTGTAACATATGTCCAGTTGTTGTTTCTTGTATGTTTTCATCACTAGATTCCGCTTGATCGCCCGAATGACGTCACGTTTGTAAAAGCCCAAATCCTTCTGAATGAATAGATCTCTCGCCGGGTGCAGTGGCGCGCGCCTGTTATCCCAGTTACCGGGAGGCTGAGGCTGGAGGATCGTTTGAGCTCAGGAGCTCTGAGCTGCAGTGGACTATGCAGATCGGGTGTCCGCACTAAGTTCGGTATCGGTATGGTGGTCCTGGGAGAGCCCGGGACCACCAGGTTGTCTAAGGAGGGGTGCACCGGCACCGGTCGGAGACGGAGCAGGTCAAAGCCCCCGTGCCGCTCAGTAGTGGGATCGCGCCTGTGAATAGACGCTGTAGTGCAGCCTGAGTAACAGCGGGACCCAGTCTTTTTACACTATTTCTACTGATCAACAAACAGCTGATACTACAACAACGTGTTTAAATGGTACAGCAGCTTCATCACTGCTTCTATATATATATAGTTCTCAATATGAAGCAACACTAAACAGAACAAGACAAGTTTTGTGGACCATGAATGCAGCTTGTGCACTGAAAAAAGAGAATAGTTGGACCAACTTCATTGAATTATTTCAATTGGTAACACACAAATGAATTACGTTTTTCCAAATTAAGTTAACAAGTTGGATTAACACAATTACTTTAAGTTAGATTCATGTAATCATTTGATGGTTTTCAAAACAATGGTTTGCATTACTCCAACTTAAAAAGAGGTCAACCTAAAGTTTCCAGTTTTTCCAACTTAATTATTTGCTTTACCCAAAATTAAAATACTGCTCCTTTACAACCTAAAGG
Organism: Melanostigma gelatinosum; assembly: GCF_949748355.1. Lineage (NCBI taxonomy): Eukaryota > Metazoa > Chordata > Actinopteri > Perciformes > Zoarcidae > Melanostigma > Melanostigma gelatinosum. The sequence continues at coordinate 21,824,361 of NC_136640.1, forward strand.
TATGGTTTCAGGAAAGCAATTTTTTTGTAGTAATCTTAGTGTAAAAATTTCGTTTGTTCAATTAAATAAAAATACCTGTTCTAGCGATACAATTTTAAGTTGGCTGAAAGAAAAATGACAAACTCAAATCTAATGTTTTTCAAAATGTATTACATTAATGTAAATAAACATTTGTTTACTTTGTTTTTAGAAAACAAATATGCACAAAATGCATAACAGTTTATCATATTTGGCATTTTTTCCATTGACACAGCTGTCTTAGTCTGTTGTGTAACAGTTTTTTGGAACACCTCAAAACTGAAATTAAACTTTTCCCACAACTAAAAGGAAACATTTGTACATTTGTACATTTGACAATAACAAACTCCTGCTTCTTCAAAATCAGATTAGAAACACGAAACAGAACAAGACAAGTTTTTTGGACCATGAATGCAGCTTGTGGGTAAGAAACACTGAGTGGCCAGAAAGAGGCTGATGTGATGTGAAATGCAACAACAGCCCTGTAACAGATGTCCAGTTGTTGTTTCTTGTATGTTTTCATCACTAGATTCCGCTTGATCGCCCGAATGACGTCACGTTTGTAAAAGCCCAAATCCTTCTGAATGAATAGATCTCTCGCCGGGTGCAGTGGCGCGTGCCTGTTATCCCAGTTACCGGGAGGCTGAGGCTGGAGGATTGTTTGAGCTCAGGAGCTCTGAGCTGCAGTGGACTATGCAGATCGGGTGTCCGCACTAAGTTCGGTATCGGTATGGTGGTCCTGGGGGAGCCCGGGACCACCAGGTTGTCTAAGGAGGGGTGCACCGGCACAGGTGGGAGACGGAGCAGGTCAAAGCCCCCGTGCTGCTCAGTAGTGGGATCGCGCCTGTGAATAGACGCTGTAGTGCAGCCTGAGTAACAGCGGGACCCAGTCTTTTTACACTATTTCTACTGATCAACAAACAGCTGATACTACAACAATGTGTTTAAATGGTACGGCAGCTTCATCACTGCTTCTATATATATATACTTCTCAATATGAAGCAACACTAAACAGAACAAGACAAGTTTTGTGGACCATGAATGCAGCTTGTGCACTGAAAAAAGAGAATAGTTGGACCAACTTCATTGAATTATTTCAATTGGTAACACACAAATGAATTACGTTTTTCCAAATTAAGTTAACAAGTTGGATTAACACAATTACTTTAAGTTAGATTAATGTAATCATTTGATGGTTTTCAAAACAATGGTTTGCATTACTCCAACTTAAAATGAAGTCAACCTAAAGTTTCCAGTTTTTCCAACTTAATTATTTGCTTTACCCAAAAGTAAAATACTGCTCCTTTACAACCTAAAGGTATGGTTTCAGGAAAGCAAATTTTTGTAGTAATCTTAGTGTAAAAATTTCATTTGTTCAATTAAATAAAAATACCTGTTCTAGCGATACAATTTTAAATTGGCTGAAAGAAAAATGACAAACTCAAATCTAATGTTTTTCAAAATGTATTACATTAATGTAAATGAACATTTGTTTACTTTGTTTTTAGAAAACAACTATGCACAAAATGCATAACAGTTTATCATATTTGGCATTTTTTCCATTGACACAGCTGTCTTAGTCTGTTGTGTAACAGTTTTTTGGAACACCTCAAAACTGAAATTAAACTTTTTCCCACAACTAAAAGGAAACATTTGTACATTTGTACATTTGACAATAACAAACTCCTGCTTCTTCAAAATCAGATTAGAAACACGAAACAGAACAAGACAAGTTTTTTGGACCATGAATGCAGCTTGTGGGTAAGAAACACTGAGTGGCCAGAAAGAGGCTGATGTGATGTGAAATGCAACAACAGCCCTGTAACAGATGTCCAGTTGTTGTTTCTTGTATGTTTTCATCACTAGATTCCGCTTGATCGCCCGAATGACGTCACGTTTGTAAAAGCCCAAATCCTTCTGAATGAATAGATCTCTCGCCGGGTGCAGTGGCGCGTGCCTGTTATCCCAGTTACCGGGAGGCTGAGGCTGGAGGATTGTTTGAGCTCAGGAGCTCTGAGCTGCAGTGGACTATGCAGATCGGGTGTCCGCACTAAGTTCGGTATCGGTATGGTGGTCCTGGGGGAGCCCGGGACCACCAGGTTGTCTAAGGAGGGGTGCACCGGCACAGGTCGGAGACGGAGCAGGTCAAAGCCCCCGTGCCGCTCAGTAGTGGGATCGCGCCTGTGAATAGACGCTGTAGTGCAGCCTGAGTAACAGCGGGACCCAGTCTTTTTACACTATTTCTACTGATCAACAAACAGCTGATACTACAACAATGTGTTTAAATGGTACAGCAGCTTCATCACTGCTTCTATATATATATACTTCTCAATATGAAGCAACACTAAACAGAACAAGACAAGTTTTGTGGACCATGAATGCAGCTTGTGCACTGAAAAAAGAGAATAGTTGGACCAACTTCATTGAATTATTTCAATTGGTAACACACAAATGAATTATGTTTTTCCAAATTAAGTTAACAAGTTGGATTAACACAATTACTTTAAGTTAGATTCATGTAATCATTTGATGGTTTTCAAAACAATGGTTTGCATTACTCCAACTTAAAATGAAGTCAACCTAAAGTTTCCAGTTTTTCCAACTTAATTATTTGCTTTACCCAAAAGTAAAATACTGCTCCTTTACAACCTAAAGGTATGGTTTCAGGAAAGCAAATTTTTGTAGTAATCTTAGTGTAAAAATTTCGTTTGTTCAATTAAATAAAAATACCTGTTCTAGCGATACAATTTTAAGTTGGCTGAAAGAAAAATGACAAACTCAAATCTAATGTTTTTCAAAATGTATTACATTAATGTAAATGAACATTTGTTTACTTTGTTTTTAGAAAACAACTATGCACAAAATGCATAACAGTTTATCATATTTGGCATTTTTTCCATTGACACAGCTGTCTTAGTCTGTTGTGTAACAGTTTTTTGGAACACCTCAAAACTGAAATTAAACTTTTTCCCACAACTAAAAGGAAACATTTGTACATTTGTACATTTGACAATAACAAACTCCTGCTTCTTCAAAATCAGATTAGAAACACGAAACAGAACAAGACAAGTTTTTTGGACCATGAATGCAGCTTGTGGGTGTTGGGCTCTGACCATGTGGCTTAAACATGTGCTGTGGACAAAGACAATCAGGCCTTCACTTTGTCGAGCAAAGGTCTCATCCTGACTTGTAGTTTGATGAGAGCAAGCCTCCCTTGGGTGAAATTTCACACTCAGGTGTGAATTCCCCCTCCCCCCCAAAAAACGATGGTAACCGCTGCAGTCTCATTGGCCGAAGGCCAAGAGACCCCAGGACCCCTGTGGTTTAGCCGATGTTCTATAAAACTATCTGCTTCCCCCAACTCAAAGCTTTTTCCCGTCGACCTCCGTCGAACAGGGAGCACACCACGCTCTCTTCGCTCGGACACCCCCGTCCAGGCCACAGAAGAACCAGCTTTCCCCCCACGAGGGAGCCCCTCGAACCCTCATCAAACCCTGACAGGTCACGAGCCATTTCGCTGGACGAAACAGCCCGCGATAACGAATCTGCATCAGCATTCGTTCAGTGCTTTCTGCTTCTTTTTATTTTGTGCACAAACCGGCACATAGGAGCCGACGAAGCCTCGCTCCTCTCCTGACCGATGATTACCGGGAGACCTACGGACCACGTCGTCTCAGCCGAAGTTAAACTGTCCTCCCTGCAGCGAGTACAGATCGGACCTGCGTTTGCTCCAGAGCCACGCCACGACGGACCGAAGCCGCACCAGCAAACGCCGTGCGACACACAGCGCCCGCTGCAAAGCCGCGCTGCAAGCAGCCCCCCCCCCCTGTCCCCCTTCCCGACGAGGAAGACGGACCACTTTGCTCACGAACACTTCAACGTTGCAACGAAGCATCTACAAGTAAGGTTCTTGGCATTTGGGCATAGCTTAGCTTAAATTAACTTAAGTTTAATTCAGGCCATTCATGTATATGTTGATATTCCCGTGTTTTTGTGTGTTTAAGACTGTCGCGTGATATTGAGGTATTACGCAATCATTACGGAGCAGAGAAGCTCCGCTGTATTTGGGTATCAACTATGACTGTTTCTTTTGGGATTATTTTCATTCATTGTCTTCCACTCCGTGTGGAAGTTCTCTTTTCATTAACTCGACTCGGTGAGTGAGCTGAGGTGCGTGGTTTATCACGGCATAAGTTACCGGCAGTTCAAAGACGACAGCGGTATATTTATGCATGATAGAACCAGCAAACTCAGGCTCCCTACCACATCGCACGCCGAAGCGTGATTCACTTCGAGTTCTCGCTCCTTTTTTCTCTTTCCTCCTCTCACGTAACACACACAGCTCCTAGCTCTACACCTGAGAAACCCCGTTGAAACGATCGCCTCACAACACACGTGCTGCCCAGGCACACGTGATTACATACAGCAGCCTAACTGCCATTTTGGTCCGCGTCACTCGACTCCGCCATCTTTGTAGTTTTTAGCTGTAGTTCTTAAGGCCCCTCCCCTTTTGGCCAGCGTCACTCGACGCCGCCATCTTTGTAGTCTCCAGCTGTAGCTGTCAGACTCTTCTTCCTTTTCACCCACACACACACATACACACACACACACACAGACATACACTCTCATCCATTTTATTCATTCTTTAGTTTAGGCATATAAAATTGTATGATAACGTTTGTTGGTTGCAATATTAATTGATTTGATCATTTATTATTTTGATTTAATAAACTCTGTTATACTTTAAGGAGCAGTCGTCTGTGATTACTTGTGCATATGTATTTGATAAGACTGTATGTAGTAGCCTGTGCTCGAACTTAAACCTTCACTGTCACTGAATGTATAGTCATACGCAGACTATTGACATTATGAGTGACTACTAATTATGAGACTTAGTTTTATCGTTTGGTTATTGGTCCCTGTTCGCAGGGTGGTGCCCCGTTTATATTAATAATCATTAATAATTGTTACATACATCAATAATTCTATTGATGTCAAGAATTCAGTTTCTTAAATGCTGATAACCCAAACACGCTCCTTTAGATCCCAACATGGGTAAGAAACACTGAGTGGCCAGAAAGAGGCTGATGTGATGTGAAATGCAACAACAGCCCTGTAACAGATGTCCAGTTGTTGTTTCTTGTATGTTTTCATCACTAAATTCCGCTTGATCGCCCGAATGACGTCACGTTTGTAAAAGCCCAAATCCTTCTGAATGAATAGATCTCTCGCCGGGTGCAGTGGCGCGCGCCTGTTATCCCAGTTACCGGGAGGCTGAGGCTGGAGGATCGTTTGAGCTCAGGAGCTCTGAGCTGCAATGGACTATGCAGATCGGGTGTCCGCACTAAGTTCGGTATCGGTATGGTGGTCCTGGGGGAGCCCGGGACCACCAGGTTGTCTAAGGAGGGGTGCACCGGCACAGGTCGGAGACGGAGCAGGTCAAAGCCCACGTGCGCTCAGTAGTGGGATCGCGCCTGTGAATAGACGCTGTAGTGCAGCCTGAGTAACAGCGGGACCCAGTCTTTTTACACTATTTCTACTGATCAACAAACAGCTGATACTACAACAACGTGTTTAAATGGTACAGCAGCTTCATCACTGCTTCTATATATATATACTTCTCAATATGAAGCAACACTAAACAGAACAAGACAAGTTTTGTGGACCATGAATGCAGCTTGTGCACTGAAAAAAGAGAATAGTTGGACCAACTTCATTGAATTATTTCAATTGGTAACACACAAATGAATTACGTTTTTCCAAATTAAGTTAACAAGTTGGATTAACACAATTACTTTAAGTTAGATTCATGTAATCATTTGATGGTTTTCAAAACAATGGTTTGCATTACTCCAACTTAAAAAGAAGTCAACCTAAAGTTTCCAGTTTTTCCAACTTAATTATTTGCTTTACCCAAAATTAAAATACTGCTCCTATACAACCTAAAGGTATGGTTTCAGGAAAGCAAATTTTTGTAGTAATCTTAGTGTAAAAATTTCGTTTGTTCAATTAAATAAAAATACCTGTTCTAGCGATACAATTTTAAGTTGGCTGAAAGAAAAATGACAAACTCAAATCTAATGTTTTTCAAAATGTATTACATTAATGTAAATAAACATTTGTTTACTTTGTTTTTAGAAAACAAATATGCACAAAATGCATAACAGTTTATCATATTTGGCATTTTTTCCATTGACACAGCTGTCTTAGTCTGTTGTGTAACAGTTTTTTGGAACACCTCAAAACTGAAATTATACTTTTTCCCACAACTAAAAGGAAACATTTGTAGACAATAACAAACTCCTGCTTCTTCAAAATCAGATTAGAAACACGAAACAGAACAAGACAAGTTTTTTGGACCATGAATGCATCTTGTGGGTAAGAAACACTGAGTGGCCAGAAAGAGGCTGATGTGATGTGAAATGCAACAACAGCCCTGTAACAGATGTCCAGTTGTTGTTTCTTGTATGTTTTCATCACTAGATTCCACTTGATCGCCCGAATGACGTCACGTTTGTAAAAGCCCAAATCCTTCTGAATGAATAGATCTCTCGCCGGGTGCAGTGGCGCGTGCCTGTTATCCCAGTTACTGGGAGGCTGAGGCTGGAGGATTGTTTGAGCTCAGGAGCTCTGAGCTGCAGTGGACTATGCAGATCGGGTGTCCGCACTAAGTTCGGTATCGGTATGGTGGTCCTGGGGGAGCCCGGGACCACCAGGTTGTCTAAGGAGGGGTGCACCGGCACAGGTCGGAGACGGAGCAGGTCAAAGCCCCCGTGCCGCTCAGTAGTGGGATCGCGCCTGTGAATAGACGCTGTAGTGCAGCCTGAGTAACAGCGGGACCCAGTCTTTTTACACTATTTCTACTGATCAACAAACAGCTGATACTACAACAACGTGTTTAAATGGTACAGCAGCTTCATCACTGCTTCTATATATATATACTTCTCAATATGAAGCAACACTAAACAGAACAAGACAAGTTTTGTGGACCATGAATGCAGCTTGTGCACTGAAAAAAGAGAATAGTTGGACCAACTTCATTGAATTATTTCAATTGGTAACACACAAATGAATTACGTTTTTCCAAATTAAGTTAACAAGTTGGATTAACACAATTACTTTAAGTTAGATTCATGTAATCATTTGATGGTTTTCAAAACAATGGTTTGCATTACTCCAACTTAAAAAGAAGTCAACCTAAAGTTTCCAGTTTTTCCAACTTAATTATTTGCTTTACCCAAAATTAAAATACTGCTCCTATACAACCTAAAGGTATGGTTTCAGGAAAGCAAATTTTTGTAGTAATCTTAGTGTAAAATTTCGTTTGTTCAATTAAATAAAAATACCTGTTCTAGCGATACAATTTTAAGTTGGCTGAAAGAAAAATGACAAACTCAAATCTAATGTTTTTCAAAATGTATTACATTAATGTAAATAAACATTTGTTTACTTTGTTTTTAGAAAACAAATATGCACAAAATGCATAACAGTTTATCATATTTGGCATTTTTTCCATTGACACAGCTGTCTTAGTCTGTTGTGTAACAGTTTTTTGGAACACCTCAAAACTGAAATTATACTTTTTCCCACAACTAAAAGGAAACATTTGTAGACAATAACAAACTCCTGCTTCTTCAAAATCAGATTAGAAACACGAAACAGAACAAGACAAGTTTTTTGGACCATGAATGCATCTTGTGGGTAAGAAACACTGAGTGGCCAGAAAGAGGCTGATGTGATGTGAAATGCAACAACAGCCCTGTAACAGATGTCCAGTTGTTGTTTCTTGTATGTTTTCATCACTAGATTCCACTTGATCGCCCGAATGACGTCACGTTTGTAAAAGCCCAAATCCTTCTGAATGAATAGATCTCTCGCCGGGTGCAGTGGCGCGTGCCTGTTATCCCAGTTACTGGGAGGCTGAGGCTGGAGGATTGTTTGAGCTCAGGAGCTCTGAGCTGCAGTGGACTATGCAGATCGGGTGTCCGCACTAAGTTCGGTATCGGTATGGTGGTCCTGGGGGAGCCCGGGACCACCAGGTTGTCTAAGGAGGGGTGCACCGGCACAGGTCGGAGACGGAGCAGGTCAAAGCCCCCGTGCCGCTCAGTAGTGGGATCGCGCCTGTGAATAGACGCTGTAGTGCAGCCTGAGTAACAGCGGGACCCAGTCTTTTTACACTATTTCTACTGATCAACAAACAGCTGATACTACAACAACGTGTTTAAATGGTACAGCAGCTTCATCACTGCTTCTATATATATATACTTCTCAATATGAAGCAACACTAAACAGAACAAGACAAGTTTTGTGGACCATGAATGCAGCTTGTGCACTGAAAAAAGAGAATAGTTGGACCAACTTCATTGAATTATTTCAATTGGTAACACACAAATGAATTACGTTTTTCCAAATTAAGTTAACAAGTTGGATTAACACAATTACTTTAAGTTAGATTCATGTAATCATTTGATGGTTTTCAAAACAATGGTTTGCATTACTCCAACTTAAAAAGAAGTCAACCTAAAGTTTCCAGTTTTTCCAACTTAATTATTTGCTTTACCCAAAATTAAAATACTGCTCCTATACAACCTAAAGGTATGGTTTCAGGAAAGCAAATTTTTGTAGTAATCTTAGTGTAAAATTTCGTTTGTTCAATTAAATAAAAATACCTGTTCTAGCGATACAATTTTAAGTTGGCTGAAAGAAAAATGACAAACTCAAATCTAATGTTTTTCAAAATGTATTACATTAATGTAAATAAACATTTGTTTACTTTGTTTTTAGAAAACAAATATGCACAAAATGCATAACAGTTTATCATATTTGGCATTTTTTCCATTGACACAGCTGTCTTAGTCTGTTGTGTAACAGTTTTTTGGAACACCTCAAAACTGAAATTATACTTTTTCCCACAACTAAAAGGAAACATTTGTAGACAATAACAAACTCCTGCTTCTTCAAAATCAGATTAGAAACACGAAACAGAACAAGACAAGTTTTTTGGACCATGAATGCATCTTGTGGGTAAGAAACACTGAGTGGCCAGAAAGAGGCTGATGTGATGTGAAATGCAACAACAGCCCTGTAACAGATGTCCAGTTGTTGTTTCTTGTATGTTTTCATCACTAGATTCCACTTGATCGCCCGAATGACGTCACGTTTGTAAAAGCCCAAATCCTTCTGAATGAATAGATCTCTCGCCGGGTGCAGTGGCGCGTGCCTGTTATCCCAGTTACTGGGAGGCTGAGGCTGGAGGATTGTTTGAGCTCAGGAGCTCTGAGCTGCAGTGGACTATGCAGATCGGGTGTCCGCACTAAGTTCGGTATCGGTATGGTGGTCCTGGGGGAGCCCGGGACCACCAGGTTGTCTAAGGAGGGGTGCACCGGCACAGGTCGGAGACGGAGCAGGTCAAAGCCCCCGTGCCGCTCAGTAGTGGGATCGCGCCTGTGAATAGACGCTGTAGTGCAGCCTGAGTAACAGCGGGACCCAGTCTTTTTACACTATTTCTACTGATCAACAAACAGCTGATACTACAACAACGTGTTTAAATGGTACAGCAGCTTCATCACTGCTTCTATATATATATACTTCTCAATATGAAGCAACACTAAACAGAACAAGACAAGTTTTGTGGACCATGAATGCAGCTTGTGCACTGAAAAAAGAGAATAGTTGGACCAACTTCATTGAATTATTTCAATTGGTAACACACAAATGAATTACGTTTTTCCAAATTAAGTTAACAAGTTGGATTAACACAATTACTTTAAGTTAGATTCATGTAATCATTTGATGGTTTTCAAAACAATGGTTTGCATTACTCCAACTTAAAAAGAAGTCAACCTAAAGTTTCCAGTTTTTCCAACTTAATTATTTGCTTTACCCAAAATTAAAATACTGCTCCTATACAACCTAAAGGTATGGTTTCAGGAAAGCAAATTTTTGTAGTAATCTTAGTGTAAAAATTTCGTTTGTTCAATTAAATAAAAATACCTGTTCTAGCGATACAATTTTAAGTTGGCTGAAAGAAAAATGACAAACTCAAATCTAATGTTTTTCAAAATGTATTACATTAATGTAAATAAACATTTGTTTACTTTGTTTTTAGAAAACAAATATGCACAAAATGCATAACAGTTTATCATATTTGGCATTTTTTCCATTGACACAGCTGTCTTAGTCTGTTGTGTAACAGTTTTTTGGAACACCTCAAAACTGAAATTATACTTTTTCCCACAACTAAAAGGAAACATTTGTAGACAATAACAAACTCCTGCTTCTTCAAAATCAGATTAGAAACACGAAACAGAACAAGACAAGTTTTTTGGACCATGAATGCATCTTGTGGGTAAGAAACACTGAGTGGCCAGAAAGAGGCTGATGTGATGTGAAATGCAACAACAGCCCTGTAACAGATGTCCAGTTGTTGTTTCTTGTATGTTTTCATCACTAGATTCCGCTTGATCGCCCGAATGACGTCACGTTTGTAAAAGCCCAAATCCTTCTGAATGAATAGATCTCTCGCCGGGTGCAGTGGCGCGTGCCTGTTATCCCAGTTACTGGGAGGCTGAGGCTGGAGGATTGTTTGAGCTCAGGAGCTCTGAGCTGCAGTGGACTATGCAGATCGGGTGTCCGCACTAAGTTCGGTATCGGTATGGTGGTCCTGGGGGAGCCCGGGACCACCAGGTTGTCTAAGGAGGGGTGCACCGGCACAGGTCGGAGACGGAGCAGGTCAAAGCCCCCGTGCCGCTCAGTAGTGGGATCGCGCCTGTGAATAGACGCTGTAGTGCAGCCTGAGTAACAGCGGGACCCAGTCTTTTTACACTATTTCTACTGATCAACAAACAGCTGATACTACAACAACGTGTTTAAATGGTACAGCAGCTTCATCACTGCTTCTATATATATATACTTCTCAATATGAAGCAACACTAAACAGAACAAGACAAGTTTTGTGGACCATGAATGCAGCTTGTGCACTGAAAAAAGAGAATAGTTGGACCAACTTCATTGAATTATTTCAATTGGTAACACACAAATGAATTACGTTTTTCCAAATTAAGTTAACAAGTTGGATTAACACAATTACTTTAAGTTAGATTCATGTAATCATTTGATGGTTTTCAAAACAATGGTTTGCATTACTCCAACTTAAAAAGAAGTCAACCTAAAGTTTCCAGTTTTTCCAACTTAATTATTTGCTTTACCCAAAATTAAAATACTGCTCCTATACAACCTAAAGGTATGGTTTCAGGAAAGCAAATTTTTGTAGTAATCTTAGTGTAAAAATTTCGTTTGTTCAATTAAATAAAAATACCTGTTCTAGCGATACAATTTTAAGTTGGCTGAAAGAAAAATGACAAACTCAAATCTAATGTTTTTCAAAATGTATTACATTAATGTAAATAAACATTTGTTTACTTTGTTTTTAGAAAACAAATATGCACAAAATGCATAACAGTTTATCATATTTGGCATTTTTTCCATTGACACAGCTGTCTTAGTCTGTTGTGTAACAGTTTTTTGGAACACCTCAAAACTGAAATTATACTTTTTCCCACAACTAAAAGGAAACATTTGTAGACAATAACAAACTCCTGCTTCTTCAAAATCAGATTAGAAACACGAAACAGAACAAGACAAGTTTTTTGGACCATGAATGCATCTTGTGGGTAAGAAACACTGAGTGGCCAGAAAGAGGCTGATGTGATGTGAAATGCAACAACAGCCCTGTAACAGATGTCCAGTTGTTGTTTCTTGTATGTTTTCATCACTAGATTCCGCTTGATCGCCCGAATGACGTCACGTTTGTAAAAGCCCAAATCCTTCTGAATGAATAGATCTCTCGCCGGGTGCAGTGGCGCGTGCCTGTTATCCCAGTTACTGGGAGGCTGAGGCTGGAGGATTGTTTGAGCTCAGGAGCTCTGAGCTGCAGTGGACTATGCAGATCGGGTGTCCGCACTAAGTTCGGTATCGGTATGGTGGTCCTGGGGGAGCCCGGGACCACCAGGTTGTCTAAGGAGGGGTGCACCGGCACAGGTCGGAGACGGAGCAGGTCAAAGCCCCCGTGCCGCTCAGTAGTGGGATCGCGCCTGTGAATAGACGCTGTAGTGCAGCCTGAGTAACAGCGGGACCCAGTCTTTTTACACTATTTCTACTGATCAACAAACAGCTGATACTACAACAACGTGTTTAAATGGTACAGCAGCTTCATCACTGCTTCTATATATATATACTTCTCAATATGAAGCAACACTAAACAGAACAAGACAAGTTTTGTGGACCATGAATGCAGCTTGTGCACTGAAAAAAGAGAATAGTTGGACCAACTTCATTGAATTATTTCAATTGGTAACACACAAATGAATTACGTTTTTCCAAATTAAGTTAACAAGTTGGATTAACACAATTACTTTAAGTTAGATTCATGTAATCATTTGATGGTTTTCAAAACAATGGTTTGCATTACTCCAACTTAAAAAGAAGTCAACCTAAAGTTTCCAGTTTTTCCAACTTAATTATTTGCTTTACCCAAAATTAAAATACTGCTCCTATACAACCTAAAGGTATGGTTTCAGGAAAGCAAATTTTTGTAGTAATCTTAGTGTAAAAATTTCGTTTGTTCAATTAAATAAAAATACCTGTTCTAGCGATACAATTTTAAGTTGGCTGAAAGAAAAATGACAAACTCAAATCTAATGTTTTTCAAAATGTATTACATTAATGTAAATAAACATTTGTTTACTTTGTTTTTAGAAAACAAATATGCACAAAATGCATAACAGTTTATCATATTTGGCATTTTTTCCATTGACACAGCTGTCTTAGTCTGTTGTGTAACAGTTTTTTGGAACACCTCAAAACTGAAATTATACTTTTTCCCACAACTAAAAGGAAACATTTGTAGACAATAACAAACTCCTGCTTCTTCAAAATCAGATTAGAAACACGAAACAGAACAAGACAAGTTTTTTGGACCATGAATGCATCTTGTGGGTAAGAAACACTGAGTGGCCAGAAAGAGGCTGATGTGATGTGAAATGCAACAACAGCCCTGTAACAGATGTCCAGTTGTTGTTTCTTGTATGTTTTCATCACTAGATTCCGCTTGATCGCCCGAATGACGTCACGTTTGTAAAAGCCCAAATCCTTCTGAATGAATAGATCTCTCGCCGGGTGCAGTGGCGCGTGCCTGTTATCCCAGTTACTGGGAGGCTGAGGCTGGAGGATTGTTTGAGCTCAGGAGCTCTGAGCTGCAGTGGACTATGCAGATCGGGTGTCCGCACTAAGTTCGGTATCGGTATGGTGGTCCTGGGGGAGCCCGGGACCACCAGGTTGTCTAAGGAGGGGTGCACCGGCACAGGTCGGAGACGGAGCAGGTCAAAGCCCCCGTGCCGCTCAGTAGTGGGATCGCGCCTGTGAATAGACGCTGTAGTGCAGCCTGAGTAACAGCGGGACCCAGTCTTTTTACACTATTTCTACTGATCAACAAACAGCTGATACTACAACAATGTGTTTAAATGGTACAGCAGCTTCATCACTGCTTCTATATATATATACTTCTCAATATGAAGCAACACTAAACAGAACAAGACAAGTTTTGTGGACCATGAATGCAGCTTGTGCACTGAAAAAAGAGAATAGTTGGACCAACTTCATTGAATTATTTCAATTGGTAACACACAAATGAATTACGTTTTTCCAAATTAAGTTAACAAGTTGGATTAACACAATTACTTTAAGTTAGATTCATGTAATCATTTGATGGTTTTCAAAACAATGGTTTGCATTACTCCAACTTAAAATGAAGTCAACCTAAAGTTTCCAGTTTTTCCAACTTAATTATTTGCTTTACCCAAAAGTAAAATACTGCTCCTTTACAACCTAAAGGTATGGTTTCAGGAAAGCAAATTTTTGTAGTAATCTTAGTGTAAAAATTTCGTTTGTTCAATTAAATAAAAATACCTGTTCTAGCGATACAATTTTAAGTTGGCTGAAAGAAAAATGACAAACTCAAATCTAATGTTTTTCAAAATGTATTACATTAATGTAAATGAACATTTGTTTACTTTGTTTTTAGAAAACAACTATGCACAAAATGCATAACAGTTTATCATATTTGGCATTTTTTCCATTGACACAGCTGTCTTAGTCTGTTGTGTAACAGTTTTTTGGAACACCTCAAAACTGAAATTAAACTTTTTCCCACAACTAAAAGGAAACATTTGTACATTTGTACATTTGACAATAACAAACTCCTGCTTCTTCAAAATCAGATTAGAAACACGAAACAGAACAAGACAAGTTTTTTGGACCATGAATGCAGCTTGTGGGTAAGAAACACTGAGTGCCCAGAAAGAGGCTGATGTGATGTGAAATGCAACAACAGCCCTGTAACAGATGTCCAGTTGTTGTTTCTTGTATGTTTTCATCACTAGATTCCGCTTGATCGCCCTAATGACGTCACGTTTGTAAAAGCCCAAATCCTTCTGAATGAATAGATTTCTTGCCGGGTGCAGTGGCGCGCTCCTGTAAACCCAGTGACCGGGAGGCTGAGGCTGGAGGATCGTTTGAGCTCAGGAGCTCTGAGCTGCAGTGGACTATGCAGATCGGGTGTCCGCACTAAGTTCGGTATCGGTATGGTGGTCCTGGGGGAGCCCGGGACCACCAGGTTGTCTAAGGAGGGGTGCACTGGCACAGGTCGGAGACGGAGCAGGTCAAAGCCCCCGTGCTGCTCAGTAGTGGGATCGCGCCTGTGAATAGATGCTGTAGTGCAGCCTGAGTAACAGCGGGACCCAGTCTTTTTACACTATTTCTACTGATCAACAAACAGCTGATACTACAACAACGTGTTTAAATGGTACAGCAGCTTCATCACTGCTTCTATATATATATACTTCTCAATATGAAGCAACACTAAACAGAACAAGACAAGTTTTTTGGACCATGAATGCAGCTTGTGGGTAAGAAACACTGAGTGGCCAGAAAGAGGCTGATGTGATGTGAAATGCAACAACAGCCCTGTAACATATGTCCAGTTGTTGTTTCTTGTATGTTTTCATCACTAGATTCCTCTTGATCGCCCGAATGACGTCACGTTTGTAAAAGCCCAAATCCTTCTGAATGAATAGAGCTCTCGCTGGGTGCAGTGGCGCGCGCCTGTTATCCCAGTTACCGGGAGGCTGAGGCTGGAGGATCGTTTGAGCTCAGGAGCTCTGAGCTGCAGTGGACTATGCAGATCGGGTGTCCGCACTAAGTTCGGTATCGGTATGGTGGTCCTGGGGGAGCCCGGGGTGACCAGGTTGTCTAAGGAGGGGTGCACCGGCACCGGCACAGGTCGGAGACGGAGCAGGTCAAAGCCCCCGTGCGCTCAGTAGTGGGATCGCGCCTGTGAATAGACGCTGTAGTGCAGCCTGAGTAACAGCGGGACCCAGTCTTTTTACACTATTTCTACTGATCAACAAACAGCTGATACTACAACAATGTGTTTAAATGGTACAGCAGCTTCATCACTGCTTCTATATATATATACTTCTCAATATGAAGCAACACTAAACAGAACAAGACAAGTTTTGTGGACCATGAATGCAGCTTGTGCACTGAAAAAAGAGAATAGTTGGACCAACTTCATTGAATTATTTCAATTGGTAACACACAAATGAATTACGTTTTTCCAAATTAAGTTAACAAGTTGGATTAACACAATTACTTTAAGTTAGATTCATGTAATCATTTGATGGTTTTCAAAACAATGGTTTGCATTACTCCAACTTAAAATGAAGTCAACCTAAAGTTTCCAGTTTTTCCAACTTAATTATTTGCTTTACCCAAAAGTAAAATACTGCTCCTTTACAACCTAAAGGTATGGTTTCAGGAAAGCAAATTTTTGTAGTAATCTTAGTGTAAAAATTTCGTTTGTTCAATTAAATAAAAATACCTGTTCTAGCGATACAATTTTAAGTTGGCTGAAAGAAAAATGACAAACTCAAATCTAATGTTTTTCAAAATGTATTACATTAATGTAAATGAACATTTGTTTACTTTGTTTTTAGAAAACAACTATGCACAATAGGCATAACAGTTTATCATATTTGGCATTTTTTCCATTGACACAGCTGTCTTAGTCTGTTGTGTAACAGTTTTTTGGAACACCTCAAAACTGAAATTAAACTTTTTCCCACAACTAAAAGGAAACATTTGTACATTTGTACATTTGACAATAACAAACTCCTGCTTCTTCAAAATCAGATTAGAAACACGAAACAGAACAAGACAAGTTTTTTGGACCATGAATGCAGCTTGTGGGTAAGAAACACTGAGTGGCCAGAAAGAGGCTGATGTGATGTGAAATGCAACAACAGCCCTGTAACAGATGTCCAGTTGTTGTTTCTTGTATGTTTTCATCACTAGATTCCGCTTGATCGCCCTAATGACGTCACGTTTGTAAAAGCCCAAATCCTTCTGAATGAATAGATTTCTTGCCGGGTGCAGTGGCGCGCTCCTGTAATCCCAGTGACCGGGAGGCTGAGGCTGGAGGATCGTTTGAGCTCAGGAGCTCTGAGCTGCAGTGGACTATGCAGATCGGGTGTCTGCACTAAGTTCGGTATCGGTATGGTGGTCCTGGGGGAGCCCGGGACCACCAGGTTGTCTAAGGAGGGGTGCACCGGCACAGGTCGGAGACGGAGCAGGTCAAAGCCCCCGTACTGCTCAGTAGTGGGATCGCGCCTGTGAATAGACGCTGTAGTGCAGCCTGAGTAACAGCGGGACCCAGTCTTCTTACACTATTTCTACTGATCAACAAACAGCTGATACTACAACAACGTGTTTAAATGGTACAGCAGCTTCATCACTCCTTCTATATATATATACTTCTCAATATGAAGCAACACGAAACAGAACAAGACAAGTTTTTTGGACCATGAATCCAGCTTGTGGGTAAGAAACACTGAGTGGCCAGAAAGAGGCTGATGTGATGTGAAATGCAACAACAGCCCTGTAACAGATGTCCAGTTGTTGTTTCTTGTATGTTTTCATCACTAGATTCCGCTTGATCGCCCGAATGACGTCACGTTTGTAAAAGCCCAAATCCTTCTGAATGAATAGATCTCTCGCCGGGTGCAGTGGCGCGTGCCTGTTATCCCAGTTACCGGGAGGCTGAGGCTGGAGGATTGTTTGAGCTCAGGAGCTCTGAGCTGCAGTGGACTATGCAGATCGGGTGTCCGCACTAAGTTCGGTATCGGTATGGTGGTCCTGGGGGAGCCCGGGACCACCAGGTTGTCTAAGGAGGGGTGCACCGGCACAGGTCGGAGACGGAGCAGGTCAAATCCCCCGTGCCGCTCAGTAGTGGGATTGCGCCTGTGAATAGACGCTGTAGTGCAGCCTGAGTAACAGCGGGACCCAGTCTTTTTACACTATTTCTACTGATCAACAAACAGCTGATACTACAACAATGTGTTTAAATGGTACAGCAGCTTCATCACTGATTCTATATATATATACTTCTCAATATGAAGCAACACTAAACAGAACAAGACAAGTTTTGTGGACCATGAATGCAGCTTGTGCACTGAAAAAAGAGAATAGTTGGACCAACTTCATTGAATTATTTCAATTGGTAACACACAAATGAATTACGTTTTTCCAAATTAAGTTAACAAGTTGGATTAACACAATTACTTTAAGTTAGATTCATGTAATCATTTGATGGTTTTCAAAACAATGGTTTGCATTACTCCAACTTAAAATGAAGTCAACCTAAAGTTTCCAGTTTTTCCAACTTAATTATTTGCTTTACCCAAAAGTAAAATACTGCTCCTTTACAACCTAAAGGTATGGTTTCAGGAAAGCAAATTTTTGTAGTAATCTTAGTGTAAAAATTTCGTTTGTTCAATTAAATAAAAATACCTGTTCTAGCGATACAATTTTAAGTTGGCTGAAAGAAAAATGACAAACTCAAATCTAATGTTTTTCAAAATGTATTACATTAATGTAAATAAACATTTGTTTACTTTGTTTTTAGAAAACAACTATGCACAAAATGCATAACAGTTTATCATATTTGGCATTTTTTCCATTGACACAGCTGTCTTAGTCTGTTGTGTAACAGTTTTTTGGAACACCTCAAAACTGAAATTAAACTTTTTCCCACAACTAAAAGGAAACATTTGTACATTTGTACATTTGACAATAACAAACTCCTGCTTCTTCAAAATCAGATTAGAAACACGAAACAGAACAAGACAAGTTTTTTGGACCATGAATGCAGCTTGTGGGTAAGAAACACTGAGTGGCCAGAAAGAGGCTGATGTGATGTGAAATGCAACAACAGCCCTGTAACAGATGTCCAGTTGTTGTTTCTTGTATGTTTTCATCACTAGATTCCGCTTGATCGCCCGAATGACGTCACGTTTGTAAAAGCCCAAATCCTTCTGAATGAATAGATCTCTCGCCGGGTGCAGTGGCGCGTGCCTGTTATCCCAGTTACCGGGAGGCTGAGGCTGGAGGATTGTTTGAGCTCGGGAGCTCTGAGCTGCAGTGGACTATGCAGATCGGGTGTCTGCACTAAGTTCGGTATCGGTATGGTGGTCCTGGGGGAGCCCGGGACCAGCAGGTTGTCTAAGGAGGGGTGCACCGGCACAGGTCGGAGACGGAGCAGGTCAAAGCCCCCGTGCCGCTCAGTAGTGGGATCGCGCCTGTGAATAGACGCTGTAGTGCAGCCTGAGTAACAGCGGGACCCAGTCTTTTTACACTATTTCTACTGATCAACAAACAGCTGATACTACAACAATGTGTTTAAATGGTACAGCAGCTTCATCACTGCTTCTATATATATATACTTCTCAATATGAAGCAACACTAAACAGAACAAGACAAGTTTTGTGGACCATGAATGCAGCTTGTGCACTGAAAAAAGAGAATAGTTGGACCAACTTCATTGAATTATTTCAATTGGTAACACACAAATGAATTATGTTTTTCCAAATTAAGTTAACAAGTTGGATTAACACAATTACTTTAAGTTAGATTCATGTAATCATTTGATGGTTTTCAAAACAATGGTTTGCATTACTCCAACTTAAAAAGAAGTCAACCTAAAGTTTCCAGTTTTTCCAACTTAATTATTTGCTTTACCCAAAATTAAAATACTGCTCCTTTACAACCTAAAGGTATGGTTTCAGGAAAGCATATTTTTGTAGTAATCTTAGTGTAAAAATTTCGTTTGTTCAATTAAATAAAAATACCTGTTCTAGCGATACAATTTTAAGTTGGCTGAAAGAAAAATGACAAACTCAAATCTAATGTTTTTCAAAATGTATTACATTAATGTAAATAAACATTTGATTACTTTGTTTTTAGAAAACAAATATGCACAAAATGCATAACAGTTTATCATATTTGGCATTTTTTCCATTGACACAGCTGTCTTAGTCTGTTGTGTAACAGTTTTTTGGAACACCTCAAAACTGAAATTATACTTTTTCCCACAACTAAAAGGAAACATTTGTAGACAATAACAAACTCCTGCTTCTTCAAAATCAGATTAGAAACACGAAACAGAACAAGACAAGTTTTTTGGACCATGAATGCAGCTTGTGGGTAAGAAACACTGAGTGGCCAGAAAGAGGCTGATGTGATGTGAAATGCAACAACAGCCCTGTAACAGATGTCCAGTTGTTGTTTCTTGTATGTTTTCATCACTAGATTCCGCTTGATCGCCCGAATGATGTCACGTTTGTAAAAGCCCAAATCCTTCTGAATGAACAGATCTCTCGCCGGGTGCAGTGGCGCGTGCCTGTTATCCCAGTTACCGGGAGGCTGAGGCTGGAGGATTGTTTGAGCTCAGGAGCTCTGAGCTGCAGTGGACTATGCAGATCGGGTGTCCGCACTAAGTTCGGTATCGGTATGGTGGTCCTGGGGGAGCCCGGGACCACCAGGTTGTCTAAGGAGGGGTGCACCGGCACAGGTCGGAGACGGAGCAGGTCAAAGCCCCCGTGCCGCTCAGTAGTGGGATCGCGCCTGTGAATAGACGCTGTAGTGCAGCCTGAGTAACAGCGGGACCCAGTCTTTTTACACTATTTCTACTGATCAACAAACAGCTGATACTACAACAATGTGTTTAAATGGTACAGCAGCTTCATCACTGCTTCTATATATATATACTTCTCAATATGAAGCAACACTAAACAGAACAAGACAAGTTTTGTGGACCATGAATGCAGCTTGTGCACTGAAAAAAGAGAATAGTTGGACCAACTTCATTGAATTATTTCAATTGGTAACACACAAATGAATTATGTTTTTCCAAATTAAGTTAACAAGTTGGATTAACACAATTACTTTAAGTTAGATTCATGTAATCATTTGATGGTTTTCAAAACAATGGTTTGCATTACTCCAACTTAAAATGAAGTCAACCTAAAGTTTCCAGTCTTTCCAACTTAATTATTTGCTTTACCCAAAAGTAAAATACTGCTCCTTTACAACCTAAAGGTATGGTTTCAGGAAAGCAAATTTTTGTAGTAATCTTAGTGTAAAAATTTCGTTTGTTCAATTAAATAAAAATACCTGTTCTAGCGATACAATTTTAAGTTGGCTGAAAGAAAAATGACAAACTCAAATCTAATGTTTTTCAAAATGTATTACATTAATGTAAATGAACATTTGTTTACTTTGTTTTTAGAAAACAACTATGCACAAAATGCATAACAGTTTATCATATTTGGCATTTTTTCCATTGACACAGCTGTCTTAGTCTGTTGTGTAACAGTTTTTTGGAACACCTCAAAACTGAAATTAAACTTTTTCCCACAACTAAAAGGAAACATTTGTACATTTGTACATTTGACAATAACAAACTCCTGCTTCTTCAAAATCAGATTAGAAACACGAAACAGAACAAGACAAGTTTTTTGGACCATGAATGCAGCTTGTGGGTAAGAAACACTGAGTGGCCAGAAAGAGGCTGATGTGATGTGAAATGCAACAACAGCCCTGTAACATATGTCCAGTTGTTGTTTCTTGTATGTTTTCATCACTAGATTCCGCTTGATCGCCCGAATGACGTCACGTTTGTAAAAGCCCAAATCCTTCTGAATGAATAGATCTCTCGCCGGGTGCAGTGGCGCGCGCCTGTTATCCCAGTTACCGGGAGGCTGAGGCTGGAGGATCGTTTGAGCTCAGGAGCTCTGAGCTGCAGTGGACTATGCAGATCGGGTGTCCGCACTAAGTTCGGTATCGGTATGGTGGTCCTGGGGGAGCCCGGGACCACCAGGTTGTCTAAGGAGGGGTGCACCGGCACAGGTCGGAGACGGAGCAGGTCAAAGCCCCCGTGCCGCTCAGTAGTGGGATCGCGCCTGTGAATAGACGCTGTAGTGCAGCCTGAGTAACAGCGGGACCCAGTCTTTTTACACTATTTCTACTGATCAACAAACAGCTGATACTACAACAACGTGTTTAAATGGTACAGCAGCTTCATCACTGCTTCTATATATATATACTTCTCAATATGAAGCAACACTAAACAGAACAAGACAAGTTTTGTGGACCATGAATGCAGCTTGTGCACTGAAAAAAGAGAATAGTTGGACCAACTTCATTGAATTATTTCAATTGGTAACACACAAATGAATTATGTTTTTCCAAATTAAGTTAACAAGTTGGATTAACACAATTACTTTAAGTTAGATTCATGTAATCATTTGATGGTTTTCAAAACAATGGTTTGCATTACTCCAACTTAAAATGAAGTCAACCTAAAGTTTCCAGTTTTTCCAACTTAATTATTTGCTTTACCCAAAAGTAAAATACTGCTCCTTTACAACCTAAAGGTATGGTTTCAGGAAAGCAAATTTTTGTAGTAATCTTAGTGTAAAAATTTTGTTTGTTCAATTAAATAAAAATACCTGTTCTAGCGATACAATTTTAAGTTGGCTGAAAGAAAAATGACAAACTCAAATCTAATGTTTTTCAAAATGTATTACATAAATATAAATAAACATTTGTTTACTTTGTTTTTAGAAAACAAATATGCACAAAATGCATAACAGTTTATCATATTTGGCATTTTTTCCATGAACACAGCTGTCTTAGTCTGTTGTGTAACAGTTTTTTGGAACACCTCAAAACTGAAATTAAACTTTTTCCCACAACTAAACGGAAACATTTGTAGACAATAACAAACTCCTGCTTCTTCAAAATCAGATTAGAAACACTAAACAGAACAAGACAAGTTTTGTGGACCATGAATGCAGCTTGAGGGTAAGAAACACTGAGTGGCCAGAAAGAGGCTGATGTGATGTGAAATGCAACAACAGCCCTGTAACAGATGTCCAGTTGTTGTTTCTTGTATGTTTTCATCACTAGATTCCGCTTGATCGCCCTAATGACGTCACGTTTGTAAAAGCCCAAATCCTTCTGAATGAATAGATCTCTCGCCGGGTGCAGTGGCGCGCGCCTGTTATCCCAGTTACCGGGAGGCTGAGGCTGGAGGATCGTTTGAGCTCAGGAGCTCTGAGCTGCAGTGGACTATGCAGATCGGGTGTCCGCACTAAGTTCGGTATCGGTATGGTGGTCCTGGGGGAGCCCTGGACCACCAGGTTGTCTAAGGAGGGGTGCACCGGCACAGGTCGGAGACGGAGCAGGTCAAAGCCCCCGTGCCGCTCAGTAGTGGGATCGCGCCTGTGAATAGACGCTGTAGTGCAGCCTGAGTAACAGCGGGACCCAGTCTTTTTACACTATTTCTACTGATCAACAAACAGCTGATACTACAACAACGTGTTTAAATGGTACAGCAGCTTCATCACTGCTTCTACATATATATACTTCTCAACATGAAGCAACACTAAACAGAACAAGACAAGTTTTGTGGTCCATGAATGCAGCTTGTGCACTGAAAAAAGAGAATAGTTGGACCAACTTAATTGAATTATTTCAATTGGTAACACACAAATGAATTACGTTTTTCCAAATTAAGTTAACAAGTTGGATTAACACAATTACTTTAAGTTAGATTCATGTAATCATTTGATGGTTTTCAAAACAATGGTTTGCATTACTCCAACTTAAAATGAAGTCAACCTAAAGTTTCCAGTTTTTCCAACTTAATTATTTGCTTTACCCAAAAGTAAAATACTGCTCCTTTACAAACTAAAGGTATGGTTTCAGGAAAGCTAATTGTTGTAGTCATCTTAGTGTAAATATTTAGTTTGTTCAATTAAATAAAAATACCTGTTCTAGCGATACAATTTTAAGTTGGCTGAAAGAAAAATGACGAACTCAAATCTAATGTTTTTCAAAATGTATAACATAAATATAAATAAACATTTGTTTACTTTGTTTTTAGAAAACAAATATGCACAAAATGCATAACAGTTTATCATATTTGGCATTTTTTCCATTAACACAGCTGTCTTAGTCTGTTGTGTAACAGTTTTTTGGAACACCTCAAAACTGAAATTATACTTTTTCCCACAACTAAAAGGAAACATTTGTAGACAATAACAAACTCCTGCTTCTTCAAAATCAGATTAGAAACACGAAACAGAACAAGACAAGTTTTTTGGACCATGAATGCAGCTTGTGGGTAAGAAACACTGAGTGGCCAGAAAGAGGCTGATGTGATGTGAAATGCAACAACAGCCCTGTAACAGATGTCCAGTTGTTGTTTCTTGTATGTTTTCATCACTAGATTCCGCTTGATCGCCCGAATGATGTCACGTTTGTAAAAGCCCAAATCCTTCTGAATGAACAGATCTCTCGCCGGGTGCAGTGGCGCGTGCCTGTTATCCCAGTTACCGGGAGGCTGAGGCTGGAGGATCGTTTGAGCTCAGGAGCTCTGAGCTGCAGTGGACTATGCAGATCGGGTGTCCGCACTAAGTTCGGTATCGGTATGGTGGTCCTGGGGGAGCCCGGGACCACCAGGTTGTCTAAGGAGGGGTGCACCGGCACAGGTCGGAGACGGAGCAGGTCAAAGCCCCCGTGCCGCTCAGTAGTGGGATCGCGCCTGTGAATAGACGCTGTAGTGCAGCCTGAGTAACAGCGGGACCCAGTCTTTTTACACTATTTCTACTGATCAACAAACAGCTGATACTACAACAACGTGTTTAAATGGTACAGCAGCTTCATCACTGCTTCTATATATATATACTTCTCAATATGAAGCAACACTAAACAGAACAAGACAAGTTTTGTGGACCATGAATGCAGCTTGTGCACTGAAAAAAGAGAATAGTTGGACCAACTTCATTGAATTATTTCAATTGGTAACACACAAATGAATTATGTTTTTCCAAATTAAGTTAACAAGTTGGATTAACACAATTACTTTAAGTTAGATTCATGTAATCATTTGATGGTTTTCAAAACAATGGTTTGCATTACTCCAACTTAAAATGAAGTCAACCTAAAGTTTCCAGTTTTTCCAACTTAATTATTTGCTTTACCCAAAAGTAAAATACTGCTCCTTTACAACCTAAAGGTATGGTTTCAGGAAAGCAAATTTTTGTAGTAATCTTAGTGTAAAAATTTTGTTTGTTCAATTAAATAAAAATACCTGTTCTAGCGATACAATTTTAAGTTGGCTGAAAGAAAAATGACAAACTCAAATCTAATGTTTTTCAAAATGTATTACATAAATATAAATAAACATTTGTTTACTTTGTTTTTAGAAAACAAATATGCACAAAATGCATAACAGTTTATCATATTTGGCATTTTTTCCATGAACACAGCTGTCTTAGTCTGTTGTGTAACAGTTTTTTGGAACACCTCAAAACTGAAATTAAACTTTTTCCCACAACTAAACGGAAACATTTGTAGACAATAACAAACTCCTGCTTCTTCAAAATCAGATTAGAAACACTAAACAGAACAAGACAAGTTTTGTGGACCATGAATGCAGCTTGAGGGTAAGAAACACTGAGTGGCCAGAAAGAGGCTGATGTGATGTGAAATGCAACAACAGCCCTGTAACAGATGTCCAGTTGTTGTTTCTTGTATGTTTTCATCACTAGATTCCGCTTGATCGCCCTAATGACGTCACGTTTGTAAAAGCCCAAATCCTTCTGAATGAATAGATCTCTCGCCGGGTGCAGTGGCGCGCGCCTGTTATCCCAGTTACCGGGAGGCTGAGGCTGGAGGATTGTTTGAGCTCAGGAGCTCTGAGCTGCAGTGGACTATGCAGATCGGGTGTCCGCACTAAGTTAGGTATCGGTATGGTGGTCCTGGGGGAGCCTGGGGTGACCAGGTTGTCTAAGGAGGGGTGCACCGGCACAGGTCGGAGACGGAGCAGGTCAAAGCCCCCGTGCCGCTCAGTAGTGGGATCGCGCCTGTGAATAGACGCTGTAGTGCAGCCTGAGTAACAGCGGGACCCAGTCTTTTTACACTATTTCTACTGATCAACAAACAGCTGATACTACAACAATGTGTTTAAATGGTACAGCAGCTTCATCACTGCTTCTATATATATATACTTCTCAATATGAAGCAACACTAAACAGAACAAGACAAGTTTTGTGGACCATGAATGCAGCTTGTGCACTGAAAAAAGAGAATAGTTGGACCAACTTCATTGAATTATTTCAATTGGTAACACACAAATGAATTACGTTTTTCCAAATTAAGTTAACAAGTTGGATTAACACAATTACTTTAAGTTAGATTCATGTAATCATTTGATGGTTTTCAAAACAATGGTTTGCATTACTCCAACTTAAAATGAAGTCAACCTAAAGTTTCCAGTTTTTCCAACTTAATTATTTGCTTTACCCAAAAGTAAAATACTGCTCCTTTACAACCTAAAGGTATGGTTTCAGGAAAGCAAATTTTTGTAGTAATCTTAGTGTAAAAATTTCGTTTGTTCAATTAAATAAAAATACCTGTTCTAGCGATACAATTTTAAGTTGGCTGAAAGAAAAATGACAAACTCAAATCGAATGTTTTTCAAAATGTATTACATTAATGTAAATAAACATTTGTTTACTTTGTTTTTAGAAAACAACTATGCACAAAATGCATAACAGTTTATCATATTTGGCATTTTTTCCATTGACACAGCTGTCTTAGTCTGTTGTGTAACAGTTTTTTGGAACACCTCAAAACTGAAATGAAACTTTTTCCCACAACTAAAAGGAAACATTTGTACATTTGTACATTTGACAATAACAAACTCCTGCTTCTTCAAAATCAGATTAGAAACACAAAACAGAACAAGACAAGTTTTTTGGACCATGAATGCAGCTTGTGGGTAAGAAACACTGAGTGGCCAGAAAGAGGCTGATGTGATGTGAAATGCAACAACAGCCCTGTAACAGATGTCCAGTTGTTGTTTCTTGTATGTTTTCATCACTAGATTCCGCTTGATCGCCCTAATGACGTCACGTTTGTAAAAGCCCAAATCCTTCTGAATGAATAGATCTCTTGCCGGGTGCAGTGGCGCGCTCCTGTAATCCCAGTGACCGGGAGGCTGAGGCTGGAGGATTGTTTGAGCTCAGGAGCTCTGAGCTGCAGTGGACTATGCAGATCGGGTGTCCGCACTAAGTTCGGTATCGGTATGGTGGTCCTGGGGGAGCCCGGGACCACCAGGTTGTCTAAGGAGGGGTGCACCAACCCAGGTCGGAGACGGAGCAGGTCAAAGCCCGTGCGGCTCAGTAGTGGGATCACGCCTGTGAATAGACGCTGTAGTGCAGCCTGAGTAACAGCGGGACCCAGTCTTTTTACACTATTTCTACTGATCAACAAATGGCTGATACTACAACAACGTGTTTAAATGGTACAGCAGCTTCATCACTGCTTCTATATATATATACTTCTCAATATGAAGCAACACGAAACAGAACAAGACAAGTTTTTTGGACCATGAATGCAGCTTGTGGGTAAGAAACACTGAGTGGCCAGAAAGAGGCTGATGTGATGTGAAATGCAACAACAGCCCTGTAACAGATGTCCAGTTGTTGTTTCTTGTATGTTTTCATCACTAGATTCCGCTTGATCACCCTAATGACGGTTTGCAAAAGCCCAAATCCTTCTGAATGAATAGATCTCTCGCCGGGTGCAGTGGCGCGCGCCTGTTATCCCAGTTACCGGGAGGCTGAGGCTGGAGGATCGTTTGAGCTCAGGAGCTCTGAGCTGCAGTGGACTATGCAGATCGGGTGTCCGCACTAAGTTCGGTATCGGTATGGTGGTCCTGGGGGAGCCCTGGACCACCAGGTTGTCCAAGGAGGGGTGCACCGGCACAGGTCGGAGACGGAGCAGGTCAAAGCCCCGTGCCGCTCAGTAGTGGGATCGCGCCTGTGAATAGATGCTGTAGTGCAGCCTGAGTAACAGTGGGACCCAGTCTTTTTACACTATTTCTACTGATCAACAAACAGCTGATACTACAACAACGTGTTTAAATGGTACAGCAGCTTCATCACTGCTTCTATATATATATAGTTCTCAATATGAAGCAACACTAAACAGAACAAGACAGGTTTTGTGGACCATGAATGCAGCTTGTGCACTGAAAAAAGAGAATAGTTGGACCAACTTAATTGAATTATTTCAATTGGTAACACACAAATGAATTACGTTTTTCCAAATTAAGTTAACAAGTTGGATTAACACAATTACTTTAAGTTAGATTCATGTAATCATTTGATGGTTTTCAAAACAATGGTTTGCATTACTCCAACTTAAAATGAAGTCAACCTAAAGTGTCCAGTTTTTCCAACTTAATTATTTGCTTTACCCAAAAGTAAAATACTGCTCCTTTACAACCTAAAGGTATGGTTTCAGGAAAGCTAATTGTTGTAGTCATCTTAGTGTAAATATTTAGTTTGTTCAATTAAATAAAAATACCTGTTCTAGAGATACAATTTTAAGTTGGCTGAAAGAAAAATGACAAACTCAAATCTAATGTTTTTCAAAATGTATAACATAAATATAAATAAACATTTGTTTACTTTGTTTTTAGAAAACAAATATGCACAAAATGCATAACAGTTTATCATATTTGGCATTTTTTCCATTAACACAGCTGTCTTAGTCTGTTGTGTAACAGTTTTTTGGAACACATCAAAACTGAAATTAAACTTTTTCCCACAACTAAAAGGAAACATTTGTAGACAATAACAAACTCCTGCTTCTTCAAAATCAGATTAGAAACACTCAACAGAACAAGACAAGTTGTTTGGATAGTGAATGCAGCTTGTGGGTAAGAAACACTGAGTGGCCAGAAAGAGGCTGATGTGATGTGAAATGCAACAACAGCCCTGTAACAGATGTCCAGTTGTTGTTTCTTGTATGTTTTCATCACTAGATTCCGCTTGATCGCCCTAATGACGTCACGTTTGTAAAAGCCCAAATCCTTCTGAATGAATAGATCTCTCGCCGGGTGCAGTGGCGCGCGCCTGTTATCCCAGTTACCGGGAGGCTGAGGCTGGAGGATTGTTTGAGCTCAGGAGCTCTGAGCTGCAGTGGACTATGCAGATCGGGTGTCCGCACTAAGTTCGGTATCGGTATGGTGGTCCTGGGGGAGCCCGGGACCACCAGGTTGTCTAAGGAGGGGTGCACCGGCACAGGTCGGAGACGGAGCAGGTCAAAGCCCCCATGCCGCTCAGTAGTGGGATCGCGCCTGTGAATAGACGCTGTAGTACAGCTTGAGTAACACAGTGGGACCCAGTCTTTTTACACTATTTCTACTGATCAACAAACAGCTGACACTACAACAACAATGTGTTTACATGATACAGCAGCTTCATCACTGCTTCTACACTGTAAAATCGAATTAGTTAACCTTACTTAAAAAAACATGCAAACCGATTGCCTTGAAAAAAGCAAGTAAAGTAAGGTACTCATTTCATTCAAGTATTGTTGAATAGGTATTGTATGTTGTACTAACAAATGTTTTTTAAGTGTAGTACACTTACACTTGAATTTCAGCAACTAAAAAAAGCGAGTGAAGAGTACTTGAAACTTTATTTAAGATGTACTCTTGACTTAGTAAATCCTACTCAGAATTACTATTTCAAACAACTAAATCATTTCAAGTGAAATATACTTTGTGTGTATTCCAAGCAACACATTTATTTAAGGCAGGCTAACTTATGTGACATTTACTGCTACTTAATATTTCTCAGTTGTATTTACTTGAACACTAAAATCATTTACTTGGTAAAACCATGCAAACCGATTGCCTTGAAACAACCAAGTTGATGTTACTCGTCTAACTTAAGTATGTCAAACATCCTTTAAACAATAATGAAAAACAGGTTCCATTGTCTTCAAACAATCACATTTACAGTCACACATAATAAATCAAGGTAGTGACACAGTTCAAAGTTCGAGTATATGATTTTTTTATTTTAACATTAGGATTTGGTTCAGATAAAAACTTTTCGTAAAATGTACAATTTGATCATCAAATTGACATGTACTGGAGGTTTTATATTTCAACTTTTTCACAATAGCAATTTAAAACACCAAATGCTCAGCTATGTTACACTGCTTTGCCAACTCACTGCTATAAGAGTATTGTGAACAATGGAGTCTGTTGGACTGTCTTTCCCCCCCCCCCCCCCCCCATCAGCCTACATATGCCAGCATCACAATTCAATTCAATTCAATTTATTTTTGTGTAGCCCAAAATCACAAATTACAAATTTGCCTCAGAGGGCTTTACAATACAAACACCTGGTCCAGGTAAACCCGGATACACAGGAACCTGTGAGGCGAGGAAGCACAGAGACTCTGGTGAAGAAGCAGGTCAATAATGTGCATTAATGTATCGGTAATATGAAATAGTAATGTGAGTAATAATAAAAGTGATATTAGCAGTTGGAGTCAGCAGGGCCATGGTAGGAGGAAGGACCAGGGTCCAGATGAAACCATGCTCCATGGAAACCTGTGAGGAGAGGAAGCACAAGGACTCCGGGGAAGAGACAAAATCAGTACTGTGCATTAATGGTATCGGTAATAGGATTAATAATGTTAACAATGAAGATCGTAGTAGGTGTCAGCAGGGCCATGGCTGGTTGAAGAACCAGTGTCCAGATAAAACTGCGGTCATCCTGTGAGGCGAGAAAGCACAAATACTCCGGGGAAGAAGTAAAGTTAGTAATGAGCATTAATGGGACATCAATGCATACAGACGGAGGTGAAGAAGAGGAGGAGAGAGGTGCTCAGTGTAGGAAGTCCCCCTGTAGTTTTTGCCTATACCAGTTTGTCCAGTGAGCTTGTAGCACTGTCGACAAGATGATCAATCTGGGTAGGACTAAAGTTAGCACAGGAGTCCTCCATCACATCGAAGCATGGTATTGAGTTAAATACAGACGGAATCACTTCTTTAAATTGAGCTACGGCACCATCACATAGACATCTAGTGTAGTAACTCTTGCTTAACGGTGTACACTCCGTTAGTAAGAATTCAAAGGTTATTAGATAATGGTCCGATAGAAGAGGGTTCTGTGGATAGACTATTAAATCTTCCATGTTAATGCCATAAGTCAGAACCAGGTCGAGAGTGTGGTTAAAACAATGAGTGGGTTTCTGTACATTCTGACAGAAACCAATCGAATCTAATCATGAAATAAATGCAGTACTGAGGCTATTGTTCTCGACATCCACATGAATATTAAAGTCACCTACAATAATTACGTTGTCTGTTTTAAGGACTAGACTTGATAAAAACTGAAAAAATTCCGATAAAAATTCCGAATACGGACCTGGGGCCCGGTACACTATAACAAATATAACTGGCTGTATTGTTTTCCAGGTTGGGTGTGAAAGACTAAGAACCAAGCTTTCAAATGAGTTATAGTCTAGTTTAGGTTTAGGGTTTAATAATAGGCTAGAGTCAAAGATGGCTGCTACTCCACCTCCTCGGCCGACGCCTCGAGGAATGTCTATTGATATGACTTGGAGGAGTTGATTCATTTAGGCTGACATTTTCATCATTACTGAGCCAGGTTTCAGTAAGACAAAATAAATCAATAGCTCATTTACTAGTAGAGCTTTAGATGACAAAGATCTGATATTTAAGAGTCCACATTTAATTATCCTATTTTGTTGTACTGTTGCGGTAGTTTTAACTTGGATTAAGTTATTTTGTTTAACTCCTCGATCGTTTATTTTTGATTTAATTAATTTAAGTGGCCGTGGGGCAGACACAGTCTCTATGTGGTTTTGCGTGAGTAACTGCTCTAATGGAAGCTCAGAGGAGTGTGTAAGACTGCAACTCTGCTTCCTGGTCTGATCTCTGGGTTGTCATGTACCAGGTCCATACAGAAACTGGGTCAGATTTGCAGAGATGAGATCTGCTCCATCCAAAGTAGGATGAATGCCGTCCCTCCTAAGCAAACCAGGTTTACCCCAGAAAGTGTCCCAGTTATCTATGAAGCCCACATTGTTTGCTGGGCACCACCAAGACAGCCAGCGGTGAAACGATGACATGTGGCGAAACATTTCATCATTGGTCAGATTCGGGAGGGGGCCAGAGAAAACTACGGAGTCCGACATGGCTTTTGCGTATGTACACACAGATTCCACATTTACTTTAGTGATCTCAGAGAGCCGTAGCCGGCTGTCATTCCCGCCGATGTGAATAACAATCTTACTGTATTTACAGTTATCTTTAGCCAGTACTTTCAGGTAGGACTCAATGTCGCCTGCTCTGGCCCCGGGTATACATGTAACTGTAGCCTCTGGTGTAGCTAACTTCACGTTTCTCAGAATAGAGCTACCTATGACCAGAACTCTGCTGGGTGCAGAAGACCCGTTTGTAACGCGAGGTGGCTGCTGGCGAGTCGAGTGCTTCGCCCCAGGTTTGAGCCTCCCGGGAGCAGTCACCCGGCCCCCCGGCTGCTCGGGGGCTGCAGGGAGACGGTTAGCGGGAGCCACGTCTGTTTGGGCCGCATCGGCTACGCCCACAGTCACCAGCGTCTTAGCTTCCATGGTGCGGAGCCGTACTTCTATCTCGCTAAGCCTTGCATCTAACCGTTGAGTTAACGTTACCTCCGTCTGCGCCAACGAGTAGGGGTGAAGGGTAGAGGAAGCCTGGGAGGGAGTATTCTCCGTCAGGACTGCAGAATGGTTGGAGGTGGTTAACGGAAACTCCCCAGTTGGTTTTCTCAGGACGCCGCGGCGTACCACCTCCGTCCAGGATGGTTTCGGAGTGGAGCTATGGGTCGGGTCTATAGCAGGTCCTCTCAGCTCGTGGTCGGAGGACCGACTACACTCCCCGTACGCAGAGCCGGGTAGCCAGGGAATAGTGTCCGCAGTATCTGAGACCAGTTGAGATTGCATAGAGATATGCTTTGCCTGGGCCGCTGCTACGGATACGAATCTGTCGATCAGCTGTTCCCTTTTCCGGACTTCAGACTCCAGGCGGTGAAAATCGTCCCTTAACTGTGAGTATGCGAGTTTGCAGTCTCCACACAGACCTGGCCAAGTGGCCATGTTGGAAGTTCCTGCTTCCGGTTCATCTGAAATGAGAGGGAAAAAGTGATAGCTCTGCTCAGAAGTTCTCACAAAAACAAACAAACAAATGTATGTAGGTAGGCGAGTGAAAGGCGTGGAGGTGTGTGTGATGGCCTCCACGCTGTCTCAGCTGCAGTTCACACCACACTACAGGCTGCTGCTCTGTGCTCTGTCGCTGCTGCTCTGTGCTCTGTCGCACATACAGTTATCTGCCATCAATACTTGCCAGCTGTAGTATAAATTGGGCTTCATAAAATTAAATGCAATTATAATACTGGAAAAAAAAAAATTCCAACCCTGATCTTTAACCTAACATACAGTCCTGAAACAACGCCGTATACTGTAATAGCTATAAAACGTTGTTTATAGACCAAACTTGGTAAAGAACCAATGGGCCGACAACTACAAAGTGGCTTCATTCAATTAGCAGAACAGTATGAAAGAGAAAGGACTCTGGTGTTGGATCCCACACACTTTTTTTAACATCCAATAAAATGAAATGAAATGAAATGAAATGAAATAAAATGAAATAAAATAAAATAAAATAAAATAAAATAAAATGAAATGAAATGAAATGAAATGAAATGAAATGAAATGAAATGAAATGAAATGAAATGAAATGAAATGAAATGAAATGAAATGAAATAAAATAAAATAAAATAAAATAAAATAAAATAAAAATAAGATAATAAAAATGAAAACATATTTTAAGAGCAGGTCTAGACATGGGTTTTTACTCAAACGCCAGCCTAAAAAGGTGGGTTTTGAGCTGGCTTTTAAAAGTATCCACAGTATCTGCGAGGCGCAGAGTTGCAGGCAGAGCATTCCAGAGCCTCGGGGCCACTGCCTCAAAGGCTCGGTCACCACGTGCCTTAAATCATGTGCGTGGGACTGACAGAAGACCTAGAGCGTTTGACCTGAGATTGCGGGCGGGTGAATAGGGGCGAAGTAGATCAGCTACATAAGTAGGGGCCTGACCGTGAAGTGCTCTGTAAGTGATGGTGAGAATTTTGAAGTGTATCTAAATGCTACTGGGAGCCAGTGGAGAGATCGGAGTACGGGGTGATGTGACATGACATGTGACATGACTTGCTGATGAATCCATGGGCTAACTATTTGAAACAAGTGCCTTAATTTAGTTAACATAACAAAAAGCAACTGAATCTAATGCCAAACGTCAACACCTTCATCCACTAATTTACGTTCTAACTATTTTTAAGAGTTTGCAGTTTTGGTGGGAGTTTGACTTGTGCCAAGCATCACTCTTCGAATGAAGTTGAAAGTGTTTTTCATGGCTTTAGGGCAGAGGTAGCCAACACGGTGCCCGCGGGCACCATGCGAGTCGCCCGCAAGGCATGTTCTAAAAATAGCACGAGGTCCCCATGGATGCGTCGCACCGCACGAGGTTTTCAGGTTCCGAATGGCGGCCGCTTCCCGTTGGCACCGGACGCGCTGCCCCCGCCGTGATCGCACACCGTCATCAGGTCCGTCAGTCCTCGGAACAGGCCGCGGGGCAACAACTCGTGGGTGGTGGGGGTAGAGGCGAGGCAACGCAGTACGATGGAAAAGGCTAGAGGTTAGACCTCAGACTACAGGTTTGAACACAGGCGACCAAAGACGCTCGCGTGCCTCGGAGGGTTGGATTCCCCCCTCGGCTATAGAAGAGACTTTTTACTAGTTTCTTCGTGGAGAAAAAGGTACCCCAAAAAAGCTGCTGACTACAGACTACAGGCCGGCATGCAGGCTTCATTGCGCAATGCAAAGTTGACCCAGATTTCCCAAAATGTGGTGATTACTAATGTAATAGGATTCATTTAAAAATGTGAAAGAGCTGATTTTTTTATTTTACATAACTGATCATCACTAGAAACATGGGACAGAGTTCATGATTTGTTCAAACATGTTACGAAGGAAGTGGTTAGTACAAACGAGACATGATGTGAAGATATGACAGTTAATGATTCATGATTACCTAAAAATATTTAGAAGTGATAATTTTTACAAAAATATAACAGGTGCGATTTTGAACAAGATACACAATCATTGTTAATAATTATTGTGAGGAATAATTAACATTGACATGTGATCAGTCTCTTCACATATATTATGATTATTAAAAGGTGATCTGTGCAACTTTGTTATTCAGGAAGTTTGTATCAAACAAGTAGCCCTTCGTACTGCTCAGTACCCTTGAAGTAGCTCTTGGGTTCAAAGAGGTTGGTGACCCCTGCTTTAGGGTATTCAGTCCAAGTGTAAAGAAAATGACAACCCAAACAAGAGGCAAAGTGCTTGAGGTAGGTTTAGGAGATCATCCATTACAATACCTTCCTCAACAATGATGGAAGTAGACACTGAGTCAAGGTGGAGTTGATTTGGAGAGAGGGACATCTTCACTGATGTTCGTCAGCACCCCAACAGATACTTGTGCCCAGGCATCATCCCTGTCAGAATCCTGTGTAAGACCAAACAGAAACAACATTACAACAAGGAAATATAAATTGTCACTGTGTCATATGTCCCGTCTACGCTGCCTTCCAGCCTTGCCCATAATGTTTTCCTTTCACACACACACCTGCATTTAGTAGTTGTATCCACATTAGTGGGCCTAAAACAGTTTTGACCAGTTTACAGATGTCCAGTAAAGAAGATGAAAGAAATTAAGTATTGAAGTCTTACTCACACTAAATTTTCTTTGCCATCCACGTTAGATTGTACCAGCAAGTGTATTCGAGGGAGAGATATGATCTACCTCTTGTGCATTATACACAACCGGAGATGGCAAGCAGGCTTAGCACCGTTGAGCTGAGCTCAGCAGTGCAACCCGGTGACATGGACTGTGAACGGAGTCAGTTCAATATATGGCTGCTTCACCTTATGGGTGATGCTACCAGCCTAGCTCATGTGAAGCCAGGAAAATACACCTTTACTCATATGCATTAAAAAAAATGTAACCATTTTTTGGAGGGCATTTCTGCATTATTCAACAGTAACCGTAGAGAGACAGAAAAGGCAGGGATGAGAGAGGCGATGACATGCAGCGAAGGCCTCCGTCCAAATCAACCTGTGGCCGCTGTGGTTGAGACTCAGCCTTGCTGTGATACGCCTTGAGGCATTATGTTTATCTCAGGATCACCTTGAGGGAATTTCTTCAAATCAAATTTGGAACAAAGGTCCACTTGGACTCAAGGTCGAAATTTGGTGGTCAAAGACCACAGGTCACCGTGACGTCACAAAACACGTTTCTGGCCATAACTCATTTTCATAATTCGCTAATTATGACCATTTCACACAAATGTCTAGGATAAGATGTAACTATGAGAACTTACAAAGCAGGTGTGGTAGAAGTGACTGGGGTCATCACCAAGTAGAACAGGGAGGCCTCTGAGTATGAGGGTGCACATTGCTGTCACATCTGGTTTCTAGAAGTGGATAATGAACAAAAAAAGTTCAAGATTATGTAACATTCAAATCTGACAGTACAAATATGTTTGTCAATGTGACAATGAAACAAGTGTCACCAGAATGTTTGTTTGACAGTACGGACTCACCCGTGAATCAATTTGCTGCACAAACTCAGCAGATGTCTCTCCAACACTTCCGTTCTTGGACTTGAAGATTGTGACAAAGTGCGGTGTTGTGTAGCGGTCCACAGCATCAAAAAAGTCAGTCTGCAGGTTTGTGGTGGATCCAGTTAAACTCTGCGAACACCTAGAACACACAGAAAAAGAACACAGTGACTAAATCGGCTTGGACCAATGTGGACATTTTTGAAAACCATTCTGCAAACAAAAACACCGTCACAACTGTTGACATCACTGCAATTGCCAAATTTAATCAATAGCATACTGCTATTTAGTCACCAGGCTGAGTGACAGGACAAAGTATTGATTGGAAATTGATTTTGATTTAACTTTTGCTACAGCGAGCTAGTCTATTAATTCTAATAAAATTGTAGCATTGTTAACGCTTTGTTAAAAACTGCTCTACCGCTGATTAGAACTCCTTAAGCTTAAATATCCTCCAAATTATAGGCTACTGGCATCTCACCTTTAGTGAACCGGCATGCCGTGTTGACGAAGCAGCGCGTTAAGAACCCTCAGGCAGTTACCGCGAGCACTTCTTCTAGGACAAAGAATGTTTAAGTTAAAAGGAAGTTCTACTTATATGTTGTTATTTAGAGACAAATCCCTTGATAAATGCATGCTTTACTGGCATCACAAGAAAATACTTGTATTTTTGTATATATATGCAGACACACACACACACACACTAGAATGTTATCCATTTACATAAATACATAGTTGAGGCCAATTCAAAAGTAGCATTTCCTCCGTATTAAGGAAAATGTCTTTCCATCAAAGGGAATGGTGCATTCTGGGAAATTGCATATTGATAAAAAGAAGCAATGGAACTGAAATATTTACCCTCAATCATTTGAAGACCTCTTACATTTCAATCATCTATTTTTCTCAGTTAATCATGTTCTCCTCATTATTTCCTCATCTTTACCATGAGACCAGATTCCTGCTGTATTTTCAGTGTCAGACTATGTTTTGTAGTTGCTGTAATCTGGAAATTTATCACATCAATCAAGAATCATATTCAGAGGGATGTCTGTGCCGTGTGAACACAGAAATGACTTTGATTAAACTATATTACGAAATGTATTGCATCAAACAATCTAATCGAAAACTTGATTCTTGCTGAGTACATGGATAAATAAATATGAAACTGCATGTAGTCATCTACTGTTACTAACATACGGTCATTCTATTGCCTATAAAACATGGTATTTCTGTTTTTTCGATTAAACGGTAAAACAGACCATCAAAACGTACACGGACCGTTTAACCTCCCGCTTTGCATAACTAGTCTTTGGCTTTGCATCAATTACGAACACGTGTGTTGCACACCGTCTCCCAATTAATTATTCAGGAACCCAACGCGGACACCGGGATCACCTTTCTCTGGTCAGGAACTTCATGCTTCAGACATGTTAGACGTGCAGTACCGGTTTTATTCAATGTGTACAGTTAGATTCATCTCTCTCGCGCCTCCAATGATCAGGAGTGGGAGCTAGTGGAGAGGCTGTTGCTATAGTAACAGCGTTACGCAGGGCAGGCGAGGATATTTCGTCAAGTGTCACGTAGATTGTTACCGGAAGCCGACGATGTCTGTTCAAAATAAAAGTGCTTGATCGTCACACCACTACGTTTAAGGGAATTAATTCATAAGCGAATACGTATTTGAATTAAATGATTAGCCCAGCTGTTACGGGGAACAACATAGCTCTATCTGTAGATACAAATCAAATCGCAAAAAGTTATGTTGTGAATTTCTTTTAGGTGAAATGGGAATTGCTTTTAACTGGAAAGCAAAGTGACAATCAATGTGAAAATATAATATTCTTTTTTTAATGAAGCTAGAGTTGTAATCTATATATATATATATATATATATATATATATATATATATATATATATGACTCACGCAATTTAAATGTTGTTAAAATAATGTAGAGGTGCACATATAATTTAAACATTATAGTCGCCAATGGGGTGCCCGTCGCTATTACTCTTACTTTGAAATTCCCTAACGGAAGAACAGTAGGTACAATGTTTATCTTAACGCTGGCAGCGAGGCAGGAGCATGAGAGGGAGAGAGTAGTGGGGGTGGGAGCAGGAGAGCAGGTAAAGGTGCATGTGTCTGTCCGTTTATGAACGAGGAGGAGACGGGAAGGGGTGACGGCGCGAAGAAGAGACGGAGAGGGGACGAGGACAAAGGAGCCGACGGAGAGGAGGACAGAGCCGGGACGAAGGAAGGAAAAAGAAGGAGAAGGGGATGTCTGAGAGGATCGCTTCGTGCGGGAGCCTGTATGACAGCACCAACCTGCTGCTACAGTACTGCAACAACGGTGAGAGAGCCCTCCGCTTCTCGTTCCACCGCAGCACACGCAACATAAACACAAGAGAGAGATGATGAATTAACCGTGAATGTGTTTCCAAATGTGCACGAATCGAACCAGACATGTATTGACAACGACGTTCATTCGGCGGAGAGGCTGAAAGAACCATAATGTTCCACCTGCCCATCAGTCACTGCTCAAATTACCCCGATGGGATGTATATGAATGTCATTCATTTTTTTCATCTTAAATATTCTTGCAATGCTAGCTTGATGTAAAACAACATTGTCTATACATTGTTTAAATATTGAATGGTGCTATTGTTTATTTTCACCACTTTTCTCTCTGATTATAGTATTTTTGGTGATAATTGAGGGGTTAGAGAGTGAAATATTTACCTTTTGATCAACTATCTCATCAGGTGCTATGGAGTCTGTGTCATTTGCCTGAGACATGATTGAAGCCACAGCTTCCCAACACTGTCTGTATTCACTAACAAGCTGGGAGGCTGGCGGTTGTCGTCGTGCATGGAATCCTTGTTATGATCACAATGTTGCAGGACGTGGTCCATTTCCTGGTTCTGAAACACATGATGCTCTCTGATGGCCTTGTCGCATATATATGCTGCTCTTCTCCCTGCAGCCTTGAGTCTCTCTATATCACATCCTGCTTTACAAATATGCAAATGCTGTGCTGCTGCCAGGACAGATCACATCTGTGATGGAGACAGTGGCTGATTGTCTCTCCAGCTGTTTCAAACACAGTACATTGCCATTTTTATCACTTCTTGGAGACGTAAATGAATGCATGCGAAGTGACGCCGTGATCCCCAGAGAAACCAGACAGCCATATTGAGCGACAGGTGCGGAGACAGTCAGGGAGCGGGGGGCGGTCACGGGAGTCTGATTGTTGTCCAAGATGTAACGCGTGCCGTTCAGACTGCTCGGACAGTGTTGTGGTCCAAAGCCTCCCGCAGCTCCCAGGTATCAATATTTAAGTGCAGACTATGAGACAAACACGTGAGTCCTGTGCACCGAGCTTCAGATCTTAGAGCAGGCGAGAGAGTGAGGGTAAATAGAAATATAAAGCCAGCTGCAGGTTACCAGAAGGGCTCGTCGAGTGACAGCTGGTCCTGCAGTGAGGGACCGGCCCTCCTTTAGGGCCGAGTGGTTTAAGTGTTAACGTATTGGTCTGAGGTGAAGTGGTCAGAGAATGAGTGTCTAAGGGAAGGTCCTCACAAGCATAGGAATAGAGGCCTGTTTGCTGACCTTTACACAAAATTGTTTTTGATGCTTTCTCCAACTCAGAGGTCAGAGGTCAGTCTCTGGAGCGTCTTATTAAGGACACTTCAGCCTGAACTCCCTATCCTGTGACTGTGTGCTGTCAAAGGCTCGAGAGTCTGCAGGGCCACTATCCAACCAGCGCTTGTGAGGCTCCATTTCGTGCCGTAATAAACCGATGTATCGCGGCACCCTGCAACTGTTCACATGCAGACATTTTGGGGTTGAGCCTTAAAGGAGAACACCGTGACGTCAGGAGGCAGACGGCGGTGAGAGGGTTTCACTCCGCTGGGCCGCAGCAGGTGAGATCCAGGCTGGAGAACGATGACAACAGAGAGTCTGTGTTTGGTGTCAGCGGCGTCTGCTGAGCGAGCTTCAATCGACCAACTTCCTTCTTCTGTTTGTATTGTTGCGTTTATCCGTCCGTCTCTCCTCCTCTGCCATCTGTCCTCTCACTGTAACCAGAGATCCTCCACATCAGTGGTCATCAGATCTGCCACCTGGGTCACACGTCTTGAGCAAATACACTTTGTGTTCTCCCCCTTATAGTTTTTGTTTTAGTTGTATTGAACTCGGGTGCGTGAGGAATCAAAATGTTCTGTTATCTAAATGATCCCGCTGAGGTTTGAACTCCACAAGAAGCGTAAAACCTTTATCAACACACTTTAGATTTTTTCATCAAGCAGGCTGCATCAAAAGCGTGCACCATTGCCCATTTCATGTTTTAATCGTCCCAAAATCAGCACAGAGACCTCTGTGAAGCAATTAAAAACAAGGTTCTCAATCTTTTTTGCCAAGGACCCCCAAGATGGAAACGAAATGTTTGCCTTTGGTGTCTGCAGGACGTTTGATCTGCTGTCAGTGCGTGCTGGCTTTCTCTGTGCAGTTCTGTGTCTCACTCTCAAATTTAATTAAGTCTCCAGCAGGGTGTGGAGAATACTTAGTGCTCACATCCCACACAATTGAATTTAGGCAAAGAGAGAGTGGAATCTTTCCCTTAAAAACAACCCCGGTATGTTATGATTCAGCCTTGTGGGAGGGGTTCAACGTAATCTCTGTGTAAGCTCTAAAAATACACGCATGAACAGAGTGCACGGTGACACCAGGAGCACATCTACAGTGTGCGGAGGGTACCACTGCAGGTGCATGTGTGCAGTGCAGCGTACAGTACGCTCTCTCAGCTGTAGATGGAGACGAGAGGACTGAAGCGGTGTTGCAGCAACGGGAGCTGTCAGTCACAGCTTGGTGTGCTGCTGCACAGACATCACTTAGCTCAGCGGTTCCCAAACTTTTTAGGCCGCGCACCCCCTTCTACATCCCGACCGGGTTCGCGCACCCCCCCCCCCCCCCCTTACTAAAAAAAAAAGAAAAAAGAAGCAACAGAGCCTTTTAAGCCTTCATAGCCGCATAAGAATCGGACCAATGAGAGAACAGTTTGCTCGCGCGTGGCATTTGTTTACAAGATTTAGTCCGCTGTTAAATGTTGCAGTGTGAACACAAACCGAACAAAGGAGCAACTGCAACAAAGCAAACGAACTGAAGGTGTGAAAACGCCCTGAAACACTGCAACAAAGTTTCAATAACTTTCAGTGACACAAGGCATCACTTTTAAAGAGCAATACGGATGCGAGCACACACGCACAGGCTCAGAGGCAGATTATCACATTTAATTTACAATTCATGACCGACTAATGTAGCCAGGATGTCTTCGGACAAAGCATCGATGCGGCGACACAGTGTTGTTGGACACCGGGATCATGTCCAACTTTTTTGCTTCTTTCTCACCAATCATACATTCCACCATCTCTCTGGCAGCTGGCAAGCTCACGTCTTCAGTGATTGTGTGCGGTAGCCCCTTTCTCGCTATTCTGTAACCAGATATGAAGCCCGTAGTGCGTCATTTATATACCAACACATGAATGAGACTCCAGTTGTTTTTGGTTGTTTTGTAACTCCTCCAATTTCGATATAAACAATGTAAGGGGCTTTTGACTTGCACTGGCATGCTTGGTGTTCAGGTGGCGACGTAAATAAGAGCTTCAGACTGTTAGCCAGAACCTCACTGCACACCACGCACTGTGGCTTTGGGGAATCTGCGTTGCCAATCCAAGTGAAGCCCAGACACACATACTTTTCATCATATTTCCTCTTTTTTTCCCAGTCTGATGCTCACTCTCGTTTCCTCTTTTTTCACCTTGACTCCGCGATGGGCCGATGTGCTCCCGATTTGTCTGTGCTATCCCTTCCTCCTTTTCGGTCTCCTCCGTCTCATCTTCCTCTGACTCTGGCTCGATTTCTTCTCCCGGTCTCTCCCCAACGCACCTCTCCGTTCCCCTCGCCTCCGATTCCTCTCTCTCTCTCTGTCCCTCTCCTCTTTTACGACTGATAGCTTCAGATGTCCCACCTGACAGTTTTTAAATTAAAATTACATTTTTTTTTAATATTTAATATTATTACACCATCAGACCGCCATTACACTTTTCCTCTCGCGCACCCCCTAGAGGCAGCTCGCGCACCCCACTTTGGGAATCCCTGACTTAGCTGATTGTGCTGTAGGGTTCGGTCTGGTGTGTCGGATGCAGAAGAGGAACAACCGTTTTTGAAAGAGGATGATAGATTGAATTTGATCATTTGAAGAGCATTATAGTACTGTACTCCATCTAATTAAAGACCTGTTTCCCTTTGGTTTAAGAAGAGTGTTTTCAGTTCACGTTAAAGGGAAAGACTGCTGGTGTTATGTTTCTCTTATTGTCAAAAATACCCAAACCAGTGCCCCGTCTGTGGGCCTGACTCGATCAGTTCCTACACACAATGTAAACCTTTAAAAATATGTCACTAATATAGTTTCTGTGAATTTATAGTTGTATTTGTTTTGGTATTATTTTCACTTGTGGATTAATCCAAATCGGCGCTGTATTAGTGTGTGTTTGGGGCAACAGGACGGTGTGTGTGTGAGATTGAGTTCAAATAAACGATGGTTTTGGTAATGAAGGTTTCCAACAGTTTTTGGACAACAATGGAGCTCTATGGCTCAGTGGAAGAAGGTTCATCAGGCTTTAGCTACACACACGTGTTGGTTGGGATTTGTCGACAAAAATAATAATAATTTTCAAAAAATAGAATATTACCAGATCTATCTAATTCAGACTTTCTGTAGAGACCAAGTACAACAATACTTTGTGATGCTCATTTAGTACATTTTGAAGTTCAGTTAAACGCAAATGTAACGTAAGGGCACGTGGGCCTCAAGTGCAGAGTCGTGTGTGTGTGTGTGTGTGTGTGTGTGTGTGTGTGTGTGTGTGTGTGTGTGTGTGTGTGTGTGTGTGTGTGTGTGTGTGTGTGTGTGTGTGTGTGTGTGTGTGTGTGTGTGTGTGTGTGTGTGTGTGTGTGTGTGTGTGTGTGTGTGTGTGTGTGTGTGTGTGTGTGTGAGAGTGTGTGTCATTGATCCTTGAGTCTGGCTCTGCAGAATCTCTTCCTGGTGGTGCCTGGCTGTACAGATGCTGGTGCAGTGTGTTTGTGGTCCTGTGCCAGGCTCCACCCCTTCTGCTTGTGTCCTCTCTGCCCATAGTTAACGAGGGAGGAGGAGGAGGAGGAAGAAGGATGGAGGAGAAGGGGGTGGGGGTGATGAAGAGGGAGTGTTCCGGGAAGCAAGGGAGAGAGTGGAGGCGGAGGAGGGAGTGGTTGGCCGAGGACTGGTGTGTGTGTGTGTGTGTGTGTGTGTGAGATAGATAGAGAGAGAGAGATCACAGATGGGGAGGGGAGGGAGTCTGACTCCAGAGAGCCTCTGGGGAGAGAAGAGTGTAAAAGCTGACCGACAGTGCTGTGGACTGACCGTCTGGTTTGACTGACAGGAGGAGTGAGCAGACACTTAGTGTGGACACAATGACAGGTAGGACCAGACCGGTCTCATCACTTCACTGCACCATGAATATTTCAGCAGCCTGCAATGTTCTCATTGCCCTGCACCGACCTCCCATTGTCCATCTCTCTCACTCACTCACACATCCTCTGAATTTCATCATCCATATCTTCTCCAGCTTTCGTTTTACTCCCTTTCCTCCAACTCCTCTCATCCATGCTTCTCTCTCTTTTCTTTTGTCCACCACTGTTTTACATCTCTGATAGTGTGTGTGTGTGTGTGTGTGTGTGTGTGTGTGTGTGTGTGTGTGTGTGTGTGTGTGTGTGTGTGTGTGTGTGTGTGTGTGTGTGTGTGTGTGTGTGTGTGTGTGTGTGTGTGTGTGTGTGTGTGTGCGCGCTGAATATCAAATAGATGTGGCCTCTGGGTTATAAGGAGAGTAATGGAATACCGCTGAGGTGGATCCATTGTTATGGTGTGTGTGTGATAATTCAAGGGCAGATGGAAAAGGAGGCTCTGCAGCAGCTTTTTAACAGGTGTGCTGACTAGAGAGAGGAGATGATGGTGAACCCATGATCTCTCCATCTTTTTTTCTCTTCTCTCTTGCTCTT
This sequence comes from Melanostigma gelatinosum, assembly GCF_949748355.1. Lineage (NCBI taxonomy): Eukaryota > Metazoa > Chordata > Actinopteri > Perciformes > Zoarcidae > Melanostigma > Melanostigma gelatinosum. Next base: position 21,868,482 of record NC_136640.1, read on the forward strand.
TCTCTTCAGTATACAGTATATGACATGCAACATGTCAGTCAGTTGAATGTAAAGAATGTCGGCAGCGCTGCAACTCAAACTAAACGTGCTAACATGTTAACATGCTAGCACGTTTAGCATGGGGCAGAAATCCTATGTTTTACGTTGGGCCAGGCTGAAACACAACTCTCCCCCCACATAATACATCAAACTGTTAATAAACCGAGAGCATGTTGAATGTTTCGTGCTCATGCATTTGCATGCAAATGTGATAACATTCAGCTTTGCGGGATCCAAGAGTTGTTAATTTATGCTAACCTGCCGGCTGGAGGCATTTTGACATTGAGATTACAGCATAAGATTAGGATTTAACTCTAAGCACATTACTTACCCCTTACTTAAAACAAACTTGACACTGTTTGTGCCCCGCTGGTGGTAAAGACATTAGTTATTGGTATTTTGTAGTGAAGCTTCTAAATGATTGGATTTTGTACGCGCTTAAATGATCAGGGCCGTCCTTTCTCCTCAAAGAATCCCTCATGTGCTCAGAAGTTTCTTGGAAATGATCTCACAATGTGAATTCGAAAGTACATCATGAGTAGAGGTACCTGCTTTACTATATACACGGTATGTACTCTCTTTAATACGTGTATGAACAGGCCTCAGTGTGTAGCAGAGAGGAGAACATTGAGCTATTTCAGACTCTGAAACGGTCTCTTCTGTGTTCTGTCCCTGTGTCCTCCTCATTCGGTGTCTCTGTTCAAATCGGCAGACCTTCTGGCAGTTTGGATAAACAAGAACTTCGTCGCAATCCGGCTGAAGATGAATCATTCTCCTGTTTCTCTCACTGCGAGTCCTTTCTGTTCCTTTCTCCCTCCATCTCCTCCCACCAACAATCTGTCCTGGTCTACCTCAGACACTTAGTTTTCTCCTCCGTCTGCTCACTCGTAAACCCCACCGCCTGTGTTTTGGCCTCGCCTGCATTCTATTATGAGAAAGATGCATTTCTTTCCTGTAAAAAACTAAGTGCTTAATTTCTCCCACAGGTGAGAGTTGGAGTCGCTGTAGAAATACTGTGTGTCACTGCGACGGTTTCTCTGCCTCATCGCTGTGATTAGTAGATGGAGTGATGTTGGCGTGGCTAACGTACAGTAGCAGGACAGTAAAGACACCTTTCAGGAAGTGAGACTTCGCTATATTTGTATTGTTTTACCCGACAAAACATCTGTAGGCAGAATACTTTCAAGTGAATTAACTGTCCGTCATTCATGTACAACGTTACGAGTTTTAATTTGCAAATGAGTCACTGACTCTGAAAGGGCTTTTAGATTTAGACACTGGTGGAGGCTTTTAGATGCTGGCATGCGTTTGAATGTCTGATTGGATTGAGTATTTACTGTAGTCTGAAGTTGTGTTGGTATTAATTGCATTAGCTGTATTACTGTTTGTGTATACCTTCACAGGGGGCACACAGAAATGAGCCAGTAGCTAAATCTGCTACAAAGCATCTCTTCTCCTCGTAAGAGATGAATGTGTTTTTGGTCCATAAAAATAAATGAAATAAACTAAACTTAAAAAACCCCAAAAAAAACAGAAATGATCAGCACTTTTTTTAACAAAAGTCTTATGTCATTTGGATAAAACCAGTCTCATTCTAATACGTGCATCAGATAAACTAGCAGCATTTTACCAAAAGGAAGCGATGCCGTTATGCCGCTGGTCCATGCTAATCTCCCTTTAGCTTGATGTCCGCATGTAAATCTGAAGCTGGATTTCCCTTTCGGGCCGGTCTCATTTGAGTACAGGATGTGATACAGTTACAGTACAACAGTACTCTCTTTGCCCCCCCCGCATCAGGACGCATGAAGGGTCGAGATGTTCCAGCCAACCCAGGAACTTGTTAATGTGGGCCACACATTAATAATCCGCTCAGGGCAGTTTGCCTTCAATAATGTAGCAGGGCCTCCGGTGATGTCATCATGGTGGGTGTGAGGAGGGTGGACGATTAGGCTGGAAAGAGTTCAATTCAATACGAGAGGAAGAAAGGCAGAGGACGGATGTGAGCGGGCTGGAATCAACAGCCGCTCCTTTGCGTTTGTGTTTTATATATTTCATATATGGAAAGTTTTGCTGCAGAAATACATTTGAGAAATAAATCTGCATATCAGAGTGCTGAGACCGCTCAGTGATTAAGACTGATTACTGTTTGCTTGTTAACAGGTGTGAGCAGCCATGGCAGGGTCTCTGAGGCTGCACTTCGGCACAGTGTTGTTGTTTTTAGCTAAATGCTAACATGTTGATGTGTAGCAGGTTTACTATATTAATATGTACACTCGCTTCGTTAAGCATGTTAGCATGCTAGCATTTGCTAATTAACACTAAACACAATGTACAACTCTTTTTTTTTTTTAGCTACATGCTCACAATGACAATGCTAACATATTGACGTGTAGCAGGTTTAATATTTACCGCCTTCCCTCTTGTAGTTAAGCATGTTAGCATGCTAGCATTTGCTCATTAACACTACACACAATGTACAACTCTTTTTTTAGCTAAATGCTACATGCTCACAATGACAAAGCTAACATATTGACGTGTAGCAGGTTTAATATTTACCGCCTTCCCTCTTGTAGTTAAACATGTTAGCATGCTAGCATTTGCTCATTAACACTACACATGACGTACAGCTGAGGCTGGTGGGATTAGTTTTGCAGGCCCTGTGGAGTTCTCTTATAAATATTAATGTTTACAATCAGTTCTTACCAAAACACACTGGAGGCCAAACACACATATTTTGAATGTATTCCCTTCCTCATTTAACATTTGCAAACACACAAATTTTTGAAAAGTTCAAACCTGCATTATTTACACATGGACGTTACTGTCCTCAGCAGTTGGCTGCGATGGTGATGAGAACAAAATGATCAAAGGATATAAACAAAATGTAAACCTGCTGGGCCAAACACCACTGGTAGTTAGAAACCCCACAGGGCTTCTTTTAAATCTTAATGCATGCAGATGTAATGCACAAGGACAAAGCTTTGTTTCTCTTCTCTCCCATGCGGTCCATACAAAGCAGCCTCACAACCTGGTGGTGTGTTCCTTCCGTCACTCGCACTCACACACGGAGTCTAAATTATTAAAACCAAGTTTCCTGTATGCTCTAATGCCAGCTGAGAAACTCTAAACCATTTATTCACACAACTGGTATCAACAACACTCAGCCAAAGCAGCTGCTTGTGTTTATGTTCCAATAAATGAGCCTAAATGTTCAAGATCCAGGCAGCCGTTACTCAAGGTTCCAATACTTTAATCCTCTATTTGTCTTTCTTTATTCTCATTTCGTCATGGTGTCTTCACTCTCACATAAACGTGTGGTCAAGTTCATTTTTATTTCTGCAAAGTGTTCATTGCTGTTTTCTTTCAGCGCTGCAAGTCCATCAAATCTATCATTAGTCGGACTGAACCATGTCTTTTTCCTTGTATTCTTCTATTGATAATAGCCCTGTTTACACATGTCCAGTATAACCTGGGATGTTCTCGTCATTTGTAATCATATCGGAGGTCATTTGTGATTTTAATCCCGCGCGAATCTGCCGTGTCCGTAATTTATCAAGTAAAAAATGTCACTGCAAATTACCAATCATATTTTGCCAAACACAAAGGTCACATGGTTATCGGATGGGTTTCATTCATTTTTATTCGTTCTACATGCATTTTTTCTGCCTTTTTTCCGGTCAAGACTTATGGTTGGCAATTATGAATATAAGTTCTGGCACCATTTTGAGGTACAAATTCAGGAGGCTCATCTGGATAATTTTTTTTTTAAACAGTAAGTAGTAGTATAGTCCCCACACCGTGTTGGTTGAACAGAGCTAACATGCTCGTACCAATCCTCATCTGACCTGCCCATCGTCTCCCATCAGCTCGACTCTAAACCTAAGACCCTCTCTCTCCCTCTGGTCCAGATGACACGGTGTCGGCCGGCAGCAACATGGACATGGAGGACCGGGTTTCCCACCTGGAGCAGAAGCTGCAGCTGCAGGATGACGAGATCCAGCTGTTGAAGGCCGCCCTGGCTGACGCCTTGCGCCGCCTGGGCTGCTGCGAGGAGCAGAGCCGGGGGGGGCAGCCCGGAGGTGGCCACGCCGCCGGGAGGAGACCTCTGGCCACCACAGCGTCGGCAGCACCTCCCAAGGGTAAGAAAGGTAACCGATGAACAGAGAGGCAACGTCCTGCAGGCCTTTCCCTGGCTAGTTCGGCTTCTCATCACTCGTCATGCATCGTCAGTATCTCTGCACACATGTTCCTGCAACACGTCCCACATTGTTGGCATCTATCGATCCCTCTTCTGCTGAAGCTGATAATAATTTGTTACCTTTCAGTGCGTCAGCTCCTGCAGGCTCTTCCCTCCAGGCCTCTGAGTAACGGTTACGTTCAGCAGAAACGCCTCCTCTCCTCCCCTTCCTCTCCTAAAAAGGAGGTGCTACAGTCCATTAAGAGGTATGCAAAGCACAAAACAAAAAAAGTCACGCTCCCGTAAATGACCAGCGAGTCTTTTTTGCTGTGTCGTCCCAAGATTATTCAACCGTCTATGTTCTATTTTTCCTTTTCCTCTCCCTCAGGAAGAGCATGTCCACAGAGCGTCTCACCCTGGTGAGGAGAGAGTTGGGAGCAGAGAGTCTCAGTCGAACCACCTCCTCCAGCAGCTCCTCCGGAGGCAAAAGGTAGCGCTCTCGTCCAGCGCGTCGCCGTATCTCGCGGATATTAAGCGCTGTGTTTGTAGACCCATGAACACCTTCTCACTTCCTGATACTGTGCCCGGCCATGAAAACAAACTACTCCTTTTGCCTCTAACAAGCCCAGAGAAGATGTTTGTGTATCGTGGGTCAGCAGGGCTGTGGAGGAGTTCAATGGGTCATATTAGGTTGTTTTAATGAGCTGTCATACCTCTCCACTCTGTCTCTCTGTCTGTAGACACATGTGTGACAGTCAAGAGGCTGCAAGATGGAGTGTTTGGTTGCAGCAAGACTGACTTAAGTTATTTCTATATTAGATATGGAGATATTTAGATCTGCAGGTTTTGAATATGTCTTCCGCACTCATATTTTGTGATGCCGTGTTGTAAAAGTAACTATTTTGCAATACAAGCGAAGAGAACAAGGAAGTTGTAGAAATCAAAAATGAAATGGAAACTTCCTTGCATCCGACGACTGTCATGTCAGATGTCGGCGCTGCAGGAAGAACGGCAAGAAGTTGCAACTGCAAACTCTGCTTTATTGGTGAATATTGCAGGAACTGAGGTATCGATTGGACATCCACATTAACGGTGGTAAACTTTCCCTTTTAAAGGTACAATGGAAGTTCTCTCTGGTCAGACAGTAGTTAATTTGATCTGGAACCAGCACATCAAATTCAGATGTTAATGAATTAACATTCAGGTCAAAGCAAGTCGATTTTTTTTTAATGTTTAAAAACCTGCTCTGTTACTTTCACTTAAGTAAACACACATTATTTACTGTCTCTTGATTTAAATGACAGCTACAGTTGGTGCGGTATCGTAACCCTTTCATGGATAACATGAGCACACACATTATGCCTCCAGTAATACTGCAGCTGTTTAAAGCTCATATACGTCTGACATCAATATATTCTTTCAACATTATTGTTATTAATTATAGTATTCCATCATTGGTCTGAATTCTGTCAGTAAACTACACCAAAGACATAGCGTCTATGTTTGACAGGAGCATTTCTCTCTCGGCTTTATTGGTGTTAAAGACAAACAATTCAAGGTGACTTGTCCACCTTAAAAAAATGGATTTTTGCACCTCCCTATACTTGACATTAAATCAAACAAAAGAGAAATGGTGCTGCATGGGACGAGAGGAACAACTTCCTCGTCTCCCCAATCTGCCCAGCATCTGTATCTGATCTAATCTTCCTGTTCGCCTGCAGTCAGTCTGGGACGTCGTGATGAATTAAGTTGTACAGTTAACAGTCTGTTGGTCTTTGTGATGAACAGCCGTGAGCCTGATGAACAGCGTCACATTTCCACGTGTCACAGCCAAGTGAACACGCACGCAGGTCACGTGTCATCTGTAAACAAACCTCGGAGAGAGTTCATCTTTTGGTTATACACTCTTTTTCCTTTTGTTCTTGTCTTTCATCGCTTCTTTTCTTCATTTGTCGTCCTCTGTACTACTGTCTTCCCGCTCATGAACAGTTGAACCTCCCTTTACTTTTCTTATCTCTGCTGTTCTTTCTCTAAACACCACCCACACTTCCTTTTCTGTCCTCTCGCTCTCTCTCTCTCTCTCGCTCTCTCTCTCTGATGGATCAGATTTCCAACAGCTCTTGGTAAAAGGGGGGTGTGGTTACTGGGCAGAGGGGGCGGGTCGTGGGTCTGCACATTCGGGACGTGGGCTCTGATTGGATGCCGGGGCCCCACCAGGCCAGCTAAGTTTGCTCAGTGAAGGAGGAAGTCTGTGTGTTGCTGTAGCTGTTGTTCAGGACGCTGCTCACCACTGTTGACTGTCACTGTCACGGAAAAGCTTTCAGCCATGAAGAGATCTTCCAGGTAAATGGTTGCTTCATGATTTTATGATGGATAATCAGTGATTGACAGAGACAGTGGGGAGAGGGTTTACTTTTAGTATATGAGGAAGTCTTATGCTCTTATGAGAAATGAAGTAAATGTGTGTGTGTTTTGTGGAGGGAAGCGTGTAATAAAAAAAATGCATTTGCTGCTGTTAAAGTCAAAAGTTGGAAAAGTGCTTTTGTTGCGTGTCACTTCCAGCTAACCCTTCATCTGTTCCTGGACTTGTATTTGAATAGATTACAGGTAGCACAATGCAATGATGAGTCTGTGGCTCTGGCTTCACGACAGCCTGAGGAAGTTCTGTCTGTTTTATGAAACCCTGTTGTCACGTGAACCGTTTGATGCGGTGTGTTTGCCACCAGCTGCAGGGCTGTGGGGAGGGGCCGCGGCATAGGGAACATGAATGCAGCAGAAACCAGGGCGGTCATGTGGGTGGAGCGGGGGTCTAACGGCAAAACTAAATCATGACATTTTAGAAGAATTCGCCTTAAATAAACTGTGTAGTTCCAACAATGAAGGGTTATGTGAGTTGTATTGAAAAACTTTAGTAGACAACTAATATTCACCTTTTTAAATGTGTTTTTCTGAAGTGGCTCTGTCTCTTACTGAAGAAGTCTCTCATTATGTCTCAGATAAGTAGAATTGTGGGCCTCTTTAAGTGTCGTCAGTGGCTCTTTTGTCTCCGGGCTTCTAATGATGTGAAACAAACATGTTGCATTTCTTTCTGGTTATGAAACACACACGCACACACACACACGGATGAGTAAATGTGCAGTGGCAGTAGACTATAGCCCCACTGTGCTCAGCAGTTCTGTCGGTTAAGCGATTGTTCTGTTAGATCTGAGTGATCGTGGCAGGACGGCGGACGGAGCTCCTGCTTTGGTATTACTGGTTGAAGTTAGGCAGTGCACATCTGTTCCTTTTTTTTAGTAACCTTTTTCCAAAGGCATTCAAATGAATTCATTGTTGTTTGACGTTATAGCACACCCTGCAGCACTGTGACCACAGACAGGCTGCATGCTGATGCAGCCGCGGGACTGATGTTCCAATTCCCAATTCTGCTCAGCTTGCATGAAATCTGATAACATTGATTGGACTTCCTGTTTAACAGGCAACAAACATAATGACGACACCTCTGCAGAGAAGAATATTGCCGCACTACAGACGGTTTAACATCACTATGTCTGCATTTTAATTTAGATTTAAAGTTGAGGGTAACGCCCCTTTTAAATCTAAGGGCGTTGTACAAACAGTTGATAAACAGTTCTGGATTCATGCAAAGACGATGAATGAGGAAGAGAGTTCATCATGTTCACCCTAGCTCCGTTTGTTTCTGTTTCATGGGATGGAAAACTTTGATCCAGGAGGAAATCTTATAATTTTCTAATTTAAATGATTACATATATGTCTAAACATAACTATTGTAAAGTAACACGGTTTAACAACTAGCATGAATGACTTTGCCTCTGTCAGAGTGAAATCATGCAAATTCTAATGAAGGAAGCGATGAACAGGTCTGCATCAAAGATTGAGATCTTTTCTCCGCTCTCCGCTATTTTATCTGATGCCACAGTCACTGAAGAGTGGACAAGTCGTCATGAAAGGAAGCTCAAAGTTAAATCTCAGTGGACTTTTTTTTTTTCGTGGAGTGAAGTTGATCAGATACGTTTGTGTCCATTAACAAAACCACCACTGCAGCAGTTCAGTCATAATGGACCAGGAAATGGACGCACACTTGACTGTTCCCACCACTCCCACAGTTCAGAGGGCTATAAAAGCTGCGTTACCACCACATCATCACTGCAGTATCTCCCAATCACATGAAGCACTTTACTGATCAGTTGCTACGATGAGGAATCTGTTGTTATGAAATATAAGACAAAGATATTATTGCACCCAGATGGCAACCTCCGGGTCTGAAAAGTGCAGCAAATGCTGAAGTGTTTTAAAACTTACATAATTTCTACTGGCCAGCAGGGGGCGACTCCTCTGGTTGCAAAAAGAAGTCTGTACAGAAGTCTATGAGAAAATGACTATTTCTCACTTGATTTATTACCTCAGTAAACATGAGTTTATGGTCTCAATCTCTAGTTCCAAGTCTTCCATACAACATGATGTTCATGATCCATTTAGAGTCAAATAGACCATAAAGCAGGGTATGCTACCTTGTGATTGACAGGTCGATACCATGGCGATGTCCGTTTTCGTCGTACGACTTGAACCCTTTCATAGTGTGCTTTTAGTTCATGAAAGTTCATTGCAACCTTTTTGGTTGCCTCAAAATGTCGTCTTCGATATTCTGTCGTACTTGGCTCCACCCTCTCGTGTCTCTTCTGGCTGCAAAAAACAAGATGGCGACGCCCAAAAAGCCAGAAGTCAAGGCTGCGCAACAGCAGTCCACAAACCAATGAGTGACGTCACGGTGAATACGTCCACTTCCTATAAACAGTCTATGCTTACACCGAGTGGAAGTTTGGGACACAATTGACCGCTGAAGGCTTAATAACTAAAACCGTGCACACAAGAGTTAATCAATATTTCATTGATTGCAAAAACAAGAAAACTAATGCAAACCAGCTATCATGAATAAAAGAATGCTTTTAGCTTCAGAACAAGCATAAGTTCAGTACATTCAAAATGTGTCGATGAACAAACAAGCTAACACAGGATCACATAAAACCGTCATAACTTACTCACGCTGTGGTCCTTTAATCTCTCTGCACTGACGGTCCAAAAGTCGTAACTTGAAAAATATCTTTGGGAAAGTTTCTAGCTCTTTAGAGGCCATCAAATCTTGCCATCTCACTTTGAAATAACACACTCTGGAAGGCTGGAAGCCGGACCGGTCATTGTGTTGTTTAGGACAACAAGTAGAATTGAGTGCCAATTCAAATCGGCAACGTTTCAAACACAAAGGAATCCGCATTTAGTGCTCACTACTTTATATCCCTACACCTGAAGCAAAGCACAGCTGAGCTGCAGGAAGGGTTCATGTTGACGTCTTCAGAGAAACAGAGCACATTCATTACTGGTTCTGTCTGTAGTTTGAAGAGTTTCTCAGGGGAACCCTGGCGGGTTCTTTGCTGCTCATTAGTCCCCTACTGGTTCTTACACCAAACCAAATGAGTTGTCAGAGTGCAGGCAGGCAGAAACAATGGCAACAATACACTTGGTGCCGCATGTTAATGAGAGGTCTGTTTGTGCATTCCCTCTCCCTGGAAATCTTGTGACCGGGACTACAGCCGCATGGGTTTGCAGACCCACAGTTATTTGCTCTGTCCGACTGCCAGTTACCCAGCATGCCCCTGCACTAATTACTGGCTCGGACTCAATCTTGTTCTCTCATTGGCTAGAACTGTGCCACGCCTCATCTTCCTGGCAGACCACACACACACACACACACACACACACACACACACACACACACAGTTCAAGAGACAAACAGACCTTTGTGTGGTGCCTTTGGAGAGACCCGCTGGCCTCCAGCGGCCCGGAGACGCAACACACACCAGTTATTTGACTTAACATGACAAGCTTGGAGGCTTTTTCCCAGTAACTCCCTGTTAAGCAAACGTGAGGAGAAGTAGACCACGCCCTGATGCTTCATTGTGTCCTGTTGAGTTTTCCTGTTAACAAGCAGCAAAAGTCCTGCAATGTCCCTCGTCTTATCAAGCCTTACTTTTACTGCTGTTGCCACGGTGATACCCACCTGTCATCCGAAGCGGTGCTTCAACATCCCTATGACGATCCCATTGGTTGACAGCGTCCTGACTGGTCAGGCTGAGCGGTCAAACTAAAATGCTCAGCGGGGCAGTTCTGATTGGTCGACAGACGGCTGACTCGGAACAGCTGTTGCTCCGCTGCTGCGAACAGATGAGGCACCTACAGGTTATGATTGACGGCTCTCATTCTGGATGTTTGAACTCAGCGATCAGTCATTTTCCATTCAATGTTGTCATTGTCGTATAAGGACATTGAGCTTCTCCATCGCTCTGATGTCACACTGTTTGGTTGAGCACCACATCCACTGTGTGTTTAACTGACACTCTGTGTCACCATCCATGTGTGGATACACAATTAAAAGGACTTTCCGGTTTACTTTGTGTCTGCTGACTCGATCAAAGACACGCTTTATCAACCTTCCTGCACAGTCTCATTAAAGAGCACTTTGATCATTTTCTCTATGCATCTGAGAAACGGAGAGCAGCAGAAATGTTCTGAAGCCTGAACAGATGACCTCATAATTGTTGTTGCCATCGGGGAGGAAAATAATTTGAACATTTTCTTCTTTCTGTCGTCGAAAAATCAACTGATTGAGAACCTGTTACCATTCAGTTCCACATGTTCCATGCATGCTAACATTCCAGTTCATTTGTAGTATGCATGTTGACTTTATATGCTGACTCGGTGCTCTGCGGCTCTCGCACAGATGCCACTATTGTCCAGTTCATGTGAAACTGAGCGGTTGCAGCCTGTCGGGCGAAGACTAAATAATTCAGCATCTTATAGGAACGCCTGATGTTATGGAACAAAGTCTCAGGAGCTTTGGAAAAATATTTTTTATATATTTCGTGTTTTATAGTTTGATTTACTTACTGGTACTTCCATTATGGACGACAGCCAGACCCTGACTTGTCTTATGGTGCTTAACTTTACAGGAAACATTAAATTCATTTTTTTCTGTTTCAGCAAATCCAAAGAATGCACCTTCAATGCAGGTAAGAGAAGCTGCTGATGCTTTGTAACTGTGTACGTCTAAGTGTCTACTTTAAGTCTTACCCTCCCCCCTCCTATTACTGTCACACTTTAATTAGCTATGAAGAAGATGAGGAGCCTCTGATGTGTGAAACTCAATTGGCCTTCAGGAGTCCTTGAAGTGCTCTTGAAGGATTTAATATTTCCCATTAGAAATATTGAACATCCATTCGAATTACTGAAGAGCCAGAGAAGTGCCTAAATAGGAAGCTTCGAGTTAAAGAGGTTTTCAGAAAGAGGAACTGAAGGACGACAAAATTGGAGGCTATGTTTATATTTTCCAAAGCATCTGTATGAAGCCGAAACCTCCGGGTCTGAAAAATGAAGCCAGAAACTGCAGTTCCTCAAATAGCCACATGAGGCTGGCTCCAAAAGGGAGTCAATCCACATAGACCCGTATGTTAAAATGTAAAAACTTTACAGAAGAAATAAACCAGTTTACAGCTTCATACAAAAAAGTGTCTTCATGGCTAATTTCTAAAGTTTTAAACTCTATTAAGGCTTGAAGTTGGGCATAATTGAGGGTGTGGTCAGGTCACTAGCTGCTGGCTGTCTGCTCTACTGAGTCACCCGGCGCTGCCTCTGCTCCACCGACGATCCACCTCTTTGCCTTTTAAATGAGTTATCTGGGAGAGAATGGCGACGGCCGAAACCGCCCACTTTGAAACTACGTCCATTTCTTAAACGGTCTGTGATCCACGCTGAAGGATTGGCTCTGTAGACCCACATTCCTTCTGTGTATGGATTGTCTGACCATTCATACATTAATGTGCGCTCTTTTTCTGCTCTGTTTCACTGGGGAATGCTAACGAGCAATTGTCCCGAAAACAAGAGCAAATGAAAGGGAACTGAACCAATGACGTTCACGATGACAAAATGTCCCTTTTCTAACCGTAGACGGTAAAGTTAGAGCAAAGCACTGGCAGGATTCGGTTTAACAACTTCCTCTCGAATCTGACAGTGTCCCTTTGACCGTAGTCCGTAAAGTTGGATTGAATTTAACACGAAGCAACAGAATTAGATAGAAGACGGAGGCGCATGTCTGTGTTTATGGTGACTTTGTAAACTCACACAACTTTCACTTAAGGCGGCGCTGTTTCTGAAAAGAGACTCCTCGTTCTGTCTCTTCTACTCGTATCTGCTGCGTCACTTCTTTGTTCCTTTACTCCCCCACCTAACCCTCCGTCGGTCTTCTCCCCCCCCCCCCCCCCTCATTCCCTTTCAGAGGACGGCTACGTGCGGATGTTCCTCCGAGGACGTCCCGTCACCATGCACATCCCCGATCAGCAGAGGGAGAGCTACAGCCTCGACCAAAAGGTGGCGCTACCTGACCGCAAGCTCAAGCTGCAGTGGGTGTATCCTTCAGACGGAGAGAGAGGGAAACCTCTGGAACAGATGGACAAATGGAGAGAAACTGAAATAAACAGCCAGCCTCTTTATTATTGATTATTTTTTTATTTACCGGTATTTATTATTATTTCATTTCATTAAAATGAAATGTATAAAAACAATCACCTGAAGAGAGTTGTGGTTTAGGTTTCCTATTAAGCTGCAAAAGCTTCAGTCCCCATTAGTCACCTTGGTAAAAGAGCATCAGCTGAACTTCTAAATCAAAATATTAAATGTTCTCCTGTCCAGCTCCAACCCCGTCTTGTTCCCTAACTCAAGCGTGGACCAGGTACGGCTACCGCGGACGTGACTGCCGCTCCAACCTCTACCTGCTGCCCACAGGAGAGATCGTCTACTTCAACGCCTCTGTGGTGGTGCTGTACAACACCGAGGAGCAGCAGCAGAGACACTACCTGGGCCACAACGACGATGTCAAATGGTGAGAGAGCAGCAGGCAGATCAGTGATTAATGAAGCCAATGTGGAAGTGCCTTAAACTAACATTCTCTCTACTGACCAGCAGTTATAAAAAGAAGTCTGATTGTATAGAAGTCTATGAGGAAATGACTCTACTTCTCTCCATTTATTACCTCAGTAAACATTGTGAACATCAGTTTATGGTCTCAATCTCCCGTTTAAAGTCTTCTTCAATACGGCATGATGTTCATTTAGTAGATTATGATCCATTTAGAGTCAAATGGACTATAAAGAGGAGTATGCTTTAGGGCGGGGCTACCTTGTGATTGACAGGTCGCTGCCGCTACCAGAGCCGTATACAAAGTCTCTAAATCGCTCTCGTCCAGATATGGTCACTTCCGTTCACTGGTTGCAAAAAACAAGATGGTGACGACCAAAATACTGAACTTGAGGCTTCAGAGCGGCAATCCACAAACCAATGAGTCTAGGTCCCCTTCTTTTACACGGTTAATGAATTTAGCATAAGGTCACTGAAGGGTAACAAGCTGACCGATTTCCCCTCTTCCCCTGGGTCTCGTGTGCATGTGAACATATCCCCGTAGAATAATGCACAGAAAGCAGCCAGAGGATATGGACACATTTGTTTAATCAGAGGAGTGAGTCTTGATTTCTTATGAAACAACAAGACATCGACACTGTTGAAAGATGTAAATGCTCCATGCAATTCTTTATCCATCTCCTTCTGTTATTCAGTCATGTGATCTTTGGTTTATTTATTGAGCGCTAGTTGACATCCTGAATGAGCTCTGTGACTGGAGCTACTAGGATGTAAACAAACTATATCCTCCCTCCCATGGGGCATGCTGGGAAAGCTACTCCTCTCTACATGTGTTCCCCTCTCCCACGGCGACATATTGAGTTTTCCTCCTGCTTCAACAAGGATCCCATGTTCACCGCTGTTGTTTATGTCGTTTTGAATGCGTCTGGAGGCATTGTGTTTTCAGGTTGTCAGTTCGGTCCATTCTCGTGAACACGATATCTCAGGAACACGTGAAGGGAATTTCATAAAATTTGGCACGAACATCAATCTGGACTCACTGATGAACTGATACAAATTTGGTGGTCAAAGGTCAAGGCCACTGTGACCTCACGTCCGTCCCATTGTCGTGATGTCTCAGGAACGCCTTGTGCAAATTTCTTCAAATTTGGCACGTTCATCCACCGTCACTCAAGGATGAGTTGATCAGAAAAATGGTGGTCGAATGTAACCGTGAACACAATTGTGGCCATAACGCAAGAATTCGAATGCTAATCATGACAATTCCACACAAATGTCAAATGTGATGAATTGAAGACATTTTGGAAACGCGACAATAAACTAAAATAGCGAGGCGGTGAATCTGGTTTTATTTTAGGAACACAAAATTGTTGTATTGCAATAAGTATTTCCTGATTCACAGAAGTGAGACGCCAAAAAGAAAAGGCCGCCTGTCATGGAAGCAAGCGACAGTAAATCCTTAAAAACGTCTCAATGGCATTTTGTGTTCACGTTTTCAAAGTGATGCGTTTTCTTTCATTGTGTTTCAATCTGAATCGGCTGTTTGAATCTGCAGTGAAAGGCTTTTCTGGGATTTTACTTTTTCCACAAAAGCCAGAGTCGGTGTTAAAGAATTTAAAATAAGTAATATTTTATATTTCCTCATCCTAGCCTGAGTGTGCATCCTGACATGGTTACCATAGCAACGGGGCAAGTGGCTGGAAACTCCAATGGAAAGGTAACATCACTAAATTTAATTTAAACCTTTGACAGTTTCTTTTAAATTAAAGGTGCTGAATAAGCCAATGGAAAAGACGGCTAGTTACAGAGAAGAAAACATACCGCCATGTTTAAATTCTAATGGTTATAAATAGTAAGAAAACTATCTTTAGATTTAGTAGCAGATGTGTTTTTTCTCGCAGTTTTTCTTTAATCCCACGTTTTTTTGTATTAAATTAGTCCGTCTGACACAGTTTCTCCATCTGACTTCCTTCCTCTCACCCGTCTGTTCAGCTGCTGGCACCTCATGTTCGTGTGTGGGACTCTGTGAGCCTCAACACGCTCCATGTGATCGGGATGGGAGTGTTCGACAGAGCGGTCACCTGTGTGGCTTTCTCCAAGTCTGTAAGCAGCCTCTGGTGGAGTATTTTAACAAGAAACTAACTTTTTGCTTTGTGAAGATCTAACTCTTTGGTTTTTGTCTCTATCAGAACGGCGGCACCTTCCTCTGCGCTGTGGACGATGCCAACGATCACATGCTGTCTGTCTGGAACTGGCAGAAGGAGAAGCAGCTGGCTGACGTCAAGGTACCTTGACCTTTGTCGACCTGATCCCATTTACATAGCTGTATCATTCTCTTATCTCCTGGTTCTAACAGCCTGGATCACAAGCATGGAAAAAAGGCAATATGCCAAATGTATCTCAATGAATCGGATGGAGAAACACGTTTGCATCTTCACGCCTCATGTCTCCTCAGTGCTCCAATGACTCTGTGCTGGCTGCTGTGTTTCATCCCATGGATGCAAACCTGATTGTCACCTGTGGAAAATCTCACATCAACTTCTGGACCGTTGAGGGCAACACTCTGAGCAAGAGACAGGGCGTGTTCGAGGTACCGGCATCAGAACAACTGCTCCAAAGATGTATCGCACTACAATCCTGCCTCAAAATACACTTAGGTGTTATTTCATGAGGTACAGCTAGCTAAAACACATGCAGCATTATGTGCTGTTAATCCTGCATTCTCTCTGTCTGCCTCTCTCTCTAGAAACATGAGAAGCCAAAGTACGTGCTGTGTGTGGCGTTCGCTGAGAACGGAGACGCCATCACAGGAGACTCCAGTGGAAACATCTACGTCTGGGCCAAAGGTACAATGCGTTCTAATACCCAAACTACCGTACTATTTAGTATGCCCGAAAAAAAGATTTAGTACGTCCAAAAACATAGTACAGAAAATGCGTTATGCCAAAAAACACCAGGATGTTCTACTACATCCGGTTGCATTTTGCAGTATGCAAGCCAGTGATGCTTTTCCCACAATCCTTTGCGCAGCAGATAAATGCGCCATGTCATGAAGAAGTAGTATGTCCCAATAGAATGCATGCTGCATCCAGCAGTATGTACTTTGTAAAGGCAGCTCGAGTATGTACTAAAAGACTTAAAAAAGAAAAGTAAGCGATTTGGAACGCAGCTGTCGAATCTAAATGGATCGCAGTGACCCTGACCTTTTGTTCAAGATATTTAGACATCAAGTCTCCAAACACCAAAACACTGAAGTACCAAAATGTTCCAGCAGCAGTGCTGTTCATGTAAGAACATGATTGGATGTATAAAAAGCAATCTGTAAAGATGCAGCAAAATAAAACCAATTTGCAAGCTATTAATCACTACTAAAACTTAGCCATGTAATAAAGTCACCTTTCATTTCATCACAACTTTGAAAGTCAGAATCTGTGTCCTCTGCCTGATGTTTTTATTTCCGTTTTTATTTGCAGGCGGTAGCCGCATCAGCCAGGTGGTGTCGGGGGCCCACGAGGGTGGGATTTTCTCCGTTTGCGTCCTGAAAGACGGCACCATGGTCTCCGGAGGAGGGAAGGACCGCAAGGTGGTGCTGTGGGACCACGCCTACAGAAAGAAGGCAGATATGGAGGTGAGGGAGACAAAGTGTCCTGTACACGACAAAGGGATGAAGAAGGAAATGTGTTTCCCTTTGACACTTCTTAGGCATTTGAAGGGAAGGATCCATCTTGAGCTACACAGTGTGTGTGTGAGAAGCTTTCTTTCAGCCCGTGTGTGTGTGTGTGTGTGTGTGTGTGTGTGTGTGTGTGTGTGTGTGTGTGTGTGTGTGTGTGTGTGTGTGTGTGTGTGTGTGTGTGTGTGTGTGTGTCCAGGTTGGCGAGCCGCTCGGTCCTGTACGGGCGCTGGCCGAAGGTAAACCAGGAGAGCTCTTCGTAGGAACCACCAAGAATGCCATCATCAGAGCCGCCTTCCCCGATACATTAACTCCGATTGTACAGGTACACACATACACACGATGTGCATGTTTCTGGTTTAAGAAGATCACTTTGTTTACACTGGAAGGTGCCAGCAGTAGTTTTAACTCACCCATGCGGTGTATAAAATGAGACCTGTAATGTGCTACAGGGTCACACAGATGAGCTGTGGGGTCTGGACGTCCATCCTACCATGGAGCAGTTTGTCACCTGCTCCCAGGACAAACAGGTTCACCTCTGGGACGCCAACTCCCATCAGCCCCTCTGGAGCAAGACCATCGAGGTGCCTGGTAGTAGGATGTAGATTGTGCTGTGCCTTTAACATCAGGATGTAAAAGCTCTGACCTGACTGCACTAGAGTATAACACAGAATGCAAAAACAATTAGACAATTCTATCATGAATAATTAGAAACTAATTACTTCTCTTTTCCGCTCCAGGATCCAGGCAGGTCTGCAGGTTTCCATCCCAGCGGTGCTGTTCTGGCTGTGGGGACCATGACTGGAAGGTTGGGGCTCAGTTACATATCCCAAACTAAACGCTAAAGCCTCTTTCCCACTAGACAAAAAAACCCACTTACACCCACCAACATCTGGCCTGACTCGCACTACTACTTACAGTAGTCCCCGGTGTTTATCAGCTCCAGCTCCACTCGGCAGTGATGGAGACATGACGCACGGCAGGACACGCTCATTTTTCGTCCATTTTTTGGTGCGATGCAATGTGACACACGTTGAAGTGACTAAATCAACAGAGATTTGCACAATTATTATAATTAATTAACATACAACTAATACGCTCTCCTCAAAAGCCACCAGACTCCAGTTAGACAACAGTAGTTTCACCCTGCTGATGATGCGCATCGTCAAACCGAACAGAACCAAAAGGCAACGAATCACAACTGATTTTATTAGACTTTCGACTGTTCTTACAATCACCAACTCTGGTTTGGTTGAAATAAACCCTCAATTCACAGAGTTGGATGTGAAAAGAAACATCAGTTATATGCTCTCCTCAAAGTTACAAGTCTCCATTGACAGAAACAGTCATTTTACCTGCTGATCGTTGTAAAACACTCTTCTTTCAAACAAAATAAAACTCATCAAAACCGTCTTTGTCAGGCTTTTCACTGTTTCAACTCTGGTTTGAGAGTTTCAAAGAAAGACTGAATAAGTAATCTTATATATATAATAATAAATAGCAGTCACCACTGTAACAGTTTCACTGTTTATTCACCCTGTTTTCCGGCGAGTTCATGACGTTGAACATGACGCACCAGAAAAAAACAGAAAGGCATACACGTCTACTGGCAATGCGAAAGGAATCGATCACATATTAGTGGTGTTTCTTGTGCTTAAAAAAAGCCTGCATAGACACACTAACTTTAGTGGAGGAAGGGGATTAACACAACGTCACAGCAGGAGGAACAACGATGATACAAGAGGACAACTAATCCATTCCTTACAGGCTGTAGCTTTACATGGTTGCTGCTTCTAAAGGTATTACTGTCTGTACTGTGGTAACAGTCTTTGACTTGGTGGTTTGTACCTTTTTTTTTGAGGTACATTTTCAAATGACAAAGGAGTGATGTGGTAATCTGTTTCCTTTTTGAGGAAGTATATAAATGGAATTGTATTGCTGAAATAGTTAGTTGATTTGTCGATCAACAGAAAAATGAGTAATTATTTACAAATCAAAATGACAAACATTCACTGTTTCCATCTTCTCAAACTTCTAATACCTTCTGATGTAAATATGTGTTTGGTTGGACTAAACAAGCAATGATAAGACATCATCATGGATTCTGTGAACTTTTGATGGCATTTTCTCTAACGTGTGTGTGTGTGTGTGTGTTGCAGATGGTTGGTGCTGGACACTGACACCCAGGATCTTGTTTCTATGCACACAGACGGCAATGAGATCATTTCCAACATCAAGTACTCTCCAGGTAAAACCTCATCAGGCACTGGACACGGCTGGTGTAACAGGTGGTGTTTCATGGCGGTACTAACTCGTTGCCTCTGGGCTGCTTGTGCCTCCAGACGGTAACTTCCTGGCTGTCGCTTCTCACGACAACTTTGTTTACATCTACGCTGTGACGGAGGACGGCCGAAAGTACAGCCGCGCGGGGAAATGCACTGTGAGTACACACTGCATTCCCTCTCACTTCATGTCTCAGTGGTCTGAAAGCTTTAAAGATATATTTGTTGTTCACTGAAAGCAATAGCAGCAGTTTAACTTTTCTTTAACGACTGAAATATAAGTTTCCCTCCGCAATTAGATGAATAGAAAGACAATAGAAGCTCTCCTTCCATTCCGTTTTAAAGGAATACTTCACCCCTCAAAATGACCATTTGTATCAACAAAGTTTTCTCCAAGAATTGAAGTCCAGCACGGGGGGAGTAATTGATACACAAATAGTCATTTTGGAGGGTGAGGGATTACTTCATTCTCAAAAGTGGAGTGTTTAGAATGAAAGCTTCGTGCTCGGTGTGATCTCCAGTCAAGTCACATCAACGTCTCTCCCTTTTTCCTCAGGGCCACTCGAGCTTCGTCACCCATCTGGACTGGTCGGCAGACAGCCAGCACCTCGTCACCAACTCAGGAGACTACGAGATCCTCTTCTGTAGGTCCCCCCTCGCACACACTCAGCTTTCTCTGTCACTGTGTTGCCGATATAAGAATTTCAGATCAAATATGTAAACTTGTGTTGCAAAGATACACAAAATGTTGAGGTGACATTTTGAAAACGCATGTTCTAACAAGCAACCCCAGAAGGCATCATAAGATGTGGATTGACAGCATGGTTTGGCAGCCGTACAGAGCAACTGAAAGAGCAGGCTGGCCAGTTTTCACAAAACGGCTGTGAAGGTGAAAGGGAAGAGATGCTTGAGCCCAAACGGAGCATGGAGGAGTAGGCAGCCATGGAACAAGTAGACCCTCAACGCCCTCTGTTCTTTATGAATATGAACCTCTGACATCCGGAAGAAAACGTTGTGCCAAAGTTCAAGAACAACCGCTTGAAGCTGTCATTCAGCTCCACTTTATGATAGTCTCATGCAGTTTTGGGCAGAAACGTGCATTGTATGCTTGCATGTTAGTCCTAGTGGCCGTTACACAGAATGAATAAAATGAGTTGTTTTGACCTTTGTGATAGGTCAATGTGAATGGCCATCACTATATTTGTGATTTATGACTAGAACAACTTGACACACATTGTTGAGCTGCATCGCATTAATCTTCAGGTTCCCATCTTTGAGATGATGTATAATACTTACATGTGGCATAAACGGTTGGCCTGCTACCTCCCCTTAAAGATCTCCGTGCCCCCGTTAAAAAGACAGTTTTGGAGGTAAAGCCACAGACTGTAGCTGTCAGTCAGTGATGCCCTTTTTTTTTCTTCTTCTAGGGGAGGCATCCAGTGGTAAACATGTGACCAGCATGGACACAGTGCGCAACCAGGAGTGGGCCACTTCCACCTGCACTCTGAGCTTCAACACCTTTGGTAAGTCGTTATTCTTTTATCCGCCCGTGTGTCATGTAAAGCCTGTGAACCCACCTGAGACCAACACGCTGAGCTTTCCCTTTGTGTCAACAGCTGTATTATCAGTTGACCTCTCTTATATACTGTGCATTTTAGGGTTAGTTGGCTGATGCTCAGAGCAACTGGCAGTTAGAGCAAAAAAGCATAAAGCTGCACCAAGCAGGTGTGCACATTGGAAGCTCTGAATGACAACGTAAAAGTCTTTGCACTGTTGAACAGTTGTGTTGTCGGGGACGTGTCCCTGCCTTGAATCTTGTCTCTATCACCCTTTCACTAACTCAGGAGTCTGGCCGGAGGGAGCAGACGGCACCGACATCAACGCCGTGTGCAGGTCACATGACGGCTCCCTGCTGGCCTCCGCCGATGACTTTGGCAAAGTGCACTTGTTCTCCTTCCCCTGCTCTCAATCAAGGGTCAGTCGTGTTCACTCAGTGTTTGCGGTCCACACGTTGCTTTATTTTCTTTCGTACATTTACGAGCTGAAAGCTTTCCGACAGTTCATCCCTCGAATGCTTTTGAAATTAGCTCTGCTCTGCTTTTGTTTTTTACACTTCCGGAGCCGAGCAGCCGCACCGGTCCTCTCCGACCGCAGAGTGATTAAGTGTGAATGAACACAGTGACAGCTCAGCAGAAATGACTAAAAACTCAGCCACAAGGCTTTAGTGTGCGATCACCACCAGACCTATAATATGCACCGTTTTCTGCCAGGTGTTTATTTTGTGCTCCCAAACACCTTCTTCTTCTTCTTCTCCTTCTCCTTCTTCTTCTCCTTTTTTCTTTTACAAGTTCAGCTGTAAACTTAATGGTCCGTTTCAGACAAGCTGGCTGCTGTTAGCGCAGAAGCTCAGACGCTGTAAATATTTACAACAAGTCAGTGTTGTTGGAAAACTCTCCTGGCAGTGAACTTGTTTTACACACATTTTGTGACTAAAACTAAAGCTCCATGAAAACTGATTTCCAGTGATTTGATTTATTTTTTTAAATTTTTTTTTACAGTTTTTCTGTTTTCATTCTGTCAGATGAATCTTACATTATCACTGTTGCACAGCCAAGATTCTGAGCAAAACTGTTAATTAAATTATTCTGAGGAAGAAATGTCACGACACGCTAACCTCTCATTTTGAAACATTTGGTAGTAGACATACAAGTTGTTTTTTAACTATTTGATGACCGACATGATATTAACAGTGAAGTTAAGAGTTTACGTACAGCTGCTCAATGTCACCATGTAGCATCTGACTAATTCCTCCCTTCACTGTTTCCCCGTCCTCCCTCTGACACGTCCAGGCTCCGAGCCACGAGTGCTGCGGCCACAGCAGTCACGTGACCAACGTTGCCTTCCTGCATGATGACAGTCACCTGATCTCCACCGGCGGGAAAGACACCAGCATCCTGCAGTGGGGGGTCTAGGTGATTGCTATCTGCCCACATCTCCAATCCCCCCCCTCCCCTACAGGTGGGGTGGGGGGACCAGCATCCTGCCACCCTCTTCACTGTTCTACCCTCCTGCACCACCAGGGGGCAGTATGTCCACTGTGCCTGCTGGAAATAATAATAATAAATTAAATAAACACACACACAACTTGACCCACAGATGTCACACCGGATGAGGTCTATCATTGTAAAAGATGGAATATTATTGAGTGTCCTGCTGTTTTGTAATAGAATGTAGGGAACATGACTTGTTGCCATGCAGGAAGTGAATCCTATCTGTCCCCCCCCCCCCCCCCCCCCCCCCCCAAAAAATCAACTACTGCAACACCAACCCAGCTGTAAGGTGGGTTGAAAGTGAACCTGTCATCTAGCGTTAGTACTAACTGTGCCTAAACTGTATTCATCTTAATCCCCTGTAATGGGAAATCCACCCATTTTAAAGGAACACGTGTGTGATTACATGTACAGTTTAGTTGAATGCATGCTCCATTGTCAGCGTTGTATTCATATTTTAGGGACAAACATGAAAATCTGTTTGCAGACTCCTTAAACTTGCTTCATGTGGATGTAGGACAGACTTTAAACCAGTCAGACTGCAAATAAATCGATTTGATGCTCACTTTCAAAATATTTTTGGATAGATTTTCAAACAAAATGCATGGAAACTAAAGGAAATACACTTCTATATCTATAAAATAGCAGCTCTGTTTGCAAAATGGTGATGTAAAGTATACATGATTTGAAATAACGGGGTCAAAACGTGTGAAATCACGTCGACCCTTTGATGAATTCATGTAATTTCTGCACCGTTTGTGGGTGAGCGCGATAGATCCTTGTGAGCGTGTACCACTCTCTCCTGAAGCCAAATCTCAGAGATAAAACCCTCGGATGCAACGGAAGTTCAACAGAATGTAGCCTCAATGGGTGTGATATTCTAAAGTCATCAGCTTCTATCGCTTTAAGAAAGAGCGAAGCATGCTGGGAAGAACTAAGCATGTCCTGCGGTTAAGGAAGATTGTATTAGGATTCCTAAAATGGGTGGTATAACCCTTTAAAACTTACTATAACCCCATTGCCTTGTCATCTTATACATTTCCATCCCCTCAGCCTGATTTCTAAACCCTTAAGGTGAAGATTGTAAGTATTACAGATTGTAAAAGGTTGTAAAAGGTACTGCTGTGTTTCTGATTGTACTACTACATCACTGTCACTAGATGGCGGTACAATGCAAGATAATGAGCATGACCGAGGCTGTCCTGTAGATGCTGTTAATGTCGCAAAAGGTCTATAGAGTAAATTTATATATCTATATATTATGCAGTGTATCCGAGTGGCTGTGTTATTTTAATATTTAACTAACAATGATGGATGTTATTGTTGTTGTGGCACTTAGCGATGGACAGAAGGGTAACGTAGGCTGCTGTGCTGTGAGCTTGAGCTGTGCTTTGCCGCCTTCTGTTTTGTTAATAAAGTTTTTAACCAAGCACTACTGAGTGGAGGCCCTCTGTCTTCCTTTAAGTAAGATAAGGGGTAATAACCCCGATTCACCCTCTGTCTTATTGTATCCAACAAATCCGCTCAATTATGATCAGGTAAAAAAACTATTCCTAAATATGGACGGTTATTGATGAGCTGAGGGGGAGGGTGTTGTGGTGGCAGTCTTTTTAAATCGTTTAAATACCAGGTCACTCGGGGTAAACAGCTCTGTTTGGCTCAGTGACCTCTAAGTGGCTTTATCGTATCACGTAAACGGGCTGTGTTGAGCTCAGCACTCCTGCAATCTTTTGTTGGTAACTTCGTTCCACCAGTTCCTTCAATAAATAAAATGTTTATTTATCTTGACACTGAAAATAAGGATTCTGTAATGTGACAACAGAGAAGTCATGTGAATGCAAACCATGGGGGATAATTACACGCTGTACTCTCTGACCTATAGAAGATGTACGGCTGTCAACGTCTTTTTCTCACGCTAACCACAATGCATTGCTCCAAATTGCATGTTGCTTTTATTGCTGCGATGCAAACTACTCTCTTTCTCTGTATTGCTCTGCGGGCCGACACATACAACTGGAGCTGAACTCTGCAGATCCAGCCACGTGTTCTGGGACGCTTAAGAGGCATTCTGGGAAACGTAGGTATCATTGAAGTAGGTGAGGGGTTATGGAAGGTGTCAAAACAAAACAAAAGTCAGTTGCAACATGTAATCTTAAGAGTGAAGAGTGGGGAGACTGAGGAGGCCTTGTGTCTGTCAACTCCTCCTTGGAAGAGAATGAGAAGTTAGAAATGTTGGAGCTCTTCACAATCAACCAAAACATGAACATCAAGTGTGGTCAGAAGATTTACAGTGTCGGAAGATAAAGAAATTGTAACCTAACAGTGTTTACATATGAACTATACAAAATGACAGATAAAAAGTACCCATTGAGGCGACTAGCTCCATATTGTAGCTCTGTATTGTGTACAGACTGATCACAGTAGCACACAGCCAGTGGAAAGACACACACTGCTCTTGGCAGAGTTTAAAGTCTTGTCTGAACATTTTCCAACTCGAGCAAAAAGTTTGTGCAGAACATCTGTCTTGAAAAATAAAAGAAATTGTAAAATGAAAGTGTCACTAAAAACATTTTGAAGAAAAACGTTATTGTAATAAAATAAAACAACTCCAATAAAACTTCAATAGACATTTAATACCAGCAGATTATTTAATATTTCATATTATTCATGTTTTCATTCGTATGTTTTGCATAGTGTCTTATATAACGATCTACTCCGTGTCTACTACTAGACAGTACATGGGCTTCCATGGTACAGCTTTTCCATTTCCTTCCGTGTCTTCAGCCAGAATAACCGAACTTCCTGCTGTATGGCAAAACAAATAAACAGGAATTTGTCACTGTAGCTTTCATGAGGTTTCCAGGACGTACTGACAACAGAAATATTCAAGGACAAAAGGACTTCCTGTACAGCGCAAAGGAAGAGCCCGAGACATAGGATCCCCTCAACTTTAACACACTAAACATCGACCTTTAGGAAGAGGGTGACACAGAGGACAAGAGGCAGCATGAGGGCTTGAGCACACTAATCCTTAACCATGTTACTGGTGTTTTGGCATTTAGAAGGTAATTAAAGTTTATCTCTCCTAGAGGGCAGGATCATGCTCAGCGCATACACCAGTGAAATGGAGAGGATGCTTCAACACTCCTTGGATTGGACTCAATCCAACGTAGCGCTGCACCCGAGACACCAGTTCAGAAAAGGGGCAGTAGAATGCTGAGGCTCAGTGGTAAAAGCTTATGACAACAGAGGAGGTTTGC
This sequence comes from Melanostigma gelatinosum, assembly GCF_949748355.1. Classification (NCBI taxonomy): domain Eukaryota; kingdom Metazoa; phylum Chordata; class Actinopteri; order Perciformes; family Zoarcidae; genus Melanostigma; species Melanostigma gelatinosum. Next base: position 21,893,942 of record NC_136640.1, read on the forward strand.
ACTTTATTGACAGAATTATTCTACTGTAAATGAATTGCCTCCTTGTCATTGAGTGCCACTCTCCTCTGCTTTCATTCAGGAACATGATATTATTTCTGAGCGTTTATCTTCAGTGTCGAAAGCTCCCAACAGGTCCAGCAAGATGAGAACAGATGACGAGACAATCAATTTTAAACTTTAAACACTACATTTTGCAAACAAATGTGAGAAAGCTCAGCCAGGGTAGCAGTTTCAGGTAGGGCTGGGGTTTTAACATATATGAAGGCAGCTTTATTTATTGAAAACTGGCAATTCCACAAACCAACGAAGAAGGAGGTACATGCCAGTGAGGACTGACAAACTTTAAAAGGTTATTTGTTGCCTTTTTGCATCGTTTCTCACATTTTCATTGAATAACAGGAATATCCTAGAAGCACATAGTGCAGAGACAAAGAGAGGCTTAGACAAATGGAATGCCGCCAGCTTCAGAGAACAGCCTTGTGAGGAAGTCAGTCAGGAGGGCTGTCGGTGGCTTCATAGAACAACTTTCTTATAAAACAACACGTTTTGGCTTGCGGCCTTCATCTGGGTCATCCACAAGCCGAAACGCCTTGGTCTTACAATAAAGCACTGCTGAAGTTTTGACCTCTTCAACATGCAGGTCTGAACAAAAGAAAGTCTAAATGTGAGGGATGACAGTTTAGTGTTTCTCTTTGTAAAAGAAAAACATGTAAAAACGGAGACAACAAACGATCAAAGCATAGACAGCGCTCCAACAGCTAGTAGAAGCACTGTAGTCTGTTAGAATGGCACTGAAATGGTACCGTTTCTGGATCGACTGCTTACTCAAGGTCCATCTGTGCTTCAATGAAATTAGCATGCATTACCCCCCAGAGGGCAGGGTTAGTTTATCAGTGCCGAAGCAGGCTGAGCTTCCATGTTTTGCTTCAGGTTACTTAGGTTTGGTTTGTGACCCAAAAAGGGCCTTATAGTTGCACCTCATCTCGACAACAACCTTTGTTATTTTATTATAGCGCAACCGGTTAGCTCATTCCACCATCCCATCAGCTTTCATACAAATCAGCATCTGTGGAAGATTCATTGCAAACAACTGTTTATCCACATTCCCTAAATAGTGGACATAAACGCATCATTGAGAGCCATCTCTGGGCTTGCATCCACTCATGACGCTCACTCAGACAATCAGATACAGCACTGATATTGTTAGTGGGTAGTTTTCTTTCAGTACATACACAGACAAGAGCTTATCAGAATTCATGTTCTGGAAAACCTCTGCTTATTCGTCACCTGTAGATGGTGATAATGTTGTGGTGCTGTTGCAATTTAGAAGTAGAGGAAAGAACAGTCTGTAGTTGTGCCAAACAGAAGAAGGGGACTCAAGCAGTGCAGTGTATTTAATGTAAATCAGTCTCGACGTGGGCTGTGATTTATGGATTTTCATTGAAAAGGAGCAGTCTGCTCTGGTTGCCTTTTTCTTCACTGGGACGACAGGGAGATGGAGGAGGCTACTTATTAGAGAAGATTAATGCAGTCACACTCTAAGTTCCTCTGTGCTGGGACCAACGGAGTAAGAATATATTGGGCATAAATCAGCTCATGGGAGAGGAGCGGACAGAACCCGAGATGACTTTCGAAAGTATTGATCCAAACAAATGTAAGAAATGTCAGTCCTGCCCCTTTAAAATGATCAATTGTCACACCGAAAGAAGGCTTCTTGTAATTCATATTGCATTGGTGAAGCTTTGTCCAATTTGTCTGAAGGAAATAAATGTAGAGACAACAAGAGCAGTTAAAACAGGGAAAACAGATTACAAATTTTGAAGATTTATGTTTTTTTTCTCTGATGGGAGACGAGTCGTGAGAACAGAGAACAGTCTGAGTTGTTCTCAGAGACACTTAATCAAATAACACAGGATGGAATATGTTGACAGACTGGGGTCTCAACCACAGAATGTACAACCCTGAGGCTACAACACACACACAATTATTGTGGGACCGAAACAATGAAAGGGCACATGCTGAAAATGTTTTGACCTGTGATGGTAACTACATGCTTCATGCTTCGATGCGAATAATGCTCACCATGTTTATGACAAACCTTCCCAACATTAAAGGTGGAGTTTTTTCAACCCAACTTAATAATCCCTTCTCGTCATATTTTCTCTTGGGCAGAAGCCTCCAGCCTTAACGTTGTGAAAAGGTGGCGGTTAGGTTTAGGGAACAAAACTACTTAGTGTTAGAAAAGAAACACATTATTGTTTGGCTTAAAATAGGTATGCTTTCTACCAACATGATCAGGAGAAGCCATGAGCCCAGAGGTGACAAGATACTTATTTTTGCAGAAGAATGACAGAGCAAAAAAGCACAGAAAGATTACTTAGAAAATTGCACAAAGCATGGATGACACAGCGATACAGGTTTAACATTGTGCTCTAAGTAACCCCCACCGTAAACTGAGCAACTTTCTCAGTAAACACAAATATTTGAGTGTATTGAAGCTTCCTTTCCTTAATGATGGAAAAGAAAAAGTCAGATAAAGTCTTTGTTTGGGTTCATGGTATACATGAGATAGATATGTTTACACATTAATCGTTTTACGTGTATATGTTGCTGTTCTGTGTCCTAGTGCGAACCATGTTCATATTACAGCCTCCTCCACAGCACTGCAGATGAACTCTGTGACTCAAAGATTTCATACATTTAAAGCTTCTTTGTGTTCTAATTTGATCCCTGTTGAGCTAACACTAGCTGCCTGATGTCTTCTCCCGATGAGTGTTCAGTTTAGCAACAAGCTGATCGTTCCAAAAAAGGTGTGTATTCCTTTAAAGGTTGCCTCTTTTTATTACATTTTTTTTTGTTTGGCGCAGAGGATTGCAACCCAGTCACCAGAAAACATGTTGGCATTGTACGCTTGTGCAAACCAGGGGATACGTTGAATGTTGACATTTCTAAACCAAAAGAAAGTTGCATAAATACGTTTCAGCATTGTATCATGCTGAGAAAACGTACAATGCCACTTGGTTAACTTTGTGACAGATTGGTTAGGTTTCGCCAACAAAACGACTTGGTAAAAAACATTCGTAACAATGTAACATAACCTAGCTTAACATAACATAGTGTAACATAACCTAGCGGAACTCACCTGTTCAAAACTGCTTTTAATGTGTGACTATTATTGTGTACTTTGTTTTTAGTGTATTGTTTTTATATATGATGATTTTAATGTAAAGTGTCTTTGAGTATCATGAAAAGCGCTATATAAATAAAATGTATTATTATTATTATTATAACCTAGCGTAACATAACCTAGCATAACATAATCTAGCGTAACATAACCTAGCGTAACATAAACTACCGTAACATAACCTACCGTAACATAACCTACCGTAACATAACCTAGCGTAACATAACCTACCGTAACATAGCCTACCGTAACATAACCTAGCGTAACATAACCTACCGTAACATAACCTACCGTAACATAGCCTACCGTAACATAACCTACCGTAACATAACCTACCGTAACATAGCCTACCGTAACATAATCTGGCGTAACATAACCTACCGTAACATAACCTACCGTAACATAACCTAGCATAACATAACCTACCGTAACATAACCTGGCGTAACATAACCTACCGTAACATAACCTACCGTAACATAACCTAGCGTAACATAACCTACCGTAACATAACCTGACGTACCATTACCTACCGTAACATAACGTAGCGTAACATAACGTAGCGTAACATAACGTAGCGTAACATAACCTAGCGTAACATAACCTACCGTAACATAACCTACCGTAACATAACCTAGCGTAACATAACCTACCGTAACATAGCCTACCGTAACATAACCTAGCGTAACATAACCTACCGTAACATAACCTACCGTAACATAGCCTACCGTAACATAATCTGGCGTAACATAACCTACCGTAACATAACCTACCGTAACATAACCTAGCATAACATAACCTACCGTAACATAACCTGGCGTAACATAACCTACCGTAACATAACCTACCGTAACATAACCTAGCGTAACATAACCTAGCGTAACATAACCTACCGTAACATAACCTGACGTACCATTACCTACCGTAACATAACGTAGCGTAACATAACGTAGCGTAACATAACGTAGCGTAACATAACCTAGCGTAACATAACGTAGCATAACATAACCTACCGTAACATAACCTAACAACACAACGTAACACCATAACATAATATAATACCATTATGTAACCACTTAACGTAACACCATTACGTAACAACGTAACGTAACAACCGCAACAAAGTAACTACCTGAAATGAACATCTGCCCTTTGTGATTTTCTTATGTAACGTTACGTAACAAGCGGAACAGAATTACATAAAAATGTACACAAATCCACGTTTACCCTTGGTTTCACGCAGTGAAAGAAAAGCGGTCTCCTGGGTAAAAGCCGTATGATGTTTGACCGACCCACCTTTAGAGGACTTTCTTGCTTGTTATACTCTCTATTTTACCACGTAACTTTCAGAAATGAGTGAATTGCAACGGAAGTGATTAGCACAAGATCATTTGTTGTTGTGTCAGTGAGTTTTGGTAAATTTTGATAAAGTCAGCTGACTGCAGGTTTCAGTCAGAGATAAACGCACAGATTCGAATGAAAAAGATTTGATCCTAGATTCCATCAAAAATCATTTCAACTAATACAATTAAGCATTTAGAAAAACAGCATTCCATTCAGGTTTTTGGTTCACAGCATCAAATATATAAAACTACTTCAATTCTTAATTAACTCAGCTCAATAACCTCAGAAGTTATCTTTCTCAGGGTACTACAAGTACCAAAATAGAACATCCGGCTTTGTTGGAAGTTTATTAGCAGCTCACACACAGAATGCCTGCATCACATCACAGTTTATCATCTGTGCATGTGTTGCAGTTTAGTTACCATGGCGTCTGCCAAGATGTTGTGTTTGGTATAATTCAAACATCAATTAATATTCCAGACACAGTTCCATAACAATATCTGGCACAGAAAGGGAGAGAGAGCGAGTCAAAGAATGGCTAAAACTTGAGTTTTAAAGAAGCATACTTTAACAGACTAAAGTGAAGTGAGTTTTCTTAAAGTTGTGTGAACTAGAAAACACTTTTGAATGTATTGGAATCAACATACTTTTTGGGTTCTTTCCCGATCAGCAAAATACACAATCCTTTTAAATATAGTGTTCTGTATATAGCATTTATAGTACATATTTCACAGAGACCAACCTCCCAAGAATAATGACAGAATCAGCAGTTTCAGCAAATGCCCCTTAATGAAACATACATGTTTATGTGCAAGTGACAAAGGTCATGGTGGACATCAGACTGTTTTCGTTCCCTATTGACTGTCAGTGTTGGTTATCCAAGCGGTTATTGTCGTAACCATGACAATGATTTTGCCCTAACCTTATCAAAGTAGTAAATTTGACCCAAACCGCGACGTTTCCCTGAACTTCACCAAGTTGTGTTTTTGTGCCTAAATGTAATTCCATCATAAGAAACAAGGAAGGAGGATCTGCAGAAAACACACTGCAGAATCTCACAGCACTTTTCATTGTTTCGAGGTGAGAGATGAGAAACCTCAAAAAGCTGTGATAGCGTTAATTAAGAAACAGATTTGGCAACAGAGAGCTTGTAAGTCTATCGTTCGGTATCGGATTGTTTTTCTTCTGGACTGTTTTTGTTCAAGCTTTAACATTCTTGCGGTGCACGGTAACATTTTGAGGATACGTTGTGGTGTAGAGGTGTTAGCGTTAGCAAACCAGGCATGAGAAAGTATCAATTTCGCTCTGCATATTTGTTCACAGCATTCAGACCCACCTCCAGACCTTCACGTTTATGTGTGGCCGCATACAGATGAGCGGTATGAACAGGCCGAGAAAGAGAGCAGAAAAAGAAAACAGATAAAAAGATGGAGAGAGCTGAGGGAACGGGATACAAAGTCAGAAAGAGGGAGGGGAGGGGAGGAAGAGGGAGGGGAGAAGGTCAAGAATGCAGATTTTGTCTTACAGGCTATTCTCCGCACCGCCAGGGCATCTGAAGCGCTGCCTGTTGAGCAACGTGTTGATGTATGGGGCGTCTGCTGGTTGTCCCACAGAGCGGAAAAAAACCTGCAAGAAAACCATTTTTTATGTACAGAGTGTTCCAGAGTGTAACTGCCATGTCAGAATCTCTACAGCTGTAGAAATAGATGCAGGTGCATATCACATTTGCCATATTTAAACTTAAATCTATGTTGTGTTTAAAATCCTAAGCTTTTTCCCATTTCACCTGTGAAAGACAAACGGCAAAAGCGTAGATAAAAACCAGCAAAGAATTCAGCTGCAAAACACGTGTTGCTTCAACGTGATGTAATATGTTAGTCAAGGCAGCAGTTTGTCTCTAATGACTTCAAGGAAGGTCAGACCTCCTTGAACTTGAGCAGTGTGATCCTAAACAAACGAAACAAGACGATACAACAATGTCAACTTCAGTAGTAAACTGTTTGCACCCACACAGCTTCACAGCTTCACAGAAAAATGCAGCTGTTGCACAGATGTATACAAGGCTTAGATACAGCGGCGCACAATGTCATTTGGGGTTCATCCTCTGAGGACCATGAATGTCAGTACCATACTTTAATGGAAATACATCCAATTGTTGTTAAGATATTTCAGTCCGAAATACCTGGAACCACCCTTCTCCGGGTCTGAAAATGACTGTCCTGCATTTTTAGAGTATTGTTCGAGGCTCGCCCACCTCACAGACAGTAAAAGTGTTGTGTGAAGCCCACCAATGAAGAAGAAGTTTGGTTCTTTCATCTCCGCATGGTGCCGATTCCTGGATCCACCTGTCTAAACAGAGTTGGCACATGTCGATAGGTGTGGATACATGCAAACAGGCACATGTTGAAGTGAGCACACTGTTTTGGTACGATGTCACGTGTACTGCATGGAGAGGGAAATATTACATAAAAGCCTCTGTACAGTGTGAGAAGACGTTGTTGCAGCGGTGGAGGAAGTATTTATCACTGATGCTGGATGTTTTTAACTCCTCTATCAACCAATTTAATCTACAGCAATGCATCATATTCTAAAGGGTCGCTGTCCTGTGAGAGTCACGTATCCCTAAAAAAGAAAAACTGTTTTGTTTTCAGCTTTGTGACAATGTATCTTCCAGCTGAGCCAAGAGGCTCCTTCAAGAGTTTATTTGGCATGAGAAGTAGGAGGATTTTCCTCAACGCGTAAAGGAACACTTCATCCCTCAGTTCAACACAAACATTTACACATCAACACATCCAGAGTTACGTGGTTCAAAAAAAATGTAATCTGTAAAGTAACAAAGGTTGTCAGACAAATGATGTGGAGTAAAATGTACGTCCCTGAGATGGAGTGGAGGAAAAGTATAAAGTAGCATAAAATGGAAAATAATCAAGTAAAGTACAAGTACCTTGAATTTGTACTTTAAAGTCGAGATGAAGGGAGGTGCGTGTGGAGACAGAGATCCTCTGTAGCTTCGTATGATGCTACATTTTAAGCCCGCCCACTTGTTAGCGGTCCAATAAAATACAATGAATCCCTCCTGTAACTGTACACTGGTACAAATATTACGTACAGTACATTTACTTTTCCATTGTTCCATTCCACCACTACCTTGGCACAGTGACAAAGCTTACTAGGGATACAGAGGGACTTCAGTGAGGTAATGGAACAGGATTTTAGAGAGGCGTTACTTCATCCTCTATTGACTTGAACTGTCACCAATCTTGCATGTCACCAAAACGACATAAGCACCGTCCCAAAATGTTTTTCAGTCCACCGAGGGGGGGGGGGGGGGGGGCATCTGATCCAAGAGATCTGTCACAGCTCAGTTGTTAAGGCAGTGGTTGCATACTGGAGCAAACTGGGAGCGGGCAGAAACAGCAGGATTACAGGGAACTCAATGGCTATGTACTGTAGGCATCATCAATGATCCGGAAAAACAAGGAGGATGTACAGTGGGTGTATTTATAGCGGGGAGCTAATGACTGAACTAAGAGCGGCTCCGTGGGAGGGAGCAACGGCCAGATGGAAAAGTGAGCAGGTGTGACTAGTGGACAGGTTTGACGCAGCAGACTTTTTGACTCGTCAGGGAAAAGCACAGAAGCGTTATAGCTCCTTTCTTTTTAAGTGTCCCAGTAAGCCGTGACAGCAAGAACAAAGCTAGCACCCTGAAACTGTGATGAAAGTCGGCTGTCGTTCATTTGAACTTTTATGACCCGTGACACGGCAGAATCACGAGATGCCGCAGTGGTCACCATGACGTGATTAATATGACTTAATTTTCCTTGAAGGTTATACGAGTTATACATCATAAATTCCTGCGTAGACACTCAGTGAGACTGTGGTACCTGCAGTACAGTGTACAGAGCCCGATCTCACAGCAGAAGTACTTTGTAGGTATGTCCGTTACTCACTGAAATATTGAACATTATGCTTCATTGTGCTGTTAGATATATTAAAATCCTTTCTGACATACTTTGTGTCTGATGTACGTTGTGACTTTACAGTGACCGCCCTAATCGCCTAACCCTCTTTCATCGCATCACCACAGTATTCCTCCGATATTCCTGAGAGTATTCAGTGTGTTTAATTACGCCAAGGTGGAAAATGCCCACTCAGTCTTTGATAAAACAAGATCAATATAAAGGGTTCTGTTCAAGCAGACTAAAAAGTCTTCAGAGCCAGATCCTCTGTCGAGAGAATCACACAGTGGCTCTGCGCTGCCCACTTTCCATGAGACAGAGTAAATGAGCTGGATGGAGATTTAATGTGGTTTAATGGGGGCATGATGACTTCACCGCTGGGGGATGTTTTACACCAGTGAGCTTGGCTTCTACTTAAGTGCTATTTAGACATCACACACACACACACACACACACACACACACACACACACACACCTCTGGTTCTGCAGAGTGACGTCAAAGCTGAAATGTCATAAACTTGCACTCTTTCTAATGGCCAGCAGGGGGCGACTCCTCCAGTAGCAAAAATAAGTCCGGTTGTATAGAAGTCTATGGGAAAATGACTACTTCTAACTTGATTTATTCCCTCAGTAAACATTGCAAACATGAGTTTATGGTCTCAATCTCTAGTTTCAAGTCTTCATCAATGCAGCATGATGTTGACTGTACATTATTCCTCCGCATTCCAAATGTGGTAACTTCCGTTTATTGGTTGCAAAAAACAACAACATGGCGACGGCTGTAATTAAAGATGGTGACAGAGGATTCACCAATGGGTGACGTCACGATGACTACGTCCACTTATTATAGACCGTCTTTGGTGTCAGTACTCTCATCGGTGCTATTTCCAGAGGTGGCAACAAGCTGTTTCCAGCAACAACAAAAACACTCTGATAAAGCCACTACTAACTACCGGCAAATACACCACTGACAGACGTTAAGAGTCACAGTGGCTAGCTGTTTAACGTAGTGGAGCATCCTAGCTTAGGGGCCACACATTTCCCTTGAGGAGTTGGGGACATTTATGCAACAACTTCCATCATTTTAATATCTTTCATTCAGCCCACCTCTACCATAGGAGCTGATTTCACCAGGACAAGATGCCAAATGGAAATTAAATCAGCGGCTCAGTCAGTGAACAATATTTGCAAACATGGCAACTCACACTGAGGTACAGTTCACAGATAGATGTCGACCATTTAGTACATTGTGCATCTCGTTCATTCAGGAATAAGGAATGGAAAACATCTTCTCCGTTCTTGTGAAGGAAACACGCAATACTGATGGCAGCACACAGCTCACATTTACAGCTTTACAGGATAAACAGGGCATGAAGCTCCCCTAACCTCGTTCCTGCAGCCTGAAACCAAACACATAATCTAACGCTCTTAACAGCCCAGACAACACAGCAGGAAGGGCGAAGCAGCACACAGCCAGCCTCCTCCAGGTGTGATCGTCAGTGAATAATCACCTGAAACTAAGAATCTTAGAATGAGCCATGTTGCACCGCCGTGTTTCTACAGCAGCCGGATGATCGGATGATCACGCGGTGTGATCATCCGACGCAAAGCACACATGGAGAGCCCATTGGGAGAAGTGCAGAAACGAGCGAAAACCAGTTTCTGATTCTCCACAACATCGTCTCCCACCTCTAGATTCCAGATGGCGAGGAGTCTGTCGCCAGGGAGATTCATGGACTGTCAAGATTCAACTTAGTGCACATCAGTGCTGATATTCTACCGTCTCCTATCAGGTGTAAAGAAGCAGATCTGCAGCTAAATGACCCATTTCATACATCTGTAATCCTGACCGTGGACTACTGACATCTTTTCGCCCACTGACTACAGACCATTTTTTGTTCGACTAGTTTTGTAAAAACTATTATAGGTAATATTATAGCAACCATGTCAGATCACTTATCTCTTTGTTTCTCACATCTCACATCGTCGGAAGTGTTGCATTCTCTCTACTGACCAGCAGGGGGCGACTCCTCTGCAAAAGAAGTCTGAATGACTCGACTTCTCTCTTGATTCATTACCTCAGTAAACATTGTGAACATGAGTTTATGGTCTCAATCTCCAGTTTCAAGTCTTCTTCAATACAGCATGATGTTCATTTAGTTAATTATGATCCCATTTAGAGAAAATAGGCCAAGAAGCAGAGCATGCTTTAGGGCGGACTTAATGTGATTGACAGGTTGCTGCCACTACCAGAGACGTATACGGCGTCTCTACGTCACTCTTCCACATTCCAAATATGGTCACTTCTGTTCATTGGTGGTGAAAGAAACGACATAGCGACGGACGTACTGAAAGATGGCGCCGAACTCGAGGCTTCAAAATGGCAGATCACAAACCAATGTACGTCTCAGTCTATGGTCCAGACTGGTGCAATGTATTTAATCAGTTAAAGTGGGAGTGTGGTTTGGTAACGTCTAGTGGTGTGGTTGCAGGCTGCAACTAACTGAACAGCCCTCACTCTTGTTTAAGTTAAAGGCCATCACTCGCCATCATATCTCTACTTTAGAAGCAACAGAAATCAGAAATCAGTTGCACACTGCGTCTCACGTATAGTTTCACAAGCATGTTGGAGAACTACGGTGGGCTAAAATAGTAACATAAAAAACGGGAAATGCTCTGTCTGCCAGTGTTTGGTTTGTCCGTTCTGGGCTACTGTAGAAACACGGCGGTGCAACATGGCTGTCTCTGTGTGTAGATCTGAAGGGCTCGTTCTAAGATTTCTGCTAATAAGGCCCCATGAATACGACACACTGGCCCTTTAAATCATAATGAGAAGGTCAGGTTAGTTGGTCCAGACTTGTGCAACATACTAAGCCTTTTTGTAATTTGACTGACTTTCAGGGCTAAGAATTAACCAACAATCACGTACATTTATTTGATTGCATCTTTCTTGGTAATGCTTTAACCTCCTATGAGTGCACAGACATGAGAAAAACAAGATTTGTACTTTACTTTTACTTTTCTGTGCACATGTGTGTGGGTGAGACAGAAAGAGGGGAGGAAAGAGACAAAGAGAGGGAGACAAAAAAGTAGAGAGAGAAGTAGAGAGACAGAGAGAGAGAGAGAGAGAGAGAGAGACAGACACACAGAGAGAGAGAGAGAGAGAGAGAGAGAGAGAGAGAGAGAGAGAGAGAGAGAGAGAGAGAGAGACAGACAGAGAGAGAGAGAGCGACAGACACAGAGAGAGAGAGAGAGAGAGAGAGAGAGATAGACAGACAGAAAGAGAGAAGAGGCATTGTGCATGACTTGAAGACTGTTCCGCCCTCTCTCTCTCTCTCTCTCTCTCTCTCTCTCTCTCTCTCTCTCTCTCTCTCTCTCTCTCTCTCTCTCTCTCTCTCTCTCTCTCTCTCTCTCAGTCTGATGGCTGTAGCCGCTCTGTCCACACTGTGCTGCGCTGTGGAGGCTGTAACTGACCATCACCGCTACAACTGAGCGGGTTTTTTTCTTCTCGCGGAGGTTGAACGAAGTGAAATGACCTTTCTCTCTCCCTCTGCCTCTGGATGGATACGCGCTGTGGTTGAGAGGTGACATCGCTGACGGTGGAAGCTGGACGTGAGTACGTCGTTGTTGCCTTTCAGTCTCTTCTCTTCACTGTTTTTCTTCAAACGCAGAGAGGAAGAAGTGCAAGTGAAACCGGCACCTGCTACAGAGAGATAGAACTCTGCTCCGTGTACGTTTTGGGAATGTGCGCGTAAACGTGTATGTTTAGACTCATTACTCACCTAGGACACGCACTTAAGAGGTGGATTAAACAGTTATTTTAACAAAGAACAACAATTAGACTGATGTTAATATAGTACAAAATATATCATATAATGTGAGCTTTCATTTTTAAATCTTGCACGATTTGTCATAGTAATATTCTATCTGACCGAATACCTTAACAGATTATAAAGAATAAATCTGCCGTTTTTAATATTATATATATATATGTCACTGCAGGAATATGAAAGTGACGAAAAAAGTAGTCCCTAAATCTGTCTGTCTCTCTCTCTCTCCATCCATCCATCTATCCATCTGCCTGTCTGTCTATCGATCCATCTATCCATCTATCCGTCTATCTATATATCCATCCATCCATCTGTCTATCCATCTGTCTATCCATCTGTCTATCTATCTATTTCGTTTTTCAGTCGTGAGTATTTTTCCTGGCGGTCGGATTATTAGGTCAGTGTGTCAGAGTATTCACATCCCATTACATTCAGTCACACGTTGCTTCAGTGTTTATGGTCTGGATAAAACACACCACAGTAAGTGAACAGAAGTTCTCTCACTATTCATAATAAACTGGTCAGAGGGGTTTTATCAAAGAAAAAGACAGAGCATGCTGTGCGAGAACATCTCTGCTCTTCCCCTTGCATCTGAACTCGCTTACACTCTTCACACAGCAGGCTGGTTTTTTTTGCTTCCATTAACTTGTTGCAAAAGCAAGTCAAATTGCATTAGCAAGTGGATGAGGGGATGAGCTGGAAGCGCTGATGGTACAGTACAGTTGGGCACTTGTGTGTCTGCCACAGCTCCAGGGGTTTTGACTGCAGACAATTAATAAATGATGAGACTGTACAACTAAATCAGCCGCCTGTGTCACCGGACCCCCTCCTACGTTATCTCGCTCTGTGCAGGGGACCAGGGAAAAGGTTATTTTCGATGAGAGCAGAGCCAGCTTTGGTGCTGTGCAGAACGCTTTAGAACGTAGTTTGTTACGTGTTGAACCAAGCTGGAAGGCTTCCACATTAAATCACCGTCAAATTTGAAGGAGACAGCTTGCGTCAGTTCGGGTCGTAGCTCATTCACTGCCCATCTTGGGCTTGTTGGATAATTCAACCCGATAATTTATCATCTTTCAATCGAATCACATCGTGATGAAATCACACGTCGAGATGTTGTGATGCACACTTACATCATCAAAATGTATACGCTCATACTGACTCAAATTACTAAAAAAAAAAGGATTATTTTGCACTTGAGTTTGTAGTTCTTAAGTCAAGTATTTAATTCACACAGGAGTATATAAAACCACGCGTTATTTCATATAATTTACTTATTGATTTACCAGAACACATTGAGATATGAAATTACTTATATCGCGATGGAAGCATTTGACAAACACAATGTGGTGACGATCCAGTTGTTGTTTTTGTCCTGCCATTGCAGTTGTGCTGCATTCACTTGCTAAATGCTGCACGGATATGAAGCCAAACAACTCCAGGGTGAAGATAAATGGAGTTTGACCAAATCAAATTGAGGATTCATGCTCACTGAGATGGATTGCCTCGCGGCACGGAAGTTGATTTCCATGCTGTACGAGCATGAACGGCAGCCACTTGCTTCTTCTTATTGTTGAGGAATTCTGCTTTTGATGCAGATATTACACAAATGAGTACACTATGTGATTTTTCCGTCAAACAGTGGAGCAGACGAGGCAGGCAGAGAGACAGACAGAGGGAGACTGTGATCTCCTGAAAAGCATCGCGCTTCATTGAGCTGCAGGGAAATGCTTCCGCAGACCTTAATGACGTGTTTTAGTAAACAGCCGGCACAATGAATCCTCTGTTCCTCCTACAGAATTCATCCTCTCAACGCCAACAGTTGTAATATTAAAAATCACTATTCTCTGCTTCTCTAAGTCTGCACTTTCCCCCTCCTTTTCTCCTCCCTCCCTCCCTCCCTGTCTTTTTATTGTGTAGGGCGTAGAGTCAGTTTCTCCTCTTCTTTTCTCTCTTTTGTTTCCCACTCTCTTTGTGTCCTCCTCCCTCCTCCCTCTCGTTCCTGTTGCTGTGTGTTTCGTGGGATTACAATTCTCAGTTTTGAATTTGCCTCGCTGGCTGCAAAAAGACAAGATATATATATAGAAATACAGCAATAACTGTCTTCATCTGTTTATCTGTTCCTGTATTTCATTTATAACAACATTACAAGTAACCCATCCTCTCCTCCTCCTCCATCCTCTCGCACTGAACTATTTCCAACCTCGTCGGAAAGATAATCTGTGCGCCCCGACCTTGAAGGCAGAAGGATGACTGTGGTTTGCTAAGAGCCTCAGTTTTACTTATTGGTTCCTTTTACCAACTCCCCAACCAATCTCAACCCCCCCACCCAGATGTCTCTCTCTCCTCTCCCCCGTTGTTCACCGTCTCCCTCAGAAGTCATACGGCGGTGCAACCTTTCAAAGAATGATTTCTCCCTGTGGTGAAGTTGGGTGTGAGTTTATTCGGGGACAGCACATTTGGTTGAGAAGTGCACAAATGTGAGCATGGATGGACTAAAACAGACTTTTAAGTCTTTCTTTCAATTCGTTTTTAGCCACCTAGCTCTGGGGACGGCAATGACGGTCGGTCCAGACTCAAACACCTCAACATCCTTTGGATGGATTGCCACTTACAGGATGAATCCTCAGGACTTTGGTGATCTCATGACATTGCTTTTTTTCCAGCAGATCAAAGTTTTGATAAAGTAAAGGAAAGAAAAGAAAGGAGAGGAAGAGGTTGAGAGGAGGGCGACAGGAGACATGATGGATGGAGCGGAGAGGACAGGAAGATTAAAAAAAGGAGCTTCAGAGGAGGGTGAATGTGAAACACAGGGCAGTGATGGTGTAATTGCTCTCCAGAGGAGTTCTGATAAACTGCACTTAAGAGCCTCTGTGGTTAAGTAATCACTGTGATTAGAGGCCAGAACGGCTCCAGTGGTGCTGTAGAGAACAAAGCTAACAGCTAACCTGGAGCATCGACACCCACCGTGCTACTTCATCACATTATACTGTAACATAACATAACATAGCACAACATAGCATAGCACAACATAGCATAACGTAGCAACACACTGTAGTCGTGCAAAAAAAACGCAGGTTTTTGAAATATTGTGAAAAGAGGATTTCCACCAAATGGATGTTGCTTTACAGGATTTAGGGACAGATCGTGTTTTTGTTGTTTTTTCTGAATTGTTTGACTTCCTTTGTGTAATGTATGGGGCCCTAGCTGGCAGTTGACAGTAACGTCATAATGCCTCTATGCAAATTTTGCAAAAAAATTGAATACCTATTCATGTAGCAGTACAATTGATTCAGCCAAACAGCGAACGGTCAGTGAAATTACAAATCTGCCCTGTCCTTTTTGTTTCATGCTTCACACAAGCTGCAGTTTATATTGACATATGAAGTGATTTTTTTCATCTGATATCGTACTTAATAAGATACGTACGTTCCAAGTTCAGAGGATCTCTATGATTGAGGGATTGCCTCCACACGGCTCTCATCGTGGAGACGTCTGAGCCGGCTGCTAGCAGCTAACGGTGCAAACAGTGCAAACGACAGCAACAGCGCTGACAGAGCTAACAATGTTAACCGTGGGGGGGGGAGTGACTAACCGATCATTAACAGCTGTGTGCGGGGCTAAAAGGTGCTGTTCTTTCTCACTCTCTTTTAACAACTAGCAAGCAGTCTAAGAAAGCGAAAGAAGAAACCGCATTCTATCGACTTCCTCGTCTCTGTTTCAGCACTACGGACAGCGCCGCACCTACACGTCTACAACACGTTAACTACTAATATCGTTTAGCTTGTGAAAAGTACACATTTTTTTTAAAAAGCACAGAAACAGTTCAGGCTTTTATTCTTAAGAACATAATATCTGACTCTAAAAGTGACCATGGAAAGTTGATCTGCACTTTTCCCTTATTGTCGTGGTTTTCACGAAAGAAAACAACTGAGACTCCATGCAATGCTAAAACCAGACAAAGGAAGCACAATCTCAAGCTACTGTAACTGTGCAATAGTGAATGTTTAAGTGTTAGCACACAATGCTGGAGTAGTCGATCCACCAGGGAAGTTATCAACTTGACCAACAGATTAATCTCCCTAAATGAATGAATGAACAAAATGAACACACACGTTGGGGTGATGGGACGGATAAATGGATCATTGTTGTCCAGTTCACAGAGAGAAACGTCAGCGGCTCGCCTAATTGGATAATTGTTCCGGAGACGCAGAGAGGTGTCGCGATTCTGGTCTCTTAATTAGAGGGATGACTCATAGGCGATCGCTGGTGACAATGGTTTGAGTCACACCCACCCGCACACACACACACACACACACACACACACACACACACACACAGCAGAGCCCTGTGGTGAATGAAGCTAGCTACACGCTTAATTGGAGGTCTCTGAGCAGAGTGGTGTTTTTGTGCCGGTGTGTTTAATCGTGGGCGACTCTGCTTCTGTTCTCCAGTGACGAGAGCTCATTTGCATCGGCAACGAAGCCTCCTGCCAACCTGCGCTTCGTTTGTTGTCATGGCGAAAAGACAATTACATGTTTCCCAAAAGTCAATCTCTTCACATCAAAACAGAAATACAGGTTAACTATGAACTTATCTGTTTGACTTTTGCTGTGTTTTTACTTCGACTGATTCCATGTGTGCTATTCTATTCTATTCTATTCTATTCTATTCTTTAAAGAGCTTTTAACTTGCCAGACATCAGCGAGGTGACGTTTCAGTGCTCCATCACTTCATCCATGAACTGACTCATGATGAGAAAATGATTAGCTCCTTTTAATTTGTGTGAAAGAAGAATTGTAAGTATTCAATTAGTATCATTATGAGTTTTTGTTTAAGAATGAATGTAGGTGATTATCAGGCTGTGCGTCTCTGGACGTTTCGGATAATTTCATCCTTTTTGAAATTAATTAAAAACTGGAATTACCACCTCGCGGTTGTATAACTAGTTCGAACCAGTCAAGTTGCAGTTTACATCCACGTCTGTTCAAAATGACATCATGTACACGTGAAATCTCATATTATGGCCAGAAACGGGTTTTGGAGGTCACGGTGAAGTTCATCCTTCAGTCCGAGTGGATGTTTGTGTCAAATTTGAATAAAGTCCCTCCAGATGATCCGGAAAGACGGACATCCTGAAAACGTACTGCATCCGGCCACGGCTTTCACCTGCGCAGAGGTGTAAAAAAAACATCAATCATCCAAACATAATGGTGTTATTGCTCTGATTGCTTCTGTCTTTTAGCTAATGCCTCACGTTAGACTCGTGTTATCGGCAATATTCCACACCAAAAAAAAGCAACAACATGCATACTGCATAATTGTGTGTTATGTGGTTGTATAAATGTTATTGATGGCGCTGCTAGATTGCTACTAGACCACCCTGTTATTACAGGTGCATGCAGGAGAGCAAGCAGCTTTGTACCGCAGTGAAAGGTTTGTTTTTGAAAGGCTAAATATAATATATTTCGTTCGATAAAAACATGCTGTCGATTTTGGAAATGACTACTTTCATCCTTTGTCCATACATTTTGACTTGTGGACTATTAATAGATATAGATAATCACAGAGACGAGGACACAGTGCAGCACCACACGCTCAACGTTATGAGTGAAGCTTCGACCCTTCAAACGCTTGTGTACAGTCCTACTTGGTCCTTTCCACAGCAGGAAAGATGTCCGCTCTCATTAGCAACAACAATGCTGAAGTATTTATTTGGCGATTCTTTGGTTTTCAACCAAACGACAGCCAGAGAACGTGAGCAGTGATTCCTAAGCTGTGCGCTTAACGGCTCCCATCTTAAAACTCACACATGAGCAGTCAACCCTCAAACCTGAAGGAAACAAGATATAAAGGTAACAGTCGACAGTGGTGAGACTGTACGAGGGCAGTCACTACCAGTTCATTGATTTCATCTCAGCATGCCCATTTGTAAAACAGCGCTACACAATGTGACAACTTATGGAAGATATTTATTTCTATGTGCGTCACTCCCCTTCAGCTTTTTTTTGTTCTTCTTAAAGAAACACTGGCCAGTAGGGGAATTTCGGCAGAACTCAGTTTGTTGGTGCACTTCTTCAAGTGGAAAAATGGATCCTGGTATCAACAAACCGTGAAAGCCTTCCCAGAACACTGCAGTGAGTCTCTGTAATGCAATGCAACGCAGCAGGTCTTTTGTGTGTTGATGAAACGATACGGCCGACGGCCTGCAGACGGGGAGGACGAGATTTAAACAATCGGGAGGGTAAAAGAAAAGGTGTGTGTGTGTGTGTGGGGGGGGGGGGGGGGTTACAGTAATCAGAAGTGTGTGTGATAGACTCTCTCTCTCTTATTCTCGTTTGTGTAACTGCTGACAGTGTGACGCTCTAAATGCACCCAGGACGTGATGAGGTCACCGCTGTCTGTCTGTAAACACTGTGAGCCATGTCAGACACACACACACACACACACACACACACACACACACACACACACACTCAGATGTGCGGAGACAGTAGCAGCACCTGCGGCCAACAGAGGGTCGATCTCCCTCTTTCTCTCCCTCGCTCTCTGTTTGTCTTCCTTCTTTCTCTCCCATTAAACCTCTCTCACCATCTCTCGATCCACTTTCCTTTCCTTCTTTTGTCTGGATCTAAAATTACACACTCTGCATCCATTTGGCTCTCCTCCTTTTTCCGTCTCTTACATTATCACCACTCTCTTTACACTTCACTCATCTCCCTCGTTTTCAATCTCTTTCACCCCCCCATTCCTCTCTTTACTTTTCCTTGATCAATATTTTTCTTCTCATTGCTCCGTCTCTTATTTCTCCCTCCCATCTCTCTCTCACCCAAATAACACTCGGTACTGTGTTGCGTTGCTAAAAAGACGTTACTCTACCTTACATGTTGGCATATGATGAAGTGGTTGCTGTACATTTCTTTCTCTTTGGCCTCATCTGGTTGGTCCAGACTGTATGAGGGCTGTGCTGAGCTCTTTCCATTTTCAATCTTGCTCTCTTACTTCTTCCTCACCGGTTGCTGGTTTGAATCTAAAAGCAAGAAAAAAAAGGATGAAGAAGTCATTAAGACGGGTCGAAGAAATAAAACAAATGGATATGCACGCACGTGATTTGAGTTTCAAGGCTCCTCCTCAGACACTCTGATGGATTCCAAAAGGGAAAGATCTTCAACAGAAGACGAGCAGGTTCAACGGATGAGCCGCTGCCCTCTTGAGTCAACACCTCACTGACGTTAATGAGGCTACTCTTTGTCTTCTTGGTGTGCAGGCGTAGAGCTTTGGGTTCGAGACGTCTGATGATGTTGGCTACTCAAAGTGCTGTTTGAAGGAGAAGCCATCCCTCTGGATTTCAATTCAACATGCTTAATAATGTTCATAAAATCTAGAAAACAGCCTACAACAGCGGTTCCCAAACTTTTTAGGCCGCGCACCCCCTTCTACATCCCGACCGGGTTCGCGCACCCCCAACCCCCCCCCCCCCCTTAATAAAAAAAAGAAAAAAAGAAGCAACAGAGCCTTTTAAGCCTTCATAGCCGCATAAGAATCGGACCAATGAGAGAACAGTTTGCTCGCGCGTGGCATTTGTTTACAAGATTTAGTCCGCTGTTAAATGTTGCAGTGTGAACACAAACCGAACAAAGGAGCAACTGCAACATTGCAAACGAACTGAAGGTGTGAAAACGCCCTGAAACACTGCAACAAAGTTTCAATAACTTTCAGTGACACAAGGCGTCACTTTTAAAGAGCAATACGGATGCGAGCACACACGCACAGGCTCAGAGGCAGATTATCACATTTAATTTACAATTAATGAGCGACTAATGAAGCCAGGATGTCTTCGGACAAAGCATCGATGCGGCGCGACACAGTGTTGTTGGACACCGGGATCATGTCCAACTCTTTTGCTTCTTTCTCCCCAATCATACATTCCACCATCTCTCTGGCAGCTGGCGAGCTCACGTCTTCGGCGATTGTGTGCGGTAGCCCCTTTCTCACTATTCTGTAACCAGATATGAAGCCCGTAGTGCGTCATTTATAGACCCAACACATGAATGAGACTCCAGTTGTTTTTGGCTGTTTTGTAACTCCTCCAATTTCGATATAAACAATGTAAGGGGCTTTTGACTTGCACTGGCATGCTTGGTGTTCAGGTGGCGACGTAAATAAGAGCTTCAGACTGTTAGCCAGAACCTCACTGCACACCACGCACTGTGGCTTTGGGCAATCTGCGTTGCCAATCCAAGTGAAGCCCAGACACAGATACTTTTAATCATATTTCCTCTTTTTTTCCCCAGTCTGATGCTCACCCTCGTTTCCTCTTGACCTTGACTAGACCACTAGACCACTAGACCACCTTGACTCCGCGATGGGCCGATGTGCTCCCCATTTGTCTGTGCTATCCCTTCCTCCTTTCCGGTCTCCTCCGTCTCATCTTCCTCTGACTCTGGCTCGATTTCTTCTCCCGGTCTCTCCCCAACGCACCTCTCCGTTCCCCTCGCCTCCGATTCCTCTCTCTCTCTCTGTCCCTCTCCTCTTTTACGACTAATAGCTTCAGATGTCCCACCTGACAGTTTTTAAATTAAAATTACATTTTTTTTTTTATATTTAATATTATTACACCATCAGACCGCCATTACACTTTTCCTCTCGCGCACCCCCTAGAGGCAGCTCGCGCACCCCCAGGGGTGCGCACACCCCACTTTGGGAATCCCTGGCCTACAACAATTAACGATTGACCCTTACTTTGTGTGTGTGTGTGTGTGTTTGTGAGAGACTTTTGAAGCGTGTGTGGATGTTGTTTGTGTGTTTGCGTGTGTTTTTCTCTCTCTGTCAGTCTCTTCCCCTCTCTCTCCCAACAGTCTCTACTCAGGTCTGCACCTGTCGGCTGTTTTAGTAACGTAGTATTGAACATGATTCGTTGAAACTTCAAACATCTCTGAGGATATAAATGGGGTTGTTGCAGCGGCAAGAAGAAATACTATACCTGTATGTGTGTGTGTGTGTGTGTGCGCGCATCTCTACACCTCTGTGTGCATGATTGTGAATGTCAGATACATTGCGCTGCCATATGGATGAATAATGTGCAAAATGTCTGACATGATCACTGTCCCGTGCAAAGAGCGGCAACATTATTACTATCTGCAGAGTTTAGTCTGGATTTTTAACAAATAATTTCCTGTTTACGCGTCCAGAAGCCGAATGAATGTGAGTCCAATCAAAATGCTCCCCTGAGTCCACCAGCTCGTTGCTAACTTTGCCTCTCTGCCATTTGGTGCTGAGCAGGTAGCGTACAGTGTGTTAATCAGAGCTGAAAACAGCTCCATGTTGGGGCGGATAGATTATCAGTCCACCTTTATATATCAATATATCAACCCTCAATGATATAAACAGATAAAACACTTCAGTACAAACTAAGTGCAAATACATGGTAAAAAGACAAATGTGAAAGAAAATCAATAAACGTACACATGGACAGACAGAGAGACACGTTTTCTACTAAAGGCCGTCATTAAACACCATAAAGGTCTGAGATGCTAGAATTAAATGGAATGGAATTGCTGAAGGGAAACCAGCTGCAGCTGGTGTTCTGTTGAAAACCTCATTGGAGTCGAAATTTAGATTAACTTTTAACTCCGGAGGCTCTGCATGCTCGCCTCCAAACAAGACAAGAGAAACCCACACAGGCAAGTCCAGACACGTACCGGACCACATATAAAACATCTAACACGAACGAAAGCCAAATCGAATGAGGTCAAATTAAAATGAAAGATTGTCTGTTTTGTGTACCACTAGTACTCCAAGGGATCAATTCTGTTACATCTCAGGGAATGGATATGAATAAACATTGAGGTAAATATTGTCATCGGATCCAGAGGAGTACTGTAGCCGCTGTCAGCAAAAATGAAATTGTCCCGTACGTGAATCTGTATCCGAACCTATTGTTCCATCATGCAGTGTGTTGTTGTTGAAGGGATCGTGTTTCAAAAGCAACGTAAATAAAGCCTGTTATATATTTTTATATATATATATATATATATATATATATATATAAATATATATATATATATAAATATATATACATATATATATATATATATAAATATATAACAGGCTTATATATTTATATATATATATATATATATATATATATATATATATATATATATATTTAAAGGACCCAAGAGCTGTAAAAGTCACTCAACACAACTTTAAATCGTGTTTTGGTGAGCACCGGTCAAGTTTTCAAGGATTTATTATTGTTGGACTGACAGCTGGACGGCATGCAGACGGAGAGCACGTTTTTATGAACGGCCATTCATTTAACAAGTCTAGTCTATTGATGCACATATTGCATGTTGATTCATGTACAGTTCATGGTAGACATATGAGATATGTCGATGCCGTTTGGGTTTCCCGAGCATTCTCTGGACATGTTTACAGCGCATTGAGAGCACACAGGACTTCTGTCCAGAAGGAGAAGCTCACCTAGTTTTGAACATTATGAAAGACTTGGATACCAACTGATTTCTTTTTGATATGGGCAAATATCAAAACTCCACCCATTTTAATAAGAAGGTGGTTGAAGCAAAGAAAAGAGGGTAAGTATAATCTATGCTCCGCAAGAATGTTTCGCCGAGTCAGTTTTAATTTGCTGTAACTTATTTTTTGTCCAGCTCGGTTGATTTGTTGAGCGCTCCTGATTTAACCTCACTGCTCGGGGGCCTGACTGACCGTCAGCTATGTGCCTCAACCAGGCTGACAGAGAAGCCTGTTTGTTATTAATGACATTCATAAGATGCTGAATAATACTGAGAGGCATGTTGGTTTACAAAAGCCTTCTCTATTCTGCCAAGAAGAGACTTTCAGTGTTCCTCTTTTTGGTGCATGTTTTATTTTAGTGCCCATGATCCTGTGACCAACTGCATAAACAAGTTGCACCATGAGACAAATGCACGCACATCTATAACAACATGATTCTATCATTTAGGTCAGCGACACAATAACCTTAATTGTGTATATTTTCTGTCCTGTACTTTTCTCGTCGACTGAGTGATTTTAGATTGGATTCAGCTTTATTGTCATTGTAAAGGTACTGAGTCATTTTATAACTCAGCTGAGTTGACGTTATGTATTTTGCACTGCAGTGGTGCATGGGTAGTAGCGCATCACCGCCAGTGTTATTTATCGTGTTTTTGTCGTGTCTAATGCAACAGCAGCCAGTGCAAGAGTTCACAATAACCATCACGATACAAACACCATCAACTGTGACGACCACAGAAAAGAGACCAAAACAATGTGTTTTTTGATGGTTGGTCTACCAGAGCATGACCGATAATACTGATCAGATTTTGTTTGGTTTTCATCACAGCTGTTTCCTCCTTTTGACCCTCGTCCTCCTTGAATCTTTGCTATATTTGGTCACATCTTGCTGATTGCCTGCACCTGTGTACTGTGTTTACAGAACCATATTAAAACATTTACGTTTGATACAGCTGATCGTATGAACGATCTTTTATAATCATATCTCTACAACAACAATTTCTAAATGTAACTTGGAGCCCTCGTGCTTCTCATCCACATAAATTTACTTCTTGTCCAATATTTCTTGTACATCAATTGGTTCGATCAATAAAATAGTTTTTTTTTTATCACGGTTCAGTTTATTCGTACCACACGTATTGGACCACGTTCGGGTAGCCACTCTTTCTTATTTCTATTACAAATATTCAAGATCAAATGGTCATTTTTGATCTGAAAGAAGTTGTGTTTTGTATTCGTATTTTTGACAGATATGTAACCCACTTCAGCTGGAGTTCAAAGAGGAAAAACAGTTTTAACACTTCAACCCTCTGTGCCCTCATGTCACTCGACACCACTAACCAGAGTAGAAGAGACCAATCAGACGAGAGGAGACAAAACAGGAAGCAGCCACATCCTGGCAGCAGACCGGTGTTGGCAAACGCACACTCGTGCGCACATACCCATTTCTTCTTTTAAACTATTGAGGTCTCTCATTGACATGAAACTTTCCATGGCCCCTAACTCTAACCCTTTTACACAAAATGACTAAACCAACTGCTGCTAAGTCTCACCTAAAGCCCAGAACCACGTGATGACCCTCACACAGACCACAAGTCAACACTTTATAAAAATGTCTTCAACACAACGTCTGGTTGTTATTATCAGTAATTACATTTAAACCTAAATGAATCAATAAAACTATTTCTTCAGCGCTCACTCTTCCTTTTTGGCCCTGGTTGGTTCATACACCAACATTTAAATTCCACTGAATGCTTTGTTTCATTTGTATTCGTTCTAATTGTTCCCAGATATTATAAACAAATGCAGAGCATCATTTTCAACATTAGTCCCACCTAATGGGTTCAATCATTTTTTATGTTTTTTAATAATGTTGTCATGGATTATTGTGTTATACCAATTCAGGTTGGGCTGCTATGTAGGTGTTGTATTTACTTTTGTGTTTGTGTGTCTGCATATCGGTGGGTAGACATTCTAGTTAACTGCTGTCTACACACCCACACATACCACTCGACTCGACAGAAATTCAGACAATCATATGTATGCTCCCTCTCTGTCCCTCTGACACACACACACACACACACACACATATACACACAAACAAATCCAGATCTCCGGTGGGATTACTCTGGTAGGCAGCGCCTCAGAAATGAGTGGAGGTTTTCTGCAGCCCGTCATTAAAACTGCTGACACCTCCACATCCAAACCTCCACTGAATACCATTCGTCTGAGGTGCAGTGCAGCAGCCGAGGACAAACCGCCATGTCCCACCGACATGGTGCAAAACACTTCAGACATCCACTGCACAAGTAAGACAGCGAGCAAACGCACGGCTTGTTATGATCCGTTCTAACTCCTGAATCTGCAAACACGGCAGCTCGGTCAGTGGCCATACGCTTCCAATTCTGACGCTCGAGGTACCCCTCTAGCATCAGTTTCAGACTCAAGGAGACAAGTTCCAGCTCATTACATGCATAAGTCACTTTTCAAAATGAACTTCCAACATAGCTTTACTTATATTTAGCTTTACTTATATTTAGGGTTACTTATATTTAGGGTTACTTACGCGACAAAACTCCTCGGTCAGGGTTTCGGAGAAGATAGTAGTTTGGGTTAAATAAATATGTTTGTTACGTAAAAATAACTACGCTGGTTACGCAACTGGCATTAGTAAATGTCATGGGGGTGGTGGACCCAAAAGCAGACATGACCAGGGATCTTGAGGGAAAACAAAAGGGTTTAATTGTTAAACAACAAAACTACAGTTGAAAAACTATACGTTGACTTGGTTTCACAGGGGACACACAGAGTGGTCTCCTGGGTGAAAGTCCTGTGTTTGTTTGACCTGTTTACCCGTTAATGTGTACTACGTCCATGGCTTTGACTAATACGAACACAGATGGGTTTACATTGGAGTTAGTTGAAAGCCTGGTGCGTCCCATACGGACGCTCAAGGGTGCCTCGTCGACCCAGAGGGGCACTAACCAAGTATTCGGTATTTGACACATTGGGGGAGAGACCGGGTTGCAAGATCAGTTGTGACTTTTTTTTTATGGGAATCAAAGATCAGCTGCTTTTGATAAGAAAATAACAATGTATGCAATTTGTAAAGATGGAAATTGCCTTCCCCACAGAAGTCACAGGACCACAAAGAAAACACGAGCACGCCCGTGAAAACATATGGTCAGAATTTAGTGGTTGAAGATGGACTGTTTGGGGACACTGAGAGTAGAATTACACAATCCTCTTTTGTTCCAGCTGTGGGAAAGAAGTTCAAACTAAACTTAGTGGTACAAATTGAATTTGCATTCGTCAATGTGCAATGCAAATTCTTTACTTCATCGGCCCGGGGAACAAAACAACACCAAATGCTGACATTGTGGCCAAATGGATGAAAAAATCACCGTCTGGAAAACAAAACTTGCCGTGTCATCCAACACCCTTTCAGGTACACGACAACAACACAGGTGCTCATGTCCTGTGTATTGGCTGCTGCAGAAAGTAAATAAGTTAGTCATCCACACACACACACACACACACACACACACATACACACAAAGTGCCTCATTCATTTCTCTCCAGAAGTACAGTAACAAGCTCTGGTGATCTGATCAAAGCCAAATTAGGATTTGGCCAATAAAGCACGATGCGGGAAACGTCACAGGAAAATGTGACACTTTTATTGAAGTCATTAATTTTCCCTGCGGGGCATCAGGTCGGGCTTTGAAACATGGACGGCTGCACGGCCACCCGAGCATGAAATTAACAGCCAGGATTAACTACCTGCAGCCTTTGACTTTCCCTCTGCCTCAGGCACTGGACTGCTATTGTCTTTCCTGTTCAGTTTCTGTTTCCCTCAACTCACTTCTTTCCCTGCATTACACTCGTGGTTTCTTTTCCTCCTACGTGCAGATTACTCTCTCAGTGTACCAGATGGTCAGAGTGTCAAGTACAGACAAGCTGGATGCATTAGGAGGTTACGGGTTAGTAAATGAGCCTCTGCAAAGGGCCTTTGTAGATGCACCGTAAGCTTTCGCCAAAACGGAACATATTGAGGCTGCGGCAGCTACGATGCCATGTGGAGACATTCCGGTTCATAGTTGCCGTCTTAGCCCTAAGCTAATAAAGGTTGCTGATAAGGAAGACAATGAGGGTATGCATTGTCTCCTTTTCAGTAACACTAGGCAGAGCTCTTAAATCCCACAAAACAGAATGTAGCAGGAATGCAATTCCAATGTGACTTGGAGGAGAAAGATGACATAATAACGAAACAGGAAGTGCATTTTAGAGCAGGTTATAGAAATGTCTCGATGACCTCAAGAACTTTCGTCTTCAGCTCTTGTGATTTCCCCCACTTGGTGCTGCAAGGATTATAGGTCAGGTTGACAGTGTGTTTGTGTGTATAAAAAAAACAATTGACCCAACTTGTCAAATACCGAATACTTTGTCAGTGCCCCTTGACGTCTGATACCGGCCAACGTGTAGGGCGAGCAGTAAGGGAGACTTTCACCCAGGATACCGCTGTTTGTGTCCTGTCTGGAAACAAATTTTACCTCAGTTTTCTTACGTAACAACCAAGTGCTTTTGTTGCGTTCGTAAAACCCATGTTGGACTTTTATTTTGAAAAGACACTGCATGCATGACGAGCTGAAACTGTATGTTTCCTGTGAACACGAGTTGACGTTGTAACACGTTGCCGAAACTGACATTTGATTTCCTCCTTGGGACAACAAATCATCCCGACACACCCAACCAGCTTTGCATTTGTTGTCAACCAACATTTGCATCTGTTTCACTCAATGAATATTTTAAGCCCAAACTGTAAACCGGAATGTGTTTGTCATGTAGGTACTTCAAGCCTCCAATTTCTGTATTTGCATTGTAAAAATGTGTGGGGTCCAGCCTGGGGATTGACTTTTGCATTTTAGTTGAAACCTTTTTATGGTTTATAGGTTATTTTCTCTACTTTGTTATGAAGAGTGAATAAACACTGTACTTTACTACTAACGAGTATAGATTTCCATTACAGTTTGTTTTTTTTAAAAGGTAAAAAAACGTCAGAAGAAATGAGAGGAGACATTAAAAGGAAAAGATGTTCCCGTAATAAAGTCTGGCGAATTGTTGGCTGATTCTCTACACAAAGGATCAAAGCTCCTGTTATTGTGTGCAGTACATCTTGTATGAATAACCAATTCCTTATCAGGCTGTCTTTGTTCCTTTTTATGACTTTGTGTTACTGTAAACGGGCTGCTAGTCAGAAGTGGATGTAAATGGAGCTGGTTTATTGAGTTTAGGCTTCCTGGAGCCCGATGAAAGAGGGGCTAACTCTTGAGTGTCTGCTGTATATTGTAGAGTGATATGAAGTCTGCAGTAAGTTACCCAGCCTGGCACAGCACCTTCAATTCCTGAAATATTTCTCACAGTTATTCATGTGACGAAGCAGCAAGGAACACTTTCGGGCTCTGAACAAAGGCAAATATGAATCTGGAAAGTCTTGGAATAGTTCGTGAAATTCAAATCTGTACTGAAGTTAGATCTACAAAGACAGTTAAGGAAGGAAATGGTCTGGAGTTTTGTTTTCATACCTGTCTTTCTTTTCAGCCATAGCTTTTGTAGTGGGGGAAAAAGGTCTGGAAGTTCAAAGTCAGCTGTTTTGTGATACAATCTGTCACAGCAGCTGCTACTTGAGAACTGTGTGTGGAAGCAGGAACTCAAGCCCCAAACAGCGCTCACACTGCAACACATCACGCAAAATACATTTCCCACAGCTCATGTGTGTGTTTGCTGCCATCTTTATATTTACTTTCTGTCCTCGGTGCCTCGTTCAGTCCTCCCTTTTCCATTCATGTTCCCGTTTACAGTGGAGACTGATGGAAGGCGTAACATTACTTGAGCCTTGTGATTTCTGCGATTTGAAAAACAAGGATGGAATAAAGGAATTTGATGATGGAAATGGAATCAGCTGTAAAATGCAGACTGTTGTGGAACTTGCCAACATGTGGATGCAGTTTATGAAAGTCAGGGTTTTCCCTACAGCATTATGAGCATTATGTTTCACGGCACCGAAGCAAACACATTCTCACGCCCTACTCGGCCGACTCATCTTGTCTAACATGTATTGCGGTGACGGTCTCCGTGTTCGGGCTGCGCCATATCGGCAACACATCCTGTCCTGACGATTATTTTCACTGATATTGTAGTTGTGAGACATGACTGCCTTCATGTAATCCTTAACTTTCTCACTGGTGACCTGTTCTGGAGAAACTGACTCACTCACTTTCTTTTGTTGATGTCCACTGAATAGAGCTCAGTGGTAATATGAACGGTTATTATTTCATCTCCTGGTGTTCCACTTGACGTAGATTGCAAAATGACAGCATCTTTAACGTTAACACAGATCCCTCCATAGAGTTTTAATTTCTATCAAAGCATATACGGCCAGTTGAGCAGTTACTAGGGACGGCTGAATCCGACCTAACACACTAATACGAACAAGCCAAAACGAAAAACGTGGAGGTTTAGGATCTTGCATGAGCCCCATGGTTATCGAAATGCGTGTAAGTACATTGAGTACATTGAGCACCTCTAGAAACCAAATTCCTTGTGATTCTGTTCATTCATCACTTTCTTACTCCCACTTCCCCAAAATACCGACGCTTGGTCAATGGCCTTAAGCTTTAAACTTTGATGCTTTAGGTACCCCTCTAGTCAGTAGATGTGTCAGGGACGGCGTGTTTATTTGACACATCAAAGTGGGGAAGACAGACAGGAAAGATTGTGAGACAATACGACAGACACATCTTTAGAGCCTGTAACACGGTCCAGCCACCTTGCTGGGACCAGTGCAGGTCAATATGACACACAGCGTGTTTCACAATTTCCTGCTGAGATTTACAAATATGACACCGGTGAGACTGTATGACAGACATGTTGGTCCCTGCTGATGACATTTACCGACTGCACTTTGCTGAGTCACACTCTGCAGCGACATTGAAGTCAGATGCCACAGCAGTAGCATTTTACGGCTATGGTGTTTTCAAATACTGATTACCGTGCTGGAGGCTGAGCCTTTTTTAATAATACGGTCTGGTTGTTTGGTCCAGATATACCCAGTCATCTTAATCTAATCTGAAGTCACCGTCTGATGTGACTCACCTGTAAATGCATCAGGACTTTGATGGATTGCTGTAATAACTGTCACCGCACGTTGGTAACAACTGTCTGTCAGCACTTCCTACAGAGAATGTAAGCACGGTGCTGAGCAGATCGTGGAACCTGAAGCTAATTATATCAGCAAACTGTGAACTAAGTGAACTTAATTCTAACAATTACAGCATTGGTTGTTAAAATTCTTGAACCCAATTTTTAGAATCCAAAATTCTTATTATGTACATGTGATATAGCTATCGATAGATCGCACACTCAATCTGTGGTCATAACAGGACACCAATTAATACCAATGACCAGATTCCCATCATCCTCAGCTGCACTGTAAAGCTAACATGCTTAACAACACGACTTTACTGTCCCCTCACAGCAAGAAGGGCCCGGGTTCAATCTTCGATCCCTGGCAGTGGCGGCTGGTCAATAGAGGGCCATGGGGCATGGCCCCACCATGAGCCACACAAAAAAAAAGAAAAAGAAAAAGAAAAATTATAATAATCATAAATTATACAAATTGTCAATATTTGTGTTTTTGAACTATGGAATGTACCCAGTAATGTGTGTAAAATATGATATCTCTGCAAAATATATGCTTTTCCTGCTCGTGCTCTCTGTCTGTGTGCTCCTCTGCTCGTGCTCTCTGTCTGTGTGCACGACACTCTGAGAACGCGCAGCTTGGGGGGCCTGATCGTTTTGGCCCAAAAGAGACGGGTCTATGAAGCAGTTTAGCCAATTGCTGATTCAAGATATAAATGAGTGACATACAATTTAGCCAATCAGAGCCCTCAAATAGATTCAGCTTGGGGCCAGAACGATCTGGCCCACAGCTGCGCGTTCTCGTCAGGAGAAGTCTCTACAGGCGTGAGCACGACTCCTCCAAGACCCGTTTGAGAGGAGAACTTTGAGGAGATTCTGCAGCTAAAGAGCTGATATCAGATCAGCCTGACCTCACAATCAGACAGCAGACTCGCGGGAAAGGGAAGCAGTACATGCGAAGCTTCTGTACTAGCTGTACACCAGACAGGTTGTTGTTGTCTTTTGCTGTAATAGTTCTAGGGGGAATTACAGTCGGAACTGTTAAAGCAGAGCAGACTCCCACAAGCCCCGTAGGAGTTAAAAAATAACAAACCACAAGCATCAGCCATCTGGAGGCTTCTGTGTGCATGAACGAACAGTTGCTCAGCTGACTGAGGTGTAACTAAACCTATGACATTAGTTGCTACCACACCAAATACTCTCTGACGGTCTTAAATTCAAATTGCGCTTGAAAGATAGAGGTACAAGAGTGCACAGTACACACAAACACAGCGTGAATGGCAAGTTCAGGCTGACCCACTCACTGTGTCTGCACATTCTGTCATGGAGATGATGAGTCAACGTTCTCCCAACAAACCTCCCCTCTCCTCCTGCTGTGTTTATTGTTGCGGGGTTCGACAGGATGGTGCCGGGGCTTTTCCCACCACACTTATGGGAGCTGACACCGAGCCACCCTCCCTCCTGTTTACAAGTCATTATGACAGTCGGGGCCCTCTGGGACGCCCGGCTCAAACTCGGAGCCATGAGGACAGGAGACGCAGCCCAACTGTCGTCTCTGACGCTGTTGGCAACCCTACTGTTTCACATTAGATCGTCTCAAATTTCCTGAAACTTGACACGAATAAAAACCTGAAACGTCAGTTAGGTGGGAGCGACCAACTCAATTTTTGCAGTTTTAGTGAAAGGAGAAGATGGGTGAAATCCTGCAGCATGCTGCTTGGTAGAAAAGTGTCCTAAATGATGTCAATGGGTGGACAAAATATTAGAAACACCTCTCTGTATAACACAAAACATTTCAACAACACCACAAACTGAAGTCTCCGTAATGACCATAAAAATAATAAAATAAGCATCTCTCTGAAACAGTTTCAACAAAAATTGAACACAGTAACATTCATGACAGTAGGATTTATGGATTTATTGAACTGCATTAAGTTTAGCTTGGAGGATCCGGTAAACTGGCAATTGAGTGTATAAAATTAGCTAAGAATGTCACGTTGTAAGAAATGTTGAAGTCAATACCAATACCAGTGAAATACTCGATACCCAATTGGATAGCACAATAAAATACAAAAACAATACAATAAATCCCATGTAGTCCCGCACACAGTCCTTTATTACCTTTTGCATACTGCAAATGTATTATTAATCCCTGATGATCCGCCTCAAGTTTCTCACCAAAAACTAAATTTTTCTTTACATTTAAACATATCATTTTTAAATTACCTGTGACCAATACTCCTTTTCACTGAATAGAGCTTGAACGTTTCATAATGTAACTCAATGCAACTTCCGTACGTTGTTATGTCATGTTAACTGTATCTAATTCAACCTCATCTCTTATCTTTACTGCTGTATTTGATGCGGCCACATGGGGAGTCTGTTTTACAGCTGTTAAACTGATGTTTTCCACAAAGGCTGTGAGTAAAAGTGAAAAGAACAATAGTGACAAAGAATGAGGGACCAGAGCAGTGATTTCCACGCACAATCATTGATTTGACTGGTGCAAAACAAATCGCTATAAACTAAAGCAACTGTGTACTGTTTGTTTTCTGCTCTGCAGTTGTTGCACAGATCTCATGACAAACAAGTGTGGGACTTTAAGGAGGGTTCCATTATGGAACTGACTGTGTAGAAGTAATAGATGTATATACAACCACTAGGTTAGCGGAACAGATCTACCTGATGGAGGACCTGTTTGATGTGGACGAGCTTGTGCCTTGTTTCAAAGACGATGCACAGAGGATGGTAGGGCTTCACAAAGAGAGATACAACATAAACGTGGTGCTGATCATCGTGGCCTCATGGGAAGGTGTATAAATAGCATATGCATTGAAAGCTCTTGGCATGTCATTCAACGCTAAGGGGTTTATGTTGTGAAACGGCTTTTGGCGTGTCATTTAACACCATGTCCATAACGTGAAACAGTCAAGGTAATATTAAGACGACAAAACCATTTAAGTTTAGGTAGCAAATTTACTTAGGTTTGAAAAAACATAATTGTTGGGTTTGAAATACGTATGTAATCTGAGTAAAATACTTCAGTAAAAAAGTGTAACGGAAAGGAAGATAGATAGAGAAAGCATACGTAACATAATGAGTAAGCAAGATAAGATGTAAGCATCAATCATTCCTTATTTAATTGAGATCATTCACGAGTTACTGGTGACAGACACTGCTCAAATTTGATTGGCCAGACTGTCAGTCGGAAAGATATCCCATTGCAAATATCATATCAGATATGGGACGGGGCCAACTCCTCATCTCAGCGGCCTGTGAAGACAAAAACAACACAACAGCACTCAGGTGCGTGATTACATTAGTTCAGCTGCAGTCACACAGGCTTTGTCGTCGTATGCGATTCGTGGCTGTAAACGCCTCTAGTGTAGACATGGAGTTACTTCAGATGCACTATGCAACATAACAGGCAGATGCCTCCTTCTGTAGGCGTCCGTGGCTGGATGCTGAGGCTAACATCCACATCCACTCCTTTTCCCCCATCAGCCTATATGTCCCTGTTGTTCTGCAAGCATCTCTATGGAATACGAGGAACAGAGCAACACATTATCTCCTGTAAGCCTAATTTAATATTACTATTATTAAGCTTTTCTGGTCAAAAAACGGTCAGACCTGAACGCTCTGGTTTTACAAGCAGATAAACTAGAGATGTGGGTGGTGAACATGTGCCTTTGATGGATGCAGAAACAGGAGAACACATTGTTTTGTACAGTAGAATACATTTTGTACACAGATGCATCATGGCAGAGATTAGGTGGTTAGCTTCTACCCATCTATACTCAATTGAAAGTGTAGGTGAGTGGGAAGCCAGTGAGGGATCGGGTTTGTTTCAGTTTGTTCAGGCAGGGAGAGTTTGCACGAACAAGGGCTGGAGGTTATTGGCTATTGGAAGTTGCAAAAAAAGGGTATCTTTTTTTTCAATATTGCCAACTTCACTGCTTATAGTTACAGTTTGGCCGGGGCACATACATTTGCTTTACCTTATGGTACACAATTTGAGTGTACAAAAATGTACTTGCACAAAAGTGAACCATAATGTCTGCATTTATAGAACGCTTTTATACAGAGCACATTACAATTTGCCACCCATTCACACACACACACATACACACACACACACACACACACACACACACACACACACACACACACACACACACACACACACACACACACACACACACTAAGTGTACACGAAGAGCAGCGATAATTTAAGAAGACATGATTAGTTTTAAAATGTTAAGACACTGATTTTTCTTTTAGTTGTTCCCTTCGATGATATCATGGACTGGGCATGATAGACGAGGGTGAGAGTGGACCGGACTGTATTTATTGTTGCTTTCAGCACTAAATATGCCAATTGTATTGGAAAACGTTTGTGGTTCGGATGCGAGTTGTGACCCAGATGTGAAACGTGCACCCAGGGATGCATAAAGAAGAGCTAGTCAGTGACACACAGCCAGATAAAGATGACAAACTGCAGCTCTCGGTCTGGTTTTACAAATACATGTTTCACCGTGACAGAGAAGGCTTTAAACCTCCTTTATGTCTGTTTCGTGTAAAGACGGAGACCTGTACGCTGGTAATCGGTTTGACTTCTTTGAGGTTTTAGTCAGCAGCGCCATCATTATGACGGAAGGTTTCTGGGTAGGATGGAAATAATGATGCTTTGGGACCACCTTCACCCTGGGGTCTGTGTTCCTGTAAAGAACCTTCTACTCATTTAAATACGTTCCCCGGGGACCTTCAAATATTCCTCCAGCAGATCTGATTCTTTTATCTGTTTTTTTAAAAAACGTCTGAGTCTCAGCAGCTTGTTCCTAAGGGAAGCATACTTGTGACCAGATGATTGCCAGTGTGAGTCGCCTGAGGTGTTAATAACCGTATTGTTTTTTCCTGCCCTCTAGAGTACTGCGATCCTGGCAGAACACTTTGAAGAGGTTCCTGCGAGGAAAGCAACCGGCCCAACTGGGTATATACAGCACAGCACCACATTATTTAGATGGACATAATATTGATTGAACTGTGTGAAGCATATTTGTATTACTTCCATGTGCAAAGCAAACAGCAAGGAATATTTGTTTCCCACTCACTCAGATTTCCATTCAGTTTGCTTCTGCGTACATTGGAAGGTTCATGTTTGACATGTGATGACGATCAACATACACAGGAGAACCCTTTGAGTAACCAGGACTGATGGAGATTGCTTTCAAACAGAGGAAATGGACGACATTTGTATGTTTCGTCTCGAGGTCCGCCGCACTTTAATCCCCACGCTTCCTTCTGCGATGTTAAAGAGCGTATTCTGTCACATGCCAGAAGGGATCCGATAATAAAGACGACAAATTCAATTTCGCAAAATTCAGGGGAGCGTCCGCCAATATTGTTGAACAGAAAACTGCCCAAAAACAGTGGTGGGAATGTAGAAGCGTTTGGGTCTCTGGGGCACAGTTTGTTTTTACAAGTTGGTGTAAATCTGATAAACTGGGAAACTCGAAAAACTACTGTGAATTAGTTTTAATGAAGTCCCCAGACTAGTTCAAAGCAGTTTCATTTGGTGCTGACTGGATTAACCCACAAAACCTGCAGGCGGGATGGAAAAGCCGAAACGACACAGTTTATCATAGCCACAAGTTGTAAAACTAATTCTGATGGTCCTTAAGCACATCTTGTGTGACAAACGCTTTCGTCACAAAAAGCAACCGGAACTTAGCTTAAAATTGTGATATTTCATCAAAAACATTTTACTCTACATGTCTCAGCACAACTATGAAGCTCAGATTGACTGAGACCAACAGTCACGTCACAACAATTCTGTGAAACTTCCACAGATCTGCAGGCTGTTGAACACAGAGCTACAGGAGAGTAGAGGTTGCAAACAATGTGAATTGCTCAATATATGAAACACGTGGAGCCTCCATTTCCCTCCCAACACACACACACACACACTCGCACACACAGTCTACCCTTATTTCTTCCTAACATGGTAAACGACTTCATTACTAACCCTGGTGTTTCTGTTTTTTTGGATACGGGTCAGGCTGTTGTTTGTGTCGTCTTCCCTCCTTGCGCCAGTCTGAAGTGTTTTTGTGACACAGAACGATTTACAGAACCAAACCATGAAACAAAGCCAGTCGCCTGCAGTTACTTTATACATATTTTAAAAATCTGAATATTTCATCTAAAAAGATCCAGAGGTTATGTTGCCATGTTTTTTGTCAAAACCAAATCAACACCACAAAATTGAAAAATAAACCAAAAAAAAGAAGAAAAAAAAACAACAATTGCCGTGCATATTAATTACACGAAAAAAAGAGTGTTAAGGTCTTCAGTCGAAATGCAACAATAAGAGTTAAGTTACCTCGATCAAGCCCATGAGAGCCAAATATGTAAACAATGGGGGGAGTGTAGCAGGGAAGTGAAAGGGAGATAAGTATATGTCAAGTCAAGGACAGAGAGAAATGTTTGTTCGTGTTTGGGAATTCAGCCCCGTAGCATGCTGTAGAGTACAGATAGTGTATGTGAGAGAGAAAACATCTGTGTGTGTGTGTGTGTGTGTGTGTGTGTGTGTGTGTGTGTGTGTGTGTGTGTGTGTGTGTGTGTGTGTGTGTGTGTGTGTGTGTGTGTGTGTGTGTGTGTGTGTGTGTGTGTGTGTGTGTGTGAGAATGTACTTACAACCAGCATGATGTCCACATTGACCTAATATCTGGCAACAGATCAGAAGCTGTGTTGCACCGGACGGGTACAGAACAGGTTGAGATAGACCCCCATTGTACACATGCACGCTCGCACGCACGCAGGCATGCACGTACACATCCCTAATTCTTCATCACTAATAGAGCTGTTGAACCATTTTTCCAGCTGTGAGCTGTGGCCTCAAACATTCTGTAACAGTATGTCCCTGCACAACTGTACTTAAACACAAACAAATTCTTGTATTTTCCCCCAGAGAAATACAGTCCCCTCATTTCCCCCCAAAGCAACGAGGGCGAGGAAGCAGAAACGTTGCTTGAAGCACAGTAGTCGATATTTCAAAGAGTGAGCCACAGTATGTGGTAAAATGTCTTAAAATGACTCCCAAGTAGAAAGTCCACCGTCATCTGAGACTGGAAGCACAACTGAACACTGTCGACTTACTGTAAAGCAGGAACATGTAGTCACACTGTTATGATGAATGCCTTATTATAAATGAATAAAAGCCACAAGCAGCTTCACTCCTCTTATGCCAACATTCACTGTTGTTGTGTTTTTTTCAAATTATTCCTTTTAAAATGTAACAATGTTAGTTTACTGATTACTTGGTATCAAAAGTAATTAGTTACTTGTTTTATTACTATATTACTTTTGCAACCATCTACACACAGACCGGTCGGTTATAACTGGATAATAATCCTGTTACGGGCCGTTGTGGATGCGTGATCCATTCACGGCATGTGAACCGTGAATTAATTACGGTGGTAAACATCACAGTGTGAAATAAAGTTTGACTGGATGGTTTACACTGACTTGTAGAGCAGTTGCTATAACAACACATAACAAATAAAACAATCTTCATCTGCCAATGTGGATCATCAATGATGTGCAGTTGGTGTCGGGGGCAAAAAAGGGTGATCGGGGATCTCTAAAAGTTATATTTGTCTCTTTTCTTTTGTGCTGATCCGATCCCTGACTCCGATCCATGATATGATCCCAACCCAGAGTTTTATGAATCGTACTCTTTTTTTATAAAGAAGATGTCTGTTTACTAGGGCACATCATCTCTTTTCCAGCTATGAGACCAGTAATGTTAATGAGTAGAAGGTGTGCATAGAGACACCCATACAGTCTGTGTGCATATACCACCTTGTGCTTGGCACTTATTCATCAAATTTCAACTGAGGGTGTTCACTTCAATTAGCAGGTGGCTAGCAAGAACATATATGGAACTTAGCTTGGGTCTTGAGGACTTGTGGCATTTATTCACCAACAAATAACCTGTACACAGATTTGGGAAAGCGGCGAACGTGTCCACAGCAGTGCACACAACAGCGTGGTTACTAATTGCCCCCCCCCCCCCCACGGGTGAACTGGAGACTCAGTTGCCTGTTTTGCGCATTGACTGCAGCTGGCAGTAAATGATGGATTCAACCTGTTTGTGCATCTTTGCAGCTGGCCGGCTTCAACCCTTACATGCACACTAACCCTGTCGGTTAACGATTGGTTAACATGGCTATCGATCAGAAAAAGAAAATAATCTAAATTAGCATACCTAATAATACCTGTTACTGGGGAAAGTTACATTACAGTCAACACTGTTAAAGCAGCGCCGAGCCAGCTGATTGGCCCCATTGTTAAAAATGCAACACGAAATGGGTAAATCAAAGCAAAGACGATACAAAGCCACTCAGAACTACAGAAGGGTGCTTCAGCTAGAGAGGATGAAACATTAGAGATGTAACATGTACAGTCACCACACTCTGCAGGTGTGTGTGTACCAGAACAGTCCTCTGTGACTGTGACTAAGCGCCTCAACCGTGTCAGAAACCAGCTGAGGAGTGCAAGAGTGTGTGATTGCTGAGGAGCTGCCGCTGACTGACCTGACAGCATAAAGAAACCTCCCAGGAGGATGAACGCACGCATATCGTCGCCCACATCTACACAGACAGACACATGAACACGACCCACCAAACACCAAACTAGAGAGTCGCATGCAAACTTTTGCGTGATAAACATCTGCAATTGACAGAACAAACAACATTTCTCGTTTGCTTAGGTAACAACTTGCCCTTGAGCAAAACTCAAAACCCAACCCCCCCTGTAGCTGATGGACAGAGTGTAGTCATACTGTATTCTGAACTGACTGACAGTTTAATGTGAGCACAGAACACACTGAGCAGCCTGAAGCGATAAGGTTGATTGACAGTTGTTCTGTCGCTGGCATGTGGCCGCGCTGTTTTATCTAATGAGGGAGTGAGGTCGCTCTTCGGCGACAGATGTGATCCCAGCTCTTTGATGGTGGAGCACTGTGACCGCAGGGTGAAGCAGGACAGATACGACATCTTGTTTGTCTGTCCTAACTACTTCACACGTGTCTGACTTGTCTCTTATGTTCATAAGTTGCTCCGGTTAAAATCATCAAATTGATGGAAAGATTTATCCAAGTACATTTACTCAAGTACTGTACCTAATTTAAAAGGTACTGTACAGTTAGCTCCCGCTATTTTGCAGTGCACATGTGCGTCCAGCTATTTTACACACTTTTATTTTTATTTTTTAGAGTTTCAGTTTTTTCCTTTATTATTTATTGTTATGCATTTCTATTTATTCTGTGTAAACCCGCTATTTCTGTACAGTTGCAGTTAAAGATCGGACTATATTCGTCCCCTATACTTGTTCTTTAGCAGCACACTGCGACCATTAACATCGTCTGCTCTGTGTTTCACCGAGTGCTGGCCTCAGTATCTCCACACATTTACAAAGAGAGACTCGCGAAGTGTGGATAACCTTGTCTGTACTGATCACAAAGGGTTTGATAGTTTTATACTTTTTGAAGAATTAGATTCCAGTGGCGGAAGCTACGTGTGTGATCCAAATGAGTTATTGCAACGTTAAGTCCAAAAGTCGCTGTTACAGCCAAAAGTCAACATTTATTGAAACAAGGTAGAAACAAAATTCACAACTTTTTTTTATCCCATGAAATATTCTGCTTCAATCCATATTTGTTGGTGTTGTTTTGAAAAGAACATTTTCACTGTTGTCAACAAACCTGCTGTCGAAGGGAGGTACGCACTGACGAGTTATATTAATTTAAAAGTTGATATAATCAAAGAAGATTAGCCCATTTATGCTGATGAATCACTTTATTTAAATTTAGGGCTTTGTGTCGAGTTATTTTTTTAAAAACTTTTTAAGGTGACGACATCTTAATATAGGTGGACAGACATTCAAAGCTTCATTCTTTGAATGTAAAAAGAAATGTCATTGGGTTCAGCCACAGTTGGGATTCAGCTTATCAACGTGGGTGTTTCCCCCAACGTTTGACGTAACAACAATATTTGACAAGGTCACTGTATAAATAACCGTACTTAGCTCGTGTGTGTGTGTGTTTGTTTGCTCGCGTTTGTCTATAAGACTGGATCAGCACTTTCACAAAGTCACTGTTGCATACCAGTGTGACACTATCACAGGCTGAAGCACAGGTCTTTAAAGGGTTTAACACTGAGGTTTGAACTCTGAGGGATACTCATACAGGGATTTCTAGGCAGGAAGTGGACACTCCCTCAGTGTACCCTGCTTCATGGTGGGAGCCTCCCAGTACAATCACAGTCTCTTTTAAAGCTCTTGATCATGGACAGCGGAAACGCAGGGTTGAGCCATCACGGTAGTCTGATCCAACTATTGTTATGCACCGTCCTCAGATCTCTTCATCAGCTTTGTACTCACGGAACAATAAGGTGCAGAGAGAAACTTGACCATGTTGCCAACATCAGATTGTCATTTTTACAATGAAGAGGAATTCTGATTCCTTGAACTAGTCTGTATGGTGAAAGATAAGGAAAAAACAGCCTCTGGTGGGAGTTGATATGTTTATATTTCTTAATTCAATTTACGCTTTACTTCGATAAATAGTTATTTTACTGAAATACGTAAAAGCTGCAACATCCCATTGGCTCCTCAGGCAGAAAAAAAGCTCCATAGTTTCTGAAATCTATCGATCTAAGAGCAGCGGAATGAAAAGAAGCTGAAGAATACATAAACTCTTTGATTGAAAGCATATGTGTACTCATGTCGGCCATATTCAAAAATATCTCACTCACGCTCTCTCTCTCTCTCTCTCTCTCTCTCTCTCTACTGTACATGCATACTCAGGTCATGTTTATATGAAGGCTTACATAAAGCTGATCATATGTCCCGGTCTCTCTGTTTGCACTCTATATGCAAGGTCCTCGAGTGCCTGTCCATCGTGTCAGCATATTCTGTTGTCATACCAGATGTTAGAATGTCTTTATGTCGCCCAGATGAACGACTGCTGCTGCACTGTACCTGTTGCATTAAGTCTTCATGTCTGTGCCTCTTTCTTCCATTTCCACTGTACATCCTTCCATCGAGGCAGAAGCCACTACATGAGAAGAAAAGGGTTCGACCGTAGTGTTGAGGGTGTGTTCATTCCAGGCAGTTTTGAGGGGTTTGTTTTCACTGCAAGTGGGATTCCATTCACTTCAAGTAACCAAACCAAACGCCTAAAGACTGCAGGTCTAAGTTCTGTTTGCAAGAAACTGAAGTGCATATACTGTATGTAAATGAAATGTAGGGCACAGCAGATAAATACAGGAAATGAGCCTGAAACATTTCTACCTCTGCATTCCTGAGTATGACCACTGGAGAATGTGAATTAATGCACAAAGAGCATTGTGCTTCGTTAAAGTTTTAACGGAAGTCACTACAAACTCATGCTACACGTTGCTCAAACATTTTGATTTAAATTCCACTTTCCAAAGGCCCCTGAAACTCAGCGAAATGTGTAAAAACATGATGCACAGACGCAGTTCCATTTGTTGGAATGGTGTTGGGTTTGAATAATTCAGCTTTGATAAGGAGCTGAGGCCAGCTCATACAGAGGCATCATACTGTCAGACAACAGTAAGGCATGGCATTGTGGGCGGGCCTAAGGGGCCTGGGCCCGCCCACTTGTACAACATTTATTTTCTTAACTTTTATTTTATTGTTAAAATCATCATAGAAGCACACAATAAAGACAACTAAAATCTTTATATGCTATTACTGTTACTTTTGTTTTTTGTTTTAAAGTAACATTTATTACGCTACTGTCATGTTTTCAGTCTGGACCAATCACATCAGGCCACTGACGTGATGTCACAGTACAGACTGGGTACGACGGCGGTTGGCTGAGATGAGATGAGAACCTGTCTGTGAGAATAGTACATGTTTCCCCTGTAGGGTAGAGGATTTGTTTGTGTGTGCTTTTATTCAGTCTTTTGCTCAGCGGTCTAACCAACAAAGGAAGGCAAATAGCATTAACTTCTGTGCTCCACACAAAATGACTTTGGCTCATCCAACATTGAAATCCTGGCACAACAGTAAAACAATTGCTGGGACAGTCCCCTATTATCTGTTTTAATCTGCCCTATTTACCTTATTCACGGTTTCAATAGATTTATCATTTTTAGGTAAATAAAATGTTTCCACTGAAACAAAGTGTTGTTGTTTAAGCGTTTAATTAAAAGGAATCATAATTTAGCAGCCTCTCACTCTTTGTCCGTGTCTCTCTCTCTTGCAGATGTACAGACCAGAGTAAACGGACGGCCTCTCGGCTCCAGGTTGGCTCTGTGAAGCCATTCCTGTGTTTTAGAGCGAGCATCCCAGAGGGGTTGTGTGTTTCATCAGGACCTTGGGACACACACACACACACACACACACACACACATTGATGTCCAGCCTCTCCTTATTACAGTAGCCCTGGCAGACCTCTAATCTCTAAAAGATTGATGAGGTCCTGTTAAAGCGCAGGAGGCCTGGCACAGCTTCGATAAGGCAGCTTTCATTTCACCACAGTCTACCCCTCGCTCCCTCCTTTCTTCTCCTCTTCTCCTCCGTGCTGAGGGATGCCAGACCTGGCTTTGAAGCGCGAGGGAGGATTATGACACGCCAAGGCCCCTGGGTTTAAAAAAGAGGAGAACCATGAAATGCCCCGAAAATGACAGCTCCGTTTTCTTCTGTTGCTCCATGTCGGACAGCCGCGTGGTAGCCGAGCAGGACGTCAGAGTCGGCATGTCACTGTCAAACTGCTGGAGCTGGAATAAAGTGAAACTACAGAGGGACAGTCAAAGCTGAGAGTTGCTAAATACATATCACACACCTGCACACACACACACACACAGACCAAAACACACCCAAAGCGTTCCACACAGGACAATGTGCAACATCTCCTTCTGTGATGTGGACAGTAAGGTGGACCAGTTCTTCCAGCCAACGCTCTACATCATAGTCATCGTTCTGGGACTGCCCACGAACTGCATGGCCCTGTGGGCTGCCTACATGCAGGTGAGGAGGACACACACACACACACACATTGAGAATACTTTCACTTTTGGT
Organism: Melanostigma gelatinosum; assembly: GCF_949748355.1. NCBI lineage: Eukaryota > Metazoa > Chordata > Actinopteri > Perciformes > Zoarcidae > Melanostigma > Melanostigma gelatinosum. The sequence continues at coordinate 21,937,104 of NC_136640.1, forward strand.
CGGCTATTTATGCACTGAGGACGGTCCATTCGACAGACAGTCGCGCCGGGAACAGAGGGCTCAGTCACTTTCATTTTCCGAGCCGAACTCGAGCCGGTCGCTGCACAACGCAGTGGAGGAAATGGACTGGCGAGTGCCAAGCTAGCCCACCCGTTGAGAAGTGTAAAAATATTTACGGTTCATTATGAAACACACAATGCCACTTGGTTGACGTTGTGATACGATTGGTTAGGTTCAGACAACAAAACTACTTGGTTAAGGTTAGAGAAGACGTAATAGTTTGTGTTAAAATGATGACGTAACAACGTAATGTACCAATGTAACTGGCATGAATAAATAACAACCGTCTTTAGCAGACTTCCCTCCGTAACGTTGTGCACAAACAGTGGTCTCCTGGGTGAAAGTCCTGTGTTTGTTTGACCCAGCCATGACCACTCCACATACTGCATTTCTTGCTCTGCGCACTGATCGTGATAATACTTTACTTGTTCTGCTCAAATGCAAAAATGTTTGTGTTCAAAAGAAGAATTTGAAACAGCTTGGAAACGCAAAAGACTGAGCTTATTAAGGGTAAAACGCAACCAGCGGTGCATGACACACGTCAAAACTCCTTCACCTGTCATCAAAACTCACATGAAGCCACGATGATGCATCAAGATACACCACTGTCCTAATGCCCCAACAACTAAAGTCAAGTCAGAAGCTGTGCCAAAATGTCATGGCATTATGAACAGTGATGTGAAGCGGATTGAAACTGTGGGCTGGTTGCTCATTAAACAACGTGCTGTTTTCTGAAAATGACAGAAGAAAGCGAGTCGTGTAATGTGTGATGTAGCTAATTGCATCTTTAAATTAAAATAATAAGTAACATAACACATTTTCCAAGCAACATTACTGGCCACATACACGTCAACAGAGCACTGGGGCTTGTTTTCCCATACATCATAAAACATTGGCAGTGTTTCCCACAGACGGTAAGTTTACTTTGGCAGCAGCGGACAGAATTGTTATTGACTTTTCATTCAAGCAAGTTCACTAGCTCCTAAAAGTTTCAACATTCTGTTTCGCTTCCATCTCGGCATCAGGGCGACGACTCCACCTTTCAAACTCCAACTTTCTGAATTCAGGTTGAGCCCTGGCCCAAGCACAGCACGACACGCAGGAGCACAGAGCGCTCTGGCCTCGGTGCATTATGGTTATCGTAGTTCCCCAAACAGCCTTCGGCGCTCGGTAGCATTAACTGCGTTGCTGAGAGCCACCAGCTTTGGGAATGACAAAACACGGACATACTTGGCGCGCTGTTTATTTACCACGGCAGTTCTGTCTAAATATTAAAATTGTAATATCAATACTGAATGTGACCATTCTCCTAGTGGGTGAATTTCAATCCATGTGCTGACAAATCAAATGAGAAAAGATTAATGGAAGTCGTACATTGGACAACTTGAACTGCTGCTACTGAAAAAATGGTTTCCCTTCCTCTCACTTACAAGCACTCGTTGTGGTCTATTACCAAGTGCACGTGTCTGTTTCTTAAGGCATGGACTATGTTCATCTGTATGAGACACTAAACAACAATAATACGTACAGACCTCATTATTTAAGACTTTGCATTTCTTCCAAGTCTTGACATTCAGGAAACCAAATGATTTGCAGCTGATACGAAATACACACGTCATTGTCATTTTATTGTCATTTTCAAAGGTTTGCATACAAAGAAAACACAAACACTCATTATATTTTCCCTGATTGTTTACATTTTATATAAAAGCACAGAAGCTGAACAAAACACTCGTATCCCTCTCTATCTTTGCACCATCATTTTGATCCATTTGATCCTTTAAATTTAAATTGTCATCTCTCTCCCATCTCTCACTCCTGCCTCCCAAACCCTTTCTCCATCACATTCCTCCCTCCAGGTACGGCAACGCAATGAGCTCGGCATCTACCTGATCAACCTGTCAGTGGCTGACCTCCTCTACATCACCACTCTTCCTCTGTGGATCGACTACTTCCTGCAGCACGATGACTGGATCCACGGTCAGGAGAGCTGCAAGCTGTTCGGCTTCATCTTCTACACCAATATCTACGTCAGCATCGCCTTCCTCTGCTGTATATCACTGGACAGGTACCTGGCCGTGGCATATCCTCTGCGCTTTGCCAAGGTTCGACGAATCAAAACAGGTATGTTCTATTAGGGATGGGCTTTTGATAATGTATGTAACCTAAAACTAACTCACGTAAAACGAATTATGCTTGGTTAAAGAGGTGATAAGTCATGCAATGTCATTAGCAACTCTGATGGAGGAATCTACAATGAAACATTTAGTGGGAGGAAAAGCAACGTCAGTACTATCCTCATGGAGAACATATTTGTCCAAAGCTGAGGGTATTCAGGCCTGTTTGTTGAAATGAATGATTACATAGGTTGGTAGCTGGAGTCACTCAATCGATTGAGAGTTGCGGACTTTCCAAGAACACCCTATTTTCTTTCAATACAGTAAAGCCTTATTCACAGAGGCTACAGGAATGGAAATGACTGCAAAGTTGAGTATTTCTCATTCCTTTGTTTTACTCTCCTGATGTTCCTGCAGCTGTCCTGGTCAGCGCCATGGTGTGGATAATAGAGATCGTGGCCAACTCTGCGCCCCTCTTCCACGATGAGCTCTTCCAGGATCGCTTCAACCACACCTTCTGCTTTGAGAAGTACCCCATGCAGGACTGGGTGGCAGGGATGAACCTCTACAGGACATTTCTGGGCTTCCTCGCTCCTTGGACAGCCATGTTGGTGGCCTACCGTGGGATCTTGGCGGCGGTGCGCTGCAACGTCTCGACAGAGCGCGAGGAAAAGGCCAAAATTCAGCGTCTGGCACTAAGTCTCATCCTGATCGTTTTGTTTTGCTTCGGACCGTACCACATCCTCCTCCTGGTGCGGAGCGTCATGTTTATAAGGAAGCCATGTGACTGTGGCTCAGAGGAGAACTTGTTTGCAGCGTACCATGTATCGTTGGCTCTGACGAGCCTCAACTGCGTTGCCGACCCCATCTTGTACTGTTTCGTCAACGAGGGGGCTCGGCACGACGTTGGCCGAGCCCTCTCGGCTTTACTTTCTGCAGCTTGCAAGAGGGGCTCCTCTTCCTCACCATCGCACGGCGACATGCACAACGCCGGTTCGGTGACTGTGGATACGCCGCTGTCCACAAAGAAGCAGTCTTGTGTGTACGCTGATGGAGCCAAGACAAGCAGCTACAAGACAGAACTGGTGGCTCTGAAGGAGGAGTGTCTACAGATGACCATCCTCGGTGTCAGGAAGTGACATCATCCTGAAATAAACTTGACAAAATTGTCTGTAGCCACGGTAGCAGCCCCTGTGAGATTGAGATGCTTACACACCAGAAAGCAAAGTTGTTGGGTGAACTACTTGGCTACTGTTCAATCTTTACCACTAGTGGGGCAAACAAATGTGGCCTGAGGGTGACACTTGAGGACAGGTCACGTTGTAAATCAAAAGGGAGTATCCGATGTACAGCGACCGTTTCAGCACATCTGACAGACAGCTTGTCGGGCTCAGTTCTTTGTTGCAAATTTGGCATAACGTTCATGACTTCAAGCTGGAGTTTGTCAGCCTCTGCACAGCCGCACCGCATGCTAATGTTAGCATGTTAACATGCTGTATTATCATTGATCCCAGAGTGCAACTGAGGCTGACAAGGAGTCAGTCGTTAGCTTTATAGGTATATCCTCAGGAAGTGTTTTGAGGAAACGTTGACCTGCCGGTGGCGATATATGTAAAAGTCAGGGGATCACCAAAGTCTTCAGGATTCAGCCTCAGTGGACCACAAATGTTTCTGCCAAATGTCATCCCAATCCGTCCGGTAGATTTTTTGTCAGTCTGGACCAACAGATCAAAAGGCCAGCTGACGTCCCACCGGTGCGGCTAATGAGAATTATCAAACACAGCTTGGACAACTACCCACTGTGTCAGGAATAATCCACAATGCCTCGGAACGTTCTTGAATACTGAAGTGGAGTTATTTAAAACGCTCCACATTCTGCATGGCTGAGTATTGTTCGTGGTCTGAGAGGAGACACACTTTAGATTCAGACTACATGGACACCGAACTGGACAGAGGGCAGATGTAAGAGATTGAGATTTGACACACAAATGCACCATTTTGGATTGTGGAAGAAGGGCAGAAGGGTAAAAAAAGGAGGTTGTAGATTACTGGTCAATAAAACGTCGTGAAGCCTTATGAAGTACCTCAGCTTCTAAACTGTGATAACAAGAAGTCTTATAGTAGAAGTGTCTCTTACGTTATGTGAGCAATGTTTTTTTCTCTTTACATTTTTAAAGGCAGCGAAATGAATCAGAACTCCAAGATGACAGAACATTCTCAACCAAAGCTTTCATTCAGCGTGGTTTGAAAGTCAAATGCATCAGTTATTGCAACCACATTATGTTGAGAGCACCGTAGAGCAGAAAAACAGCCTTAACTGAAACTGTGTTGCCTGAAAACCATTTCTCAACCTGATTGAATCCGAACGACATGGTTGGGCTTCGGTAAATGCATGCCCAAAGGTTGACCTGATACTGTTTACATTCCTTTAACTTTGAACTTTAACTGTCTCAAACTTCCTCAATCGTTACAGCACACTGTCTTTTCTTTTCTCGTCACACAAATCTCACAACAAAGCTTTCAGATCTTCCTTCTCCTTCGAGGAAGGATTTGGATCAGTCTTGATTCAAGTGACACTCCAAGGGAAACGGTTCAAGAGAAACTTCTCTGTAATGTCCAAAGTGTGGTGAGGAAATTAAGAAATACTTCTCTGGATATCCACCTAAAATCCACCTAAAACCATCTGTAGTGAACTTAAAATTTACATTGAGCGTATGTCTCTTTTGGTACGTGAAGCTGATTGTTATTATTATAAATATGACTATTTTGACCAACAACACGCATTCGCTGCCATTTTTTTGCCACATATTGACTTTTGAAGTCCTGATGTAAAGTGAGAGGCGTCAGGGATTGAATAAAAAAACAAACATTCACCATGATTTGACATGACACTGACTTAAGAGATCTTCCTTTTCCTAGTTGGCAGCTTGTTTGTTTTTACTTGTTTTTACAGTAAACCCCACACAGTGACCAAAACGTTTCTTTTCTTTTTTGGCACTCAACAATTGGGATCCCCTCAACTTAATGGCTGCTACATAAAGAAAGTGTCATTGCAGACTGTACACAGCCGTCAGAGCGAAAGGCATCTTCAACTTACAAAATCAAGTTCAGCGGATCTTCAGTTCAAACTCTCCATTTCTTTTTTTTTAAGCGTTTTTTTCAAATCTGTGGAAATGACATTTGAACAAATTGTCTGTTTACATACAGAATGTCCTGCTTTATGTTCACACATCTATAACAACAACATAAATACTTATAAAGTATTAAGTATTATGGCTGAAATAACTCCCTGCCCACACAGTGGTTTCATTTGGATTGACAACAAGTGTTCATGTTGCAGTTCCACTGGCCATCAATTCACTTTGTAGGGTTAGAAATGTTTTGGAAAGCGACTTGGTGATCCCCAGCAACACCTCTTTCTTTAATGTTGTCGTGGCATGAAAGCACTCCTCTAGTCAGCGCAATGATGTTCGGGCGGGGGGGATTTTCTGTACACTTTCAGCTGGTCGGCGTTGCCCTAAACGCTGCCGTGTACCATTGCTTTTGTTGTGCATCCGCATGTCAGTCTGAGAGAGGAGGCACCGGGCTTCAAAATGTGTATTTGTGCATCGACAATGTCAGTGAGAAATAAATTATGCATATGAAAACCTTTGTGTCGTTCTGCGATTGTTTGTTTGGCCTTTTTAATTTCCCTCCATAATTTCCTTCAGTTATGATGACGCTGAAATTGCTCAAACCTGAAAATGTTAGGACCTCGCTGAAAAAGAAGTCCGACAGATGATCAACGTTCAGCTAAACTCATTTAGACGAGACAAAGGCAAAATGTAAAATGATTAACCAAACTGTGACCCTTGACGTCCCGGTCACAGATGCACCATGGATGCGCTTACTTTGACTTTTACCAAATAAAGTGGATGGATAATCTGGTGTAACTACTGTGAACAAACGCTTTCCAGTTGCTGACTTTGTGTTGGGATGCTGCCAACAAAAAGTCACTTTCTTCACTCTTCACTTTGTCCTGTTCTAGACTCCCATGAGCTGCACGGCTAATGAATAACGTGAAGGACTTACTGTAGGGATCTGTGCATGTGTGTGTGTGTGTGCACACTGATGTATTTGCGTGTATTTAAATAGAGGGCGTCGCGTGTGTGCGCTTTTTTGTGTGCTTATCTTTGACAATGTGTGTCCTTCCCATTGTTTCCCCGTACATCAGGGGGAACGTTGTATTTAAGACCCGTCCTCATGGGGGGGATGCATTCACACTGTGTTACACAGGACAGGACAGTGTGTTTATGAAGGTGTGTGTGGGGGGGGGGGGGGGGGGGAGAGAAGGGAAGACAGGACAGAGCTAGAAAAACGCCTTTATTGTTCTTGGGAGGAGGAGAGAGGACATACCTCGCTCCCTCTCTGAGGGAACATTGTCTCTCGCCCTCTATGCTTCACTGGTCACCTCTGCTATATATAGGCCTATACATAGCAGCTCACCAGAGGCCCGCCTGCTCATTACGAGACTGATTTATTCTCGGGTGAGGACACCGAAACACCTTCCGGGACATAAAAGAAGGTTGTGCTGTTGTTTTTAATGAGATATCCAGATGTATTTTGCCAGCAGTGCAGGAACAGATTGGTTCTGTAAAGCTAGTAACTGAAGGAGTTACAGAGGATGGAGGGATGCAATGTCCTTCCCCGTAGTCTTCTTACCGTTCATTCAATTTAAAAAGCACAATTAAAGTTAGAGTTGGTAATCTTGAGAAACCAGCAGGAGTATACACTAGCTTTTTTAAATCGTCCCAACTAAAAAACCCAATGTTGCCAACTCTTTTCCAATAGAACTAGCTAGCAGCACTAGACTTATCGCAAAATCGAGCGAGAAAGTCTCCAAGTCGTCAACACTGACTTAATTAAATCAGATTTGTTTCAAAGTTAATCAGGTTTTTTTACCTGCAGATAGAATAAAAATGTGCTTCTATTTAAATTGCATTTACTGATTTGTTTTTTGCGAACATGGGGGCAGCAGAAACAAGCAATCATCAGATTAATGATTAATGAAAAAGATATTTAATTACTTAAAAGGAGTTGTCTGTTGTCTATTCTTTAAGCCAGGGGTCACTAAAAGGCAGACTCGTTCAGCGGTCCAGGAAACACACCAACCGATTACATGCCTCCTAAATTGTATTGCGTGATGCTACTCAGCCAATCAAATATGTGTATTCCGATGAGCATCGTGAGTCGATGGAGATCTATACACACACGGGAGAGAGACCGAATAGTCGGAGAAGTACGTGAGTCAGAGAAGTTATTTCACATTTCGTGCTCCAAAAAGAGAAAAGTGGACAACGAGACCAGAGCCTTTAACCAAGAATGGACGGACTCTTATATGTTAATTCTGCCCAAGGGCAGTTTAGAACCAACACGTCAAATGTTCAGAGACCGAGGCGATTATTAAAAGCTGTAATGTGAAGCATCACTACGAGACATAGCAAACATCTTTTGAGAAAACGTACCCACTTAAATCTGAAATGAAGGAATAAAAAATAAACCTAAGAGCCAAATATGATCAGAATCCTAACACATGAAGTCACTTCACAACAATGATGTAAACAGAGAGGAAGAGAGCTGAAACGAGTGGTTTAATCACCACAGATAAAGTCGCTGCACACAAACTTGTTCGAAGATAAGAAGAATATAATATCGTGGTTTTCTTGGGTGACATCACCTGAATGAACTGAATTTAAAGCTGCAGGGCAATTCATTGAAATTCATTTTTCTTAAATGAAGTACTTTATTTTAAGACATTTTTCAAAAGCTTTTTGTTTTGTAATTTATTTTTAAATGCGTCTCTTATTTGACATGAAATGAGAGAAGAACATTTCTTATTGGAGTATGTAATATTTATAAATCATCCAGTTCAATTTGAAAACTGATATTGTTGAGATATTATTCAACTGAACTGTCTTCATTTGATTTGACGGACATTAATACAACCACTAGGCTACTTATGGAACTAAATCAGAGCACAAGTTAGACATTAGTGTGATGTTCCAGACCTTTGCATTAAGAATTTCTCTCATGGACCTCGTTGAATGTTAATTGAATACCCCTGCTTTGAGCTTTATGATGTTGCACAGTAAAGAACAGAGCCTTCTAAGTGTATTTAAGAGTCTACAGGTTATAGTTGCACCATCATTGCATTATTAGCAGTAATCTAAGGAATCCTGGTTGTCCGTTGTTCCTCTGCTCTCCTCTGTTTGGGTTTATAATAAAAGATTAAAATATAGAATTCACCAATAGGACTTGCTTACTATTTTAAGTAGCTTGCACTAAAATACACTTGAATTACATGAAATTACATGAATTACACTACAAAACGAACCCACTTCCAATGGTGTGCTACCTCTATGTAGCACACGGTGAGCTGTTCATGCCTCCTACAACTGTGACCAATGTGACCCAGAATCCATTTTTAAGATGCATGTCATAATCTTATTAGTAACTCATTCAGCTGTATTTCCATCCTTGCACAGGAAGCAGGTCACCAGGCCCCCTCTGAACAGCCCAGGCAAATGTAGCACGGTAAAAATAGAACTTCACGTTGCTTTTGGAAGCAAACCCCATGAACGGAGCAGGAGTCCAGAACAAAAGGCCCTGATTTCTGACTGACAAGCGTGTATGCTTTTGAATGTTATCACATGTTTGGAGAGGCGTTCAGAGTCGGCCCCTGTGGGCTTATCAAAGTGTTTTTTAGCTGGAAGAGACCATGAGAACCAGTGGTTTGTCTAAAAACACCATAGTGAGAATCACACTCGGAGGTTTTATTGGACAACAGATATGAACTGTTTCGTTAATATACTAAATAGAGGAACTGATGGTGAATAATGCCGAGTCGACCTCAGCTTCCTAATATTCCTAATATTTGGAATATATATAATAATGTAAAAAAGCGTAGTGTTGTCTTCCCTGATCCTGCAACATTTTTGATGAGCTCAAATTAGGTGCAACAGTTTTATGTTTTCATTTATCGCGTGTGCAATAAACGCTTTTTATTTTAATACGCCATGAGCAGTCTTAGCTGTGGCATCACTGCATCCGTACAATGATTATATGGTAATTAATGCCATATTTATTTTGGTCAGAAATGTTTGAGAACGTGAGAAAAATGCAAGTAATCTAAATTGTTATCCCATTTTTTATGTTGTAAAAAAAACCAAAATATTTTTTTGGAAATACCCACTTAAGCAACAACTGTTAAGTAAAACATGGGCATTGATGAATTATGATCGGTTGATAGTTGCTGGTAAAAAATAGTTTGGTGTGATTATGGTAATAATATGGTTTCCTGTTCAGGCGGTGACGATGGAGCCGTAAGATTGCACTGAGCTGGTTTGTCCCATCTGAATCAGGTCAGTTGGATCTGCCTGTACACATCAGACTCCACCAAAGCCTCCCAATAAATTCCTTAATATTCATTCAATTAATCCGCAACCTCATTATTCGTATCAGGAGCCACTGCTCATTTGAATTACGAATACACGGCGACTGAATCACACAGAGCCTTCAGGATCTGGGACGTGGGTTCATAGTAAGTAAAAAAAAAAAAAGAGGTCGGAGGGAGAATTGCAAATGACCATCCATAAATCATGCACTCTGAGACCTGGTGGTGCTCCTCAACTTTTATGATCCAGGCATTTGCATGAATGTGGAAATCTACAGGCGTGTGTGCTGAATACATTTGTGTCTTCATTTAGCGGCGTGTTTGGTAACCAATGACAAGATGTTCAATAAAAATACACATTATTATTATTTCCTAATAATTTACATTGTGTGTTTTTATGAAGAAAAAAAACACGATAGATGACTTTAACAAAGAATTAACATTTTCAACTTTTGATGGTTTACAGACTTACGATATTGATCATTGATGATCGGTAATTGGTATCATCTGCAAAAAAATATGATCTGGGGATCTCTCAAAGTTAAATGCGACCCAGAACCATGATGTGAAACGAACCGTGAGATTTATGATCTGCTGCACCCCTAGCGGCAGCACAATGACAACAATGACAACAGTGCATGTAGGTCCTATGTGTGCATTTCAAACCATAATTTCCCCTAATGGGATAAATAAAGTGGTTGTATAAGTCTTAAAGGATGCCAGTTACCAACGTCACAAGCGAGAAAGGCCAACAGAAACAACTAGTCCCGTATCTAAAGAAGAGTTTTTTTCCAGATGGTGGCTGCTTCAACAGAAAAGTCCGAAGCTTCGATATAATCTTGCTGATTGCAGCAATAAACAGACCCGTGTCCATGTCAAGGTGAAATTGCTTTCGTGATTTACAGTTTTCCCTTCCAGTATCGAGCGGTGAGTTACCAAGCAGCTACAGTCTCAGAGACTGAGCGTGTGTCATGTCCTTTATGTGCGTGTCCCTTTATTCTTTGTGAGGACCAAGAGCCGTGTGCAAATATGCCAAAAATAAAAGAAAAGCTGCCATGGAGACAAGACTGTATCAGGACCATGGACAAAAAGCCTGTCAAAATACTGTCCATTGCCCAGTGTGTGTAAGACTGTAAGTGTGTGTATGGATGTATTGTGTGGAAACCTATATTCCCATGTGCAGTATGGCTCTGTGCATGTTGGTATTTGATAAGATAAGAGGTGAAGGGAAATGAAACAATGGATGTTTCTGCTTTAGCTTTCATGAAGTCACAATGTTCTGAAGTCTGACTCACATCTGGCATTGAACCTCCGTCATCGTCTTCTCCACCGCCTCGCTGCCTCTCTACCAATGAACTTGAGAGAGAGAGTGAGAGAGAGAGAGAGAGAGAGAGAGAGAGACATGCACATTGTGCACAGTGCAGCCCAGGAATATAAAGGGTAAATTGTAATACTGTATGATGAATATATGACGAATTTTGAAATATATTCTGTCCATTTTAAGCTAAAGTCACTTTAGAGAATTTACCTTTTTTTCCTTACTGATTTAAAAAGGTTGGCTAAACTGTTCGACGTGACCTGGCATTTTTTACAGACACTTGTAAGCCAAAAAGTATGTTTTGTGTTCATGGATTAAGATAATCACATAGTTCCTCCATATCAAACATTTCTAAATATCTTCGGGGTACTGTAAAGTAATTTCATTCCCTTAAAGAGTTTCCATTCCATAGTTATTGTGTTTATAAATGGCTTAAATGACAATAAAGAGACCATTCAAATGACCAAACATGCTCAGAACCAAATCTAAGAAAGGTTTATGTCACAGTTCTTCATGTTGGAGTGAAGACACTCAGCAGTTTCTCATTGAGCCTCAAATCTCTGGTGAAAGAGAAGAGGGGGGAACAAACACATCCTATCCTTATGTAAGTAAGAATGAATTCATTGTTTCCTAATGTTTGCGATCAGGCTTCTCGTGACATTGTTGCGTTATCTCATGACCCCGTGAGCTGGGAAACATATTTAACGTCACATGATTGTGTAATATCCCACCAAATGTGGGAATGAGAATCGCTGCGTAAAGAAGGATGCATGTCAAGAAACCGACCTTGTGAAGCATTGTAAACGTATATCACTCAACATAAATAAGCTGCCACATTTATTACAAGGGAGCATTGCAAACTACACTCCGCGAACAATGCAGTCCACTGATCTACATTCTATCCAACGCAGCATTGAGTACACTGAGCCACTAGCTGAAGGAAGTCAACATTACACTACATTCTCTATCATATTTATCTCACAGAAGAAGCCTACCTCCTTCATATGCTTCAACAACTTCAACATACGAATCAAAACATAACAAGAAAAGGAACAGAAAATGCTACAGTCCAACTTGAGACCAACTAAATGTATGAATTCATATTGCTAGTACAAAACTGAGTCAGTTTAATGATGAAGCTGGTTGAAAAAAATGCATAGATAGTCTAATATTATTACTCGTATACCTGTATTTACTCACAGCTAGCAACAATTGGACTAATCTCAGGCCTTCTGCATGCATATTCACACACGGGTCAGCCCCGCCCATCTCACAGCGTATTCAAATATTGAGCACGTCGGCGCCCTGCTCACCTGTTGGACGTCCAGAGTATGAGCTATCCTGCGGCTAGCTTGTCCATCTGGCATTTCCCCACCTCTATATATATTGTCCCCCAAACTCATTATGCTATAAAGAGGTCTAGCAAATTGGTTCGCACACGACACCGCCTGCTGGTCAAAGAGTGTAAAACAGGCAGATACATTACAGATGATCTCATTGTGATTGGCCCAATCTCAATCTCCACCCTTACAGACTCACAGACTTTGAGGCGCGCGAAGTCCGTGAGGGTTTAGTTCTATCCTACTGACAAATCATCACGTGTTTGAGGGCTCTCTGGCAGACATTTTGAGCCCTTTATGAACCCTTTCTGTAAGTCAGCATAGTATGCTGACTTTGCCTGAGGGAATTACCCACAAATCATTGCAATGTGACGTTAAACACGGGTTAACCAGTGGACGCGTGGAGACGTCAAAAAAAAGAGAGGACGGCTCACGTGTGTTCAGCCTGTCTTATTAAATTTACACAGAAACATTAAGGGTTAAAGATGGAACAAAAAATAAACATGAAATTAGAAATATTTATTTGATTTATTCATCAAATATTTGATTTATTCATCAAATATTTGATTTATTCATAAAATATTTGATTTATTCATAAAATATTTGATTTATTCATCAAATATTTGATTTTGTCATTGAAGCTGTTTTGACAAAAACGAGTAAATAGATGATATGAAGTTACCTCTCATCTCGTGAGAAAAGAGCCTGAAGACGTTTAAATCAGGGAGTACAAAGTATAAAACGAAGACACACAATTATACATCATATTTTTTGTCGTTTTCATGGTAACCTTGATATGTTGCAGCAAAGTGCTGTCCCATTCCTATTCACACCATCTCAAGCCCAGTCTCTCACACTCAACCACTTACCAGGTTAACGGCCTTCTCATTCACTATAACCCCATTCCTGGTAATCCCAACACTGCTTCTCTGCCTTTTGGTCAAATGCTGCAATTTGCTCTGCTATTTCTCACCTCATTCAGCAAAATAAAACTGTTGAAAGTTAAATCACATATAGTTCATGACATGTTAGCCCGACGTAGTTTCACATTAAACCGTGTTTGTTTCCCAGATTTACCGAACTCCACCGCCATTTTTCGACTGATCACAGTGATCAGTCACAGTGGCAACACATCAACAACGGGGCCAAATGTCAATGAAAACAACGACGCATTCAGTTTTGCTGACATGTAATTTAAACCAACACAACTTAAGAATTTAGACATTTTAAAGATCAGTCATTTAAAATTTTTTTAAAAAGAGTTGTATAAGTGTCCCTCTTTTATCGGCGGGTCAGACCAATAGCAGTCGTGACCCAGTAGCTTCACTTATCTTGGGTTGATATTAAATATGTCCGACGCCCTCGCTAATGCCCGCAGATGTTTCCCAACAGTCTGAGCTGGGGGTCTGTTCTCGAGTGTCCATCCCGCTCTGATTGGCTGGCCCAAAGAGGAAATAAGAAAATGGGCCCTGAAGCATAAAGCCAGCCCACTTCCTGTTAACAGATAGACCCCGTGGTGGTGAGAGAGTCAAGTGAGAGTCCAGCTGTGTCAGCTCAGGGTCTGTGAATGTGGGAGGAGTGGGGCGATTAGACACTGGGAATCAGAACAAGACCGGGTCCGAGGTCTTGGAATTGAGACTGTGATTCTGATCAAATGAGTATCTGTTGAAGTCTGTTTGTGTTTCCTCGGACAGCGTTTCTGTGCTGATCTGCAGCAAAGGGATTGAACTTTTATACTGATAAGACTGTTTGGAAGATACCTGCTTTATTTTTGTAACTCAGACTAAAGGCTTATATCTGCATTGGTTGAACTTTGGAATTGATATTTTCACAGACTGTGGATTTTATCCCCCATCCCTCATGTTGAAGTTGCTTTAAGGGAGCTCCTTGTGGCCTGTATGGACCGAGAAATCGATTAAAGTGACCATCGGAGCTTTTGATATATACTGCATGGGCATATGAGTATTGTTCTCAGACAAACCTTTCATTTAACACACACACACACACACACACACACACACACACACACACACCAATGGAGAGTGTGGGTGGGTTACTCTTTAAAACGTACCTCGTCAATGGAAACACCCACGCTATTGTTCAGAGGCGATGCTGAGTCACAGCTCTGCTGAAGACAGAATCTGACAGAGAGATTTATTTAAAGATGATTTGATAACATATTTTATTCATGTGAAGCGTCACACGCTGTTCTGTGAGATGAGGAAATTCCTTTGGGTTTGTTGAAACCAATGCAAAACCAGCATGTTCTGATGTTAGATAAACTGGAAAAAAGGGCACATTTTAGGTTTTTCTGTCAAAATTGCATCATTTCAACCATTAGTGACCACACAAAAAAAACCTCAACATACATATCTGAAAAATCTCAAGGGTTGCAAAAATGTCAATGCTTTTATGTCCAATCAATAAAGAAAACATTGGAACTTCTGTCCTTTATGAGTTGCCGTTTTAAATCAAGGTGAACCCTGATAGACAGTTACTATGATTTGAAAACATTATGTATGTTTTTTAGGAACACTGTCTTAACATCTGTAGGCTGGTATTTTCACACTGTGCCTCTCCTGGTGTGAGACAAACATTCTGCTTTGAACAAAGGCGTATTACAGACAAGTTAACACAAACCGAAGAGGTAAAAAGCACAGCGACAGAAGCAGCAGTGATCAGGGTTCAGCATCTTGCTAAAGCACAATGCAAATGGCTTGTAGTGGCAACTGGACCTTAAACTAGTTGCAAATTAAGTGACTTTCAAGCAAACTCTAAAGACACAATAACTTGAAGGTATTCTGAAGTAATGTTGGCTTACTTACAGAAAATCATGAATTATATTATTCGCTGTTGCTTTTAGTTACAAATTAGAGTGCAACATTTAGGGAATTACTCTACGAAGATCTATATAGATCATATATCTTTGCATAAAGTCCAGAGCTGGAGTCAGGACATGGTTGGCCTCGCATAGCATTGACTTGGCGCAGAGGGAAATAACTAGCTTTGTTTTGTCAGGGTCCGATAGGTTCGTTATGTCTCGTAACTCCAGGTTCTATGAGTATAGGCGTAGCCCTCTAAGAGCTTTCGTTACTAGAATTATCCCAGAGCGAATGCGCAGTTGTGAAGTTTTCTTCACGCCCTGTTTGCCCTGCACTGGCCTCTTGCACGTCCACACAGTTGCAACATATAAGCGCTGTGTGACTATCGCTCTGCTCCCAATTCAACTCAGCATCTCTTCAGCTGGAGCAGGTGCAACCAGAGGGGCCCACAGCTTCGAGGTCTCGGCATATATTCATAGAATCTGGAGTTAAGATAAGGTTTAAAGGTTTATTTCGTTGCTGTCCCTATTGGGTTCATCTGATGTGGGATCTGAGCCTTCTTCGTTGGCATTTCAGCCTTTGTTTGCGTATTATTATGCCCCTCCGATGGATGTAGTTTTCAGAATATGACGCATTGCTTTCTGTTTCTATTGGTCTGTTTCAGATCAGGTTTACATTTCTGAACCGCCAGGGAGTGAAAGTGAACCCCCAGCAGCCCCCCCACACCCAGGATGTTTTACCTCTGCAGAGCTGTGACCTTTGTTTATGAACAGAGGGTTCAGCAAGATTGTGTCCAGACTGGAACAGTGTAAACCAGTAGGCACGGAGGAGAACGTCCAAAGTAAAACTCGAGAAAACAAACAACCTCAATCATCTGCAAAGAATCTCATCACATTTCCTGTTTACAAACAAAATTCCCCCTCAGACGGGGCTCCAGTTTTTCTCCGATCAGTGATTCTGCTTTGGTTTATTTTCTGCTCAGAATGATCTCATCACGAAGCCAATAACCAGGCTTATTTTCGGCAAGAGATATAATTATATTGTTTGACCCCACTGTTCATTTGTTGTAATCTTATTCTGAGCAGTTAAGCCCTGCACTTCCTGTCAGTATTCTGCATTTTCAACCCTCAGGATTTGTAGGGTGGGAAATCCCCCCCCCCCTCTAGAATTCATTAATTGATTCGTGAAATGAAAAAAGTGACACGCTATCTTACTAATTTCGCCTCAGAAGAAGAAAAAAAGAATGCTGATTAAATATATGTAAAACAGAAGATAGTTATGCAAAAATACGAAGAGGAAAGCTCTGTTATTGGCAAAAAAAACTAAGAAACTGTATATGCTAATATATGTAATTTACAATTTAAGGATATTAATGTGTAATGTGTAATGTGAGCTGAGGACAAATACAGGACAAATGAGTCCTTTCTTGATTTGTTTCTGTGAAGAACCAATGAGAACAAACTTTCTCACGGTACCCAGGCTGGACCGATGCTGAACAAACAAACGGGTGTGGTAAAGTAAAAGAACATCATCTATTGACGGTCGTGATTACACCCCCCCCCCCCCATTACACCCCCCCCCCCCAACAGCACTTTAACACTCACGTGTCTAATCTACTGTATCAGAACAGATGTAAATCATCAAGAACCAGGTAATATGTTCAATTCACAGTCAATATTGGAAGACCTTCAGTCTACGCTTTAAGTGAATTTCTCTTCGAGGAACATGCACATACGAGTGGAATAAAGCCCCAGCATCATTATCTTTTTGAGAAGGATACATTTCCTGGCTCTCGCGCTTTGAGCACTGCAGCGCTGCACTCACTTGTGCAGTTTGGATATGTGATGTACTGAAACTTGTGCAAGAGCACCATCCAGTGTATGTAGAGCCAGATATGTAGTGTCATTACTGAGCAGTACCAATAGTAGATGTCTATTGCTGTATATTGCAATGACAATAATTCATATCAAACTATATTTGATGTTCAGTTTTTATAAAAAGATTCTTCCTCTTCCAAATATCATCGTTCCACTCGGTGGTGGCAACCTAAACCGGATCAAATGTTACACTCACATTTAAAGCAAATGAAGATCATTATTGTAACAATTATTTCACATGAATATTAAGCTCATGTTTTTCTAATGGTGCTAAATATTGCGGCTGCATCCACTCAATGACACAGACTTGATTAACTCACGCTTAAGAGCTAAACTGTTTAATAAGTATCTGTTAAAAGCTTGAATCGCGACATAGTCGTAAGTATGTGGTACTGTAGATAGTACGACCACAGTTATGAATAACAGAGATTTCAGCTTTAATTACCGTGTTATGGTCCAGTCGAGGTGCTATAACTGCAGTATAGATCACAATACAGTCAAACACTGTTGTCTACTGGGGCACTTTTTGCTTTGAGGGTTGTCATTACTCCTGCGCATATTTGCTCTGATGGTTCAGAGCTCAACAGGCAGACGCTTGTTGAACTCTGAACCATCAACCAACCGTCTTTTCCATTAAACTGTCAGGATCCCTGTCTGACCCACTGTGTGGTTACCTCTGTTTCCCCTCCAATCTCCTCTCCTCATGTGTCTGTCATTCCCCTGTGTGTGTTTTGTTATGCCATGTGCTTGGTGTTTTCTCGGACCTGCCTCCAGACTCCTCCCACTGCTACCGCTCTGATGGATGCCAGCTGCGGACAATCTGGCTCGTTACCCGGCAGCATATAAGCCCTGGGCCTGCAGGCTTGGGGCGTCAGTCTGTATTGTCTTCTGCCTCGGTAGCGTCCGCCGTGTCGTGAGTAAACCCCATGGTATCTTCCTGTGCTAATCTCTCTCCTCTCTGCTACGGGTGGAAAGTACTGGGCGATCTACGAACTCTCCGGTGTCGAGCCACGGGACATCACACCGTCGATCTGTCAACTCTTCAGTGTCGAGCCACGGGACATCACACCGTCGAGCTACCAGCCCCCGGTGTCGAGCCACGGGACTCACACCAGCCACCCACTTGTCTACCAAATAAACCTGTTTCATTGGACTTTGTCTCCTGTGGTCTGCATTTGGGTCCTACCCGTGAACTCCCGTGACAGAACAGACTGACCATAAAATGGACGCAGCGACCACAGGAGCAGCTACGCTGGCCGGACATAGCACGCAGCTGGAGGCACACCAGCAGATGCTCATGGAGATGCGTCAAGCCCTGCAATCCATGGCAGGTGAGGTCTCTGAGGTTGGCCGCATCTTGCAGGGACTGGTTCGGACAGGCCAGCTTCAGCCGGCTCCAGCCCCGGACCCATCACCTGCACTCCCCTCTCCAGGCCTCGCCCCGCCGGTTCGGGAGTCCCCCGTGCCACCTCCGGAGCCCTATGACGGAACGCTGGGGAGATGCCGGGGCTTCCTGTTTCAATGCAGGCAGGTGTTTGACCGACAGCCCCAGATTTTCGCCTCAGACAGGTCCAGGGTTTCTTACGTGGTCGGCTTACTGCGGGGAAGGGCTTTGGACTGGGCCACGCACACACTGAGCATCGACCAGCCTAATCTTGTGGATTATGTCGACTTTGTGGAGGATCTGAGGAGGGTTTTCGACCACCCAGTGGACTCCGAGGATGCAGCTCAACGCCTCCTCCGCTTGCGACAGGGTCAGGCGAGTGTAGCAGAACACGCAGTGGACTTCCGCATTCTCGCCGCCGAGTCCGGGTGGGGAGAGACGGCGCTCAGGGGAGTTTTCCTTCACGGACTATCCGAAGCCATGAAGGATGAACTGGCAACCTGTAATAAGGCCGGTTCGTTGGAGGAGCTGATTAAGCTCTCGATCGGGCTGGATAATCGGATGCGGCAGAGGCGACGTGAGAGGAACTACAGGTCCCTAGGGGCATCACCCGTGACATCGCCCTCTTCCAGCTTCCGCCTGCGTGCTCCGGCGTCAGCCTATCCGGAGGAGCGGAGAGGGCCTCAGGCTTGGGATTCGGTCCCCTTTTCCACGCCGGAGGAGGAGCCTATGCAGCTCGGGCGTGCCCACCTTTCGCCACGGGAGAGAGATAGGCGGATCAGAGCAGGCGAGTGCCTGTACTGTGGCCGCCTGGGACATTCCCTTTCCTCCTGTCCGGTTCGGTCAAACGGGGGCGCTCGCCAGTAAAGGTTGGGATACTGGTGAGCGGACCCGAGCCTTCTCGAGACTCCCTACCAAGACTGTTGTTGCCGGCATCTCTCTCGCTGCACTCTCGCTCTCTCTCTCTCTCGGCTCTGGTGGACTCTGGAGCAGAACAGAATTTCATGGACACAGAGTTTATCGCCAGAGTCCAGATTCCCTTGGAGAGACTAGAGCGTCCGCTAGTGGTCAATGCCCTAGACGGCAGCTTCCTAGCCCGAGTCACTCACCGGACCCAGCCGCTGCAGCTCATCCTGTCCGGTAATCACAGAGAGAGACTTCAGTTTTACGTTTTTCCTTCTCCGCAGAACCCCCTAGTTCTGGGCCACCCTTGGCTCACCACCCATAACCCTCGGATTGACTGGGCGGCAGGGAGGATTGCCGCATGGAGCCCCGACTGTCATGCTAACTGCCTAAGATCGGCGCAACCCCCTGGAGGACCTCCCCAGGACTATCACGAGCCTTTGCCAGATCTCGCCTCCGTGCCCACCGCCTACCATGACATCGGGGAAGTGTTTAGCAAGAGCCGGGCCCTCTCCTTACCACCTCACCGTCCCTACGACTGCGCTATTGACCTCCACCCGGGCGCTCCGCTTCCTTCCAGTCGGTTATATAACCTGTCTAGGCCGGAGAAGGCATCCATGGAGGAATACATCTCACAGTCGTTGAGGGCTGGAATCATCCGCCCGTCCTCATCACCACTCGGAGCTGGATTCTTCTTTGTCTCTAAGAAGGATAAGAGCCTCCGGCCCTGCATCGACTATCGGGGTCTGAACAGCATCACTACCCGGAACAAGTACCCTCTGCCACTGATTAATTCTGCGTTTGAACCCTTGTCTGGAGCCACAATCTTCACCAAGCTCGACCTTCGCAATGCATACCACCTGGTGCGGATCCGAGCAGGAGATGAGTGGAAGACGGGGTTCAACACCCCCCTCGGTCACTTCGAGTACTTGGTCATGCCGTTTGGACTATCCAATGCCCCAGCAGTTTTCCAGGCGTTGGTAAACGACGTACTCCGGGACTTCCTGAACCGTTTTGTGTTCGTGTACATCGATGATATCCTCATCTACTCTGCGGACCTTCTGGAGCATCAGCGCCACGTTCGGTTGGTCCTCCAGCGCCTACTGGAGAACAAACTGTTTGTGAAGGCGGAGAAATGTGAGTTCCATGTGACCTCAGTTCAGTTCCTGGGATTCATCATTGAGAGGGGTCAAGTAAGAACGGATCCAGAAAAGGTCAAGGCGGTAACTGAGTGGCCGACTCCCTCCTCCCGGAAACAGCTCCAACAGTTTCTGGGGTTTGCCAACTTCTACCGTCGATTCATCAGGAACTACAGTAACCTCGCAGCCCCGCTCACTGGGCTCACCTCTTCCAAGACCATATTTGTATGGACACCGGAGGCCGGTCGGGCATTCAAGCTCCTCAAGGAACGGTTCTCCTCCGCCCCCATCCTGATTCAGCCCGACGACACCCGTCAGTTCGTTGTTGAGGTGGACGCCTCTGACACAGGTGTGGGGGCCATCCTGTCTCAACAGTCGGACTCGGACTCGAAGTTGCGCCCTTGCGCCTACTATTCCCGCCGGTTGAACCCAGCAGAGAGGAACTACGATGTGGGAAACCGGGAACTGCTGGCAATTAAGCTGGCTCTCGAGGAGTGGAGACACTGGCTAGAGGGGGCTGTTCATCCGTTCGTGGTCTGGACAGACCATAGGAACCTCGAGTACATTCGGACGGCCAAGCGGTTAAACTCTCGCCAGGCTCGGTGGTCATTATTCTTCAGACGGTTTGACTTCACCATCTCCTACCGCCCAGGCCACAAGAATACCAAGCCTGATGCTCTCTCTCGCCAGTTCTCTCCCGAGGGTCGCTCCTCCAGTCCTGGGACCATCCTCCCTACAACCTGTGTGGCAGCCGCTCTCACCTGGGAGATCGAATCAGTGGTGCAGGACGCTCTCCGAACCCAGCCAGATCCCGGAGGCGGGCCTCCCGGCCGCCTCTTTGTTCCCCTGTCCGCACGCTCCCAAGTGCTCCAGTGGGCGCACACCTCTCGGTTCTCCTGTCACCCTGGCGTCAGACGCACCATTGATCTGCTTCGGAGAACCTTTTGGTGGACATCGCTGGAGGCCGATACTAGAGCCTTTGTCCTCGCCTGCTCAACCTGTGCCCGCAATAAGGCGTCACACCGACCTCCCGCCGGCTTGCTGCAACCCCTCCCGGCGCCTCATCGTCCCTGGTCCCATATCGCCCTGGACTTCGTCACGGGCCTGCCACCCTCTCATGGAAACACGGTCATCGTTACGGTGGTTGACCGCTTCTCCAAGGCGGCTCACTTCCTCGCTCTGCCCAAGCTTCCCTCAGCTCAGGAGGCAGCGGATATCATGGTCAGCCAGGTGTTCCGTCTGCATGGGATCCCGGTGGACATTGTGTCGGACCGAGGCCCGCAGTTCGTATCCCAGGTCTGGAGAGCCTTCGGCCGGGCCCTCGGCGCAACCATCAGTCTGTCCTCGGGGTTCCACCCCCAGTCCAACGGGCAGACGGAGAGGCTTAATCAGGAGCTCGAGGCCTCCCTCCGCTGCGTGGCAGCATCGAATCCCTCCAGCTGGAGTACTCACCTGCCTTGGGTGGAATATGCCCACAACTCCCATACATCATCGGCTACGGGCCACACTCCATTCGAGGCCTCCCTGGGTTACCAGCCACCTCTGTTCCCCGCCCAGGAGGTGGAGATAGCTGTTCCCTCAGTGCAGCGCCACCTTCGTCGCTGTAGGAAGGTGTGGAGGGAGACCCGGGCCGCCCTTCTCCGCACGGCGGAACAGAATAAGCGTTTTGCGGATCGCCGCCGCATCCCTGCTCCACATTACCAAGTCGGTCAAATGGTGTGGCTCTCCGCCAGGGACATCCCATTACGGACCGAATCCCGGAAGTTGTCTCCCCGGTTCATCGGTCCGTTTGCGGTCCAGGCAATTATCAACCCGTCCGCAGTTCGTCTGAAGCTTCCCTCATCCATGAGGATCCACCCGACGTTCCACGTGTCGCTGATCAAACCGGTGTCCACCTGTGCCCTGTGCCCTCCGGCCAGACCCCCACCACCCGCCCGACTCATCGACGGAGGTCCAGCGCATACGGTCAACAGACTGTTGGATGTTCGCCCTCGGGGTCGGGGTTTCCAATACCTCGTGGACTGGGAGGGTTACGGTCCTGAGGAACGCTCATGGGTGCCCCGGTCTAGGATCCTCGACCCCACTCTCGTTCGGGATTTTCATCGACGGCACCCGGACAAGACTGGCAGACCGCCTGGAGGCTCCCGTTGAGGGGGGGGTACTGTCAGGATCCCTGTCTGACCCACTGTGTGGTTACCTCTGTTTCCCCTCCAATCTCCTCTCCTCATGTGTCTGTCATTCCCCTGTGTGTGTTTTGTTATGCCATGTGCTTGGTGTTTTCTCGGACCTGCCTCCAGACTCCTCCCACTGCTACCGCTCTGATGGATGCCAGCTGCGGACAATCTGGCTCGTTACCCGGCAGCATATAAGCCCGGGCCTGCAGGCTTGGGGCGTCAGTCTGTATTGTCTTCTGCCTCGGTAGCGTCCGCCGTGTCGTGAGTAAACCCCATGGTATCTTCCTGTGCTAATCTCTCTCCTCTCTGCTACGGGTGGAAAGTACTGGGCGATCTACGAACTCTCCGGTGTCGAGCCACGGGACATCACACCGTCGATCTGTCAACTCTTCAGTGTCGAGCCACGGGACATCACACCGTCGAGCTACCAGCCCCCGGTGTCGAGCCACGGGACTCACACCAGCCACCCACTTGTCTACCAAATAAACCTGTTTCATTGGACTTTGTCTCCTGTGGTCTGCATTTGGGTCCTACCCGTGAACTCCCGTGACATAAACGGGACAGACCAGTTATTTTTTCCTAGAACAGAACACATGTGATTCCGCAAGCCAATCAGATTTGACTCCTCTTCCTATGTCACATGCAGACTCGTTAGAATATACCTTCACCCATCTGAGTATCTCCACCCACTACTTGAGAACATAAGACATGTTCTCAAGTGGAATTGGACAGAGTCATCATGATGTCACCCATTGGTTTGTGGACTGACGTTTTGAAGCCACGATTTCGGAAATTTGGACGCCGCCATCTTGGCGTTTTGCAACCAGTGAACGGAAGTTACCATCTGGAATGCGGAGGAGGGACGTAGAGACGCCGTATACGTCTCTGGTAGCAGCAATGACCTGTCAATCACAGTAGCCCCAGCTCTAAAGCTTTAGACATAGGTCATAGGCTTCATGGTCTATTTGACTCTAAATGGACCATCATTTACGAAATGAACATCATGCTGAATTTAAGAAGACTTGAAGCTAGAGATTGAGACCATAAACTCATGTTTACAATGTTCATTGAGGGACAAGATAATGTGAGAAGTCACACATCATTTTCTCACAGACTCCAATACAATCTGACTTCTTTTTGCAGCCGATGGTCAGTGGAGCGAGTGCAGGTTTAAGAACTCATCAGAACCGGAGGTTGCTTTCTGCTTGAGAACTACCGTTGCAAAAGTGCACCATATTTTTTCTCACAAGCCAATCAGAGCAAAGTGGGATTCTTCGGGAGGTGGTCTTAAAGAGACAGGTGCTAAAACGGAGCGTTTCAGACAGAGGGTGCATACAGGTGTATTCACCTGTATATGAGTAAAATAATGTATTTTTATAACATTAAAGCATGGAAACATGTTTTTAGAAACCCAAAATACATGTATGAACCTGACAATGTGCATCATATGTCACCTTTAAGGCTACTACTTTGACCATCACTTTTGACATTTTATCAGCCATGTTTGAGGATTAATACGACAAATACAGCCGATTCTAAACTTTTTTTATTGCTGCCATAATGGTTAGTTTCTGACATCATCATTTATCAATTTATACATAACCTTTATAACTCTGTTTCGTTAATTGTGTCCATTTAGAAATTACGGGTATGTTAATGTTTTGAAAACTAAAAGTTCAAGAAATGTGAACAACTTATCTAATTGAGTGTAGATCTGTATGCAGAAAAAGTAGTTTGTGTTGAGATGATGTTATCTCTTTTGCTTGCAGCTTGATAACCTCATCATTATACGTATGTTTGAACACTTAAGTGCAACTCAGCAGGTAGTAAGATGTGACTAGTATTGACAAGTGGGTCTCACGTACAGTAGCAGCAGACCGCAGTAGTGGCTGTATTTACGGCCAGCAGTTACTGTGTAATATGATCCCGCTGGCTGCCGGCTGTTCTCATCTCCACACTGACAAAACCTGTGTCTTTTCCAGACACCTCCTCTGCAAGTCTCACTGCTACATTGAAGACACAGCATATCCCCTCATGGATTTCCAAGATGCTGCACACAGCTGGGGTTGCTGAGAGATTTGCGGTGCAAATATAAAGCTTCTAGCGAAACCCAACACAGAAAGTCACTCTGATATCACCGGCTAATGCAAGAGGACTAATTTCAGTGTCAAAAAAATATAATTTAACATCAAAAACACAGAAACAGATGCGTGTCAGTCGGCTGCAGCAGAACAATGGCAGCTGGCCAGACACATGCTCCCCCTCTTCATCAAATGCTCTCCGGAGGGGAGATGGAAAAGGCATGTTTTTGATATGGAAATGTGACCTACGCTTTCCAATCTCACTGAGAAATAGCGGCTGTTTTCCCGATAACTCTTGGCTTCCTACGACAATGAATCAAGTGAAAGAGCCCAAATGTTCATTCACATTAGCTGCTCATGAGGAGCGAGAACTTCACATCTGGAGTGATGTAGAAGCAGGATATGATTCATCCTGCCCCCCCTCCACAGACAATTAAAAACTATAATTACGTTTTAGACAGCTAGCTGACGCAAGAAGGGCCAAATTACAGCGAGACTCACTTCAGCGATCGTTAAAACATTATATTAACAGTTTAAGAGATCAGGGGAACGGAGATATGTGGAATCCCAGGAATGATCATGAACGGGAGAGAAACAACACATGTGCAGACGCACACAGCCGCCTTTTAAAAGTGTGGATTCATGCAACAGCTCATAAAGTTCCGCCAGAAGTGGTGGGATGATGGGTTTTTCAACTAGCCACCCCACCATATGTCCAAGATTACCATAGCACACACACACACACACACACAAATGCATATAATGTGTCTCTCCAGAGTTACCGTGTCACATTTGGATGCCTGAGGTGATGGCAGCTCGAGGCTGATATGGACGTTTAAGACTACCGGTAAGTAAAGTTGGACTTGTTTGCACCGATCATTGCACTTCTGCTGAGAACTGAGCTCTTAATATATGTTTCACAGTACTGATTTTCATTGTCATGAGTTTCCTTTTTGGGCACATCATGATTTACGGTGTCTTGATTCTTCTGCATTTCTTTGAATTGAAACGGAGCTACCACGTTGTACCAAACAATTACCACCAACTCTGTTGCCTGGCAACATCTCGTATCTCCTATAAATGTGATATCAGATGAAAACAAAGCTCACATGCCCGTGATGTGCATTAAAGACAGTTTTTGGTCACTTGTTCCTCCTCCTATAAGACCAGATGGAGAAATAGCACAAGATAAAAAAGAAAAACAATTCAGTTCCATAGATCAGATGTTGTAATAAAACCAAAAAACTGAGAAAATCAAATGATTACTTATCAAACATAAAAGCCTCATTCAGAAAATGGCCATTAGATTAACATCATCCGTGTGAAAAAGTAATGAGAAAGTCAGTTTGTATGTCGTTTCAAACCAGAATGAATGCAGCAGTCGGGTGTGTGGGTGTGCTTAATGGCCGAGGAGGATAGAAGATGAGGAGGGTAATGCGTTAACCTGAGGCAGGAGATAGGAGGATAGGAGACCTGTCTTCATTTTTGTCAGTCCAACCGAGCAAAGTGGTCCACATCTGCATCCTATAGCAGGACACCCCCGCTCCAGGGGATCAGCACATTTCCAACAGCTGCCCGGGGAAGAAATCCAGCCAGCTCTCAGAACAACTCGACTACCACTCTGTTTACTTTTACAAACACGCCACTGTTTGTTTGTTTCTTTTTAACAGGAACTGGATACAACTTTTACTGATCTCCTGCCTAACTTGTCTCCTCCATGCTTCCTTGGTTAGTTTTCTTCTCCTTGTCCCGGCTCACAGGTGTGCCTCATTTATCTCATCACTTTTCTCCACCTTAGGTTGATAAGGGCTACTCCATACTGTTTCTCCCCCCCCCTCCAACTATCTTGTGTATGACTGATAAGAACCAAGAAAATACTTGACTGAGAAAAAGAGTGAAATTCATAAGAGTGAAATAAGTGGAGTAAACTTCTGTGCTGCTCTTCTAGCAGGTTACCAGAAGGGTGCAGCAGAGTTCCAGAATCTGTGAGCAGCACAGCAGATCTTTCATCCTGAATATCCATTTCGCTGCAGTCGGCCTTGACCCAGTGTGCAAGAACACCGGGAAACTGTACATACAGCACTGAACCCTGCAGGGGAAGCAGGTGTGAGCAGGGCACACCTGCTGAGGATGGCCTTGTTCTGAAGAGAAAACTCTCTTCAAGACCTTTTTTTCTGGGATATGACGCTCCAGCCGGCTCGTGTCTCGGCCTCGTCTTCACATTTTGCTTTGGATTCACGACCTGCATCTGGGACGTCCAGACGGAGGAGTCCATCACTGGATGAAAAAAACCACCTCTTTCCTGACTGATTCCATGAGAGTGTTGGCTGAACTGAAGCTTTTGCGTTCAGATTAGGACATAGTGGGGGGAAAAAATAAGTCAAAAAAAAGTTATTGCTGTGACCCTGCTTTCTTTTCCAAATTGCAGGTGGTGTTCAGAATAACTTGTGGCGACTCAGAAAAAGCTGCTTCAAGTGTTTCGGGGTCACCATCCGAAGCCGGACCAGAGCTTGCAGAACACAAACAAACATCTATGGAAACCATCTCCCTCTACATGTGCTCAATGCAGCCCCAGCCCAATAAAAACTGAAGAATGCTGCTGGTCTGTGTGCTTTGCTGCTTGTGGGGCTGCTTCACTTTTTCCATATGCTGCAGCAGCAGCTTGGACTGGACGGCCTGGCAGTGTGGGGACCCTCACAGTTCGGCCTCCAACCGATTTTTTGTCCCTGCTCCAAATGCACATATATATATAAAAATATAATATATGTCCAGCTGAAACTACTCCACACTCCGCAGGCCGTGCCCAGCGTGGCTCGTACAATTACGGTGCCGGGGTACGGGGCCTTTTGTCCAGCCCCTGAGTAGCGCGCTGCTATTTGTGGTGCACAATCTGTCTCGGACTGCAGCCCTGGGATCCATCTGCCTCCCATTTGCCACGTATTTCCAGAGCAGGAGATGTCTGGCTCACCGGTGCATTTTCTCATGGCGATGTGAAGTAGTGTGAGGAGAGCTGCTCTGTGTGCGTGCGTGTGTGAGTGCGCGCGTGCGTGCACGCGTGTGCACATGCAGGCAGCACAATGTCACCTTGACTACGATCCACAGGAGGCGATGAGGGCGCACCGCATCTGTATACGCCACCGGACAGAGGAGAGGAGAGAGAGGGAGTAGAAGGTATTTACGCGTGTCTCTCGGAGCGTGTGAGTGTGTGTGAGAAGGAGTATATGCCAAATGTGTGAGTGCGCGTGTGTGTGTGTGTGAGAGAGAGAGAGAGAGAGAGAGAGAGAGAGAGAAAGACTGAGGCGGGTATAGCGCTCTCTCAGACAGCTCACACAGTGCTGGAGGATCCCTCTTCACATCCAGGCAGAGCTGAACGCAGAGATGTCAGGCGCAGCACACACAGGTGGGTCACGCAGCGGCAGAGGGGACAGGTGAGACGGCCGGAGCCGCTCCAAAAGGGTTTCATGCTTTTTTTTGCAGGCTGTTTTTTCTTTCTTTCATTGTCAGAACTGCGGTGTGCTAATGCAGAAACAAACATGGGGTATTTGTTGGTTTTCTTTTTTTTAAATTTTTTTGGGGGGGGGGGGGGGGGGGGTTGCAGGTATAGAGGCTGAGCAGGCCTGCAGTCATGGCCTAAGGGTCATCAGTGTTGGTCAGGAAACAAAAATGTGAGATTGTGGGGAATCACAATGAGGCAAATAACCAGATACAAACAAAAAACAATTGTATTGGATTTTATTTTTTAAAGCTGCTAATTTGTGCATTTTCCACTTGACAAAAACACGCTCTTTAACTGTCACCAGTTTATTTCTTATGCTGATTTTATGGTGTTTAAAATTCAAGCCAGAAAGAAAGAAGAATAAATAAATGTGGGCGAGCTCTCCTTCCCGCAGATGTCCAGGTGAGTTGGAGGCTCCCTCGGCCTGCTCAGACAGCGCGCGACACAGACCTTCAAACAGCCGCAGAGGGGCCTTTAAGCCCCCGCCCCCCATTCAACCGTAATTGCATTTGCCGCGACTGTAGCAGAGTAAAAACAAAATAAAACCCCGCCGCCGCATCCTCTACTCTCCGTCATCATGTGACTCCGCCGGGGCGAATGTATATCTGTGTCCTTTTCGTTCAGCCGGAGAAATGCAGCCTCGGCCAATCGTGTCGCGAGTGAGGGCGCCCCCACTCTCCCTCTCATTTTTCTCGCTCGCTCTCTCTCCCACGACGCCTTCACGTGACGTGGGAAATTTGGAAGCCAAGAGTTTTTTCGGGGAGGTTTTCACATACGAGTCGGGTTGTGTGTTTGAATTGAGCCGAACATGTTTATTTACCTGGTGAGGCTCGTTAATCCACGTTATTCGCTTCATGGTGCTGGACTTATTGGACTTATATACTTTTTGATGCCTTTGCGTGATGTGGGGAATTTGGAACCAGAGAGTTTTTCGACACATATGAGCGGGGTTTCATGTTTGAATTGAGCTGAAATGTTTATTTGATGGGCACTTTGTGAGATTCGTCCACATGCTATTCACTGTATTGTGCTTTCGTTTGACTTCTACTTGACATGGAAACCTGCAGAGTGTCAAAAAGTTAATGTAATCGACATTTTGAATCCACATTTATATTTCACTACAACATAGCTTGATCTTGTAAAGAAAAATAAACACACTCAAACTAGACGATACATTTCCAGAAGTAACGTTTTATAGTAAGTAAGTAGTTTCACACTTTATATACTTAAAATAATAAGAAAAAAAACCAAAAACGCTACAACACACAGACAAGTCGCGCTTTCAGTAAAACGTCTGGAGGAAAATATTTTTTTACCGGATGCCCATGAAGGCATCGCAAGGCCCTGTGACGTCAGGCGCTCCCCTGCGCTCCCTCTAGCAGCCAGTCAGAGAAGGGATGCTCTGAGCGCAAAGACTGCAGCATCTTCGCCGAGCGAACGAGCAGGAAAAAAAAGAATACACCGTCTCTACTTTCTCTCCCTCGCTCTCTCTCTTTCTCTCTCTCTGTGTGTGTGTGTGTGTGTGTGTTTGTGTTCCTCCGGACCATCTTCACGCAGCCCCGTCACCCCTGGGTGTCTTCATGATCGGAGCCAGGACAGGATAAGAAGAAAGACATTATAATAGCCCCACCATCGGATTTTCATATTTTTTTGTTTTGTATTATAGCTATAAATGCTTCGCCGACCTTTCCCCTCTCTCTTCGGTTGAGTCTTCTTTCGGTTCTTGTGTTATTTATTGTTGCGTTCCGCTGGCTGTAGCGGAGGAGCGCCACCGTCCTTGCACTGCCTGACATGAGTAGCTCTTTTTCCTCTCGCTGCAGCGGAATGACACACATATCCGAAGCCTGATGGAAGATTGACGCTCCTGTTTACACGTTTTTTTCTTTTCCCAGTAGCCTAGATCATTGTCCATTGCAGAGTTTTTTTTTTTTTTTTTTGGATTTTATTCCCCCCCCCCCCCCCCCCCCACCACCACCACCACCACCAGCACCACCTCCGACTCGATCATCCGCCGCTCCAGTGTTTCTTTCTTTTCTGTACCCTGCGCAGCATCTGTGCACGCAACGGGCGCACCACCGCGGAGAAAACGCGCAGCTAATCCTTCGCCGTCCGCAAGAAACAGGCGTATTTTTTTTCCTCTCCTCCAATTCCTCAAATCGCTTTCGCCTTTCTGCAAGGACTCCCATCTGTACGGCTACACGCTGCGTAAGAATCAAACAACAAAACAACAACGGGGAAGAAAAGGGGGATTTAAACGCAAAGGTAGCCCAAGCATCCAAGAGCGAGCTCGAAAATGATGGCCGGCGGAGCAGTACAACAAAACGGGATTTTCTCAAATCCTCACCATCACAATCAACCACCGCACATGGAGTCCGATCCCCCGGACTCGCGCAAAAGACCCCTGGAGACTCCGACGGAGGCCAGCAGCACCAAACGCACAAACACAGGAGGTAAGAGCGCCGGGGTGTTTTTTGGGGGAGATGCAGAGGGGAGCTGTTCGGGCTTCTTTTCTTTTTTTTGGTGAACGCTGCTCCGTCCTGAGGCGGGCGGAGGGAAAGCGGAGCAGGTTGATCTCTGATTCTGATACACGGTGGCGTGCTGCGGCTCGGATTCATTTAGGTTTGTGCTCCAATTACGCAGTGATGTAAATATATAGAGAGCTTTTCTTTATTATAATGAGCGATCATTTCCATTAAAATAACGACGGGCCGCCGCTGTTTATTGTGGAAAGGAAACAATGAGAGGGACTGAGCTGAGTGGGGGGATTTGGAGGGAAGTCAACAGCCCCCCCCCCCCCCCCCCCTCGCTCACATCCCGACTGTTTCAGATCATCTGAATTGGTTGTTACGGTTTTTTTTCATTATTACAATTTCTTATTGCGTCTTGAGATTCACGCGCAGCCTCAGCGGCCATGCTGCGAGCCGGAACGAGGATGTAAACAAGCGAGAGCCAGATCGGGCTGGTGCGTGATCCGCATGCAGGCTCTCATCCCCCCCCCCCCCCTTGCCGACGGATGACCTTGTGATAATCTCACACATCAGCCACCGTCGCCGCTTTTGTGTACAATTACATAAAGCGGATAAACAAGCGGGCTCGCGTTATAACAGCGGCGGCCCCGTTTGCGTGCCGCTAAGGAACAAGAGCCGGGGGGGGGGGGGGGGGGGTTGAATCCGGAGCGGCTCAGAATGCGACAGCGTCTCTGTGTCATTGCAGCATTGTCAGTCGGATGCCAAGTATATATTTTGGACCATGCTTTGCTGTCCCGATTTGAATAACCCGCAGCTGGAAAGGGGAGATGTATTGCATTTGTGTTGTTCTCTCTAAATTGTCCACTTGTCCAATTGTTTACTTCATTTGTTCTCTGGTTGGATGAGATATACACGGACATGTCACCATGGTAATCACCATATTTGTTTTTTTTTGTTTACATGCTGTCATGCGCCAAGCATTCCCCATCAACCCTGCATTACAAACCATCAGTATAGCCTCTCCTGGCCATGCACACCCTCCATCATGGACATTCGGACACACACTGCAACTATAAAATGTCTTATTTTACAGAACACCCGGAAGGGGCTCGGGTGACGACTTGGGAGATCTTCTATGCAAGACTCCCTTACGTGTTTTTTTGTCAAATTTGTGGATTTTAGACTTACCCAAACTGACTGTTAATGTGAACATGGAATAATAATATGTTCATGTAGGAGTCAGAGTCTTTTTTTGGTGATTTGCACCTTTAACACTAAGATTAGACAGGTATTAGTCATATGCAATGACTAAAGTTGCATGCTATGTATGTGACGTGTATCAATTTGACTATTTTTAATGTAAAAATAAAAAGGAAAAAAAACAACTTCCGCCCTATATTTTTCCTGTCTGGGCAGAAAGGTCTCCAAAACAATGTCCAGACCTTAATGGGACGTTAACACACAGATTGATAAAAACAATGTTTATACATCCCTACAGCCAAAGGCAAAAATCTGAGATTAATTTAGAAGAAAAACATTTATCTGATAATAAGACAATTGTGTGTCACTGTAGCTTCTTTTTTTTTTCGCAGGTTTGATCACAGAAGAGCCTCCCTCATATTACAGGTTGTATTTACCTGCTGAGGCGTCTTCGCCTCACATTTCCCTCACCACGCTCTACGCGGTGGGTGATCCACTAACTGTGATGTTCTCAGGACGTAAAGTCTTAACGGCATAGAGTTTGAGTGGCCTGTCCCCTTTTAATGACAGGTGTCAAAATGACAAAAGAAAGAGTCTAAAGTGGGACCAGGGAGTTCTGAGGATCAATGTCTTTTTATCTTTTTGTAGATTTCTGGGCCCCTTTTTTCTTGAAAATCACCTCGGGGTGATAATTAGACGGAGAGAGTGTGCCCGGCTGAGGAGAGGGGATGGAGGCGGGGGGGGGACTCAGGTTAGCCATGCGTTGTTTCACTGCAGGTCGATGCACTCGGATCACTAAAGGCTCCTCCTCGCCACGTGGCGGGCACTCAAGGGGACCATCCTCCTGCCTGCATAACGGTCGGACAGGCTCGTCCATTTAGACAAATGAAAAGGTTGGGACGATGACGATGATGATGATGATGAGCATATAGCCGCAGGCTTTTACTCGGGCAGAGGGGGGCGGCCTCCCTCAGCCAGCAGCATCAGCATGATGACACTTGGTTGAGAATCCTTCGCCCTTAAAGACGATCAGCAAAGAGCAATAAGAGCTTGGCTGCAGGTCTTTTATGAGAATCTTTGCACTGACCGTTAATTCAGATCTGTTTTCTTTCATTGTTGTTTTAAGTATTTTATTTCTATTGTATCAATGATAGAAATCATTCTTTTTATTCTACTGATAATAAGATGGAATAGAGTATGTTTTTGTGTTGATATCTTTTTTCAAGCTGCGCTGCAGGCCGCAGTTTTAAAAGTTCACAAAGTCAAAGTGCTGATGAGAGATCATAACAATGGCTGTTTCTCTGTATGATTAGCTCACGCCACACAACCCCCCCCCACCCACACCCCCCACCCCTGTGCTTCCTCTCTCTGTAGTGGCCTTCCTGCAGCCCCTATTTGAAACTGAAGGCATTGTATTCCCTCACCAAGAAACTGAGACTCATGGTAAGAGAGACTTTGCTTTTGATCTTCTACGTGTTTTTTTTTTTTTTTTTTAATCTTTACTGTAACCTTCTTCAATGCAGGACTGATTCAGCAGCGCCAACACGAAACATTTTAAATGTCAGGGCGATGACCCTCAAATAGGATTTAAAGTAACACCCTCGTGTGTTCTGCTCCCGGCCCAGGATAGTGCATGCTGATGCTGTTTATATATTGTGTGTTATCAGTTCCATGACATCCATTTTCATGCTTCTTTACACAAACTCAGTGTTTCATTTTTTTATCATGGTGCCCAACATTACCACGCTCACAGATGAGCTCCGATGACCTTTGACCTCATGCCAGCCATATCATCAAAACATTCGGGTTTTTACAATCTGCCGCTGCTGCTGCTGCTGTTCTGCTGTGCTGCTGTTTTAAATGTTGTTTCTGCTCGTGTGCTCAGAGTGTGATGTGTGATGGCTTGTTGATGCTACTGTGGTTTTAACCCTTTTTTAATTTTTCCCAGCGATATATTGAAACTTAACGTGCGGAGCCTTTTAAATCAAAAATATTTCCTTTCATCAGAGCAGAAGATCTTTTTCCCAGATCTGCGTGACTGAGAAGCGAGTAGACTTTTCACTGAAGACGAGGAAAGACGTCCTTTTCTTTTCTTTTTTCCGACTGAGCGTCCGGGCTGGTTTGTGTCCCCGGGTTGATTCCAAACGTGTGGTGAGGGACATTAGAGAAGACGAGCTGATCAGCTCTTAAGACTCTTAAAATCGTAAAAGCTGAAGGTCTTAAAGATGAAACGGTCAATGAGTAGCTTCAGTATACTGCAGCCGCCCGGCCCCCACCGGCCCCTCTATTCCACCAAACCAAAACCCATTCTTATCTCTGCTGCCCCTCGCCACGAGCCAGCAGGGTGCCTCCCCCCCACATTAAAGGAATTCTGGTTTCCATCTAATCATGCACAAATATGATCAGAGACGCTCAATGAGCCCGTTGTTAATATTTGATTTACTTTCAGGGGTTTTAAACTTGGATCAAAGCCAGACTTGATCAGGGTTGGCTAAAATGAGTAACAAAATCTCCCCGTCGTTTCATAATTCAAGGATCAGCGTTTCAACAAAGTTTATTTGGAGAACAGACTCAGAAAGAATGTGTTCTTTTCCTGTTAAGCAGCATTTTAATCTGAATATCTGATTGTGAGTTAAATGCCTTTACGGTTTCAAGAGGGGATTCACATCCAGTTGGAAATGAGACATTAAATATGTTACTAAATCACTTTATTTGTGTGCACTTTATAAGTATCTTATTAGCTTCGGTGCAGAGATGCACTAACAGTTCAAATAGAGTTGTAGCATTTATGACGTACACAAGTTGTAAAGGTGAAAGCATATATCTTTACCAAACTTTTTCTTGATAATCTTTTATAAAAAATAAATGTAGAGAGTAAAAGTTTGTCTTTCCTTCTTTTGAAGTGTAGGGCACTGGAGCCAGGACACAAGGCACAGAAACAAACGCGTAGCAATATGTTGTGATCATAAAATATTTACAATATAGCATTTCTTGGCCACAAAATGATAAGAATTCACTATTTTCATTGCAGATTTTATTCTCTTCTTGGTGGAAAACAAAACAAAACGGCTAAAACCTTCCATCGTCACTCCAAACTGATATTTGTTCGAGGTATATTGTATATAGTACAACCAATACTTCAATATAACAGCAGCCTCTCAGTAGACCAGAAATGACTCGGATTCAGCCCATTCAAAACAAATGCAGCTTTTTCCGGGTAAAAAAAAAGAAAAGAAAAACTGCTTGTATAATCCATTAAGAAGTCTTATGTAAGCACGAACAGAATAAATTGGATGGTGTTTTTTTCTTTTTTTTTCTTGATTTTCATGTAGGTGGTCAGTAAAATGAACATGCGAGCGTGGGAGCCGCCCACAGGTTTCACAGTCGGGGGAAAAGTTTGCTGACCCTCTCGGCCCTTTCATCAGTTTGTGTCGCCGTCTCTCCTCTCCTGTCTGCGAGATGTAATGCATTCATTTAGCAAATGGATGGACTGGCAAGGCGGCGTTCGGGAGGAGGAGGAGGAGGAGGAGGCGGAGGAGGGGGGCCTTGAAATGCCCTTGCCAAGTGACATTAGGGGACTGGCAGGACGATTTCTGTCTGTGTGTGTGTTGTCCTTGTGTTTCATGGTCTGACTTTAGTGGCAAAAAAAGCAGAGACGCAGTTTAATAAATGATAGAGGTGGGGGGGGGGGGGTGCCCAAATGACAGATGCATGCACGCACCCGCTCGGCACACGCACACTTATGCGCACACTGTGCCGTGAGCCCAGGCTGCGCTGCAGACGGGGCCCTTTGACGCTATTGATCCGAGCGTCTTCTGTTGCTCCTGGAGCCGGAGCATCTTTTTTTTCTCCTTTTTTCTTTCGGGGGGGGGGGGGGACAACAAAAGGAGAGCCGCCTTCCCTCGCATCGATCAGCTGTCGGAGATGAGGAGGAGGGAGAACAGCGTATGGACGCTGTGGGGGTTCAGTCCGGATACGACTAATAATGAGTTAGCAGGCGACGCTTTTGTAAAACATACAGTGTATTCTTCATACACAGAGGGTTGAATGTAAATCAGTGTTTTCGCAGAACGCAAAGCGAGCGATGCGGTGCTCACACTCGTGTTTACCCGAACACGGCGTCCTCCTCGGCGGACACGCCTGCTCGTTCACGCTCGTCCTCTTCCATTCCCCTCCATCTTCCTCTTCCTCCACATCCATACTAATCACGCTCTACTCAGACCATCACGACTGCACCCTCCTCCTCCCTCAACCCCCATCCTCCAACGCTCCGTCCTCCACCCCCACTCCCTTCATCAATCGCCGGCTGCCATTGACGACGCTCGCTCGGCAACCGTTGTCGATCGATTTCCCCCACCGCCGCCGTCGGTAGGGGCTCTGCCACTGGTGGCCGCAAAACTCTCCTCCTCATTCTTTCCACCCTCTCTTCCTCTTCCTCTTTTCTTTTTTTCAAGCCACTGCGTCAAAGTGAAAAAAGAAAAGGAAAAAAAGAAGCCATTGTACAGGGTGGGGTGAAGGCGCCGAGAGGCGGGAATATTCCCACAAAGGGAGGCGTGCGATTGGTGGAGCGAGACGCCGCTCGCTGCTAAGCCGCTCGCTGATAGGTGAGGAGAGCGGGGCGGCGATGAATATGGATAAGGGAGCGATGAAAGGGGCCGATGCAGCGAGGACGACTGGAAGGGTCCCCCTCCTCTGAAATAGCCTCAGTCCGTGAACAATGCACACAAACACACACACACACACACACACACACACACGCACACACCAACTGAAAGGATAGAAGGAGCGGCTGCTTCAGTTATCTTTGTTAGCGTATAGCCACCATATCTGCTTCGATTCTACGCAGACGCCCTGATGATAGGGATCGTTTCAATAAGGAGGCATTTGATTGGCTCTCCCTTAACCTCCGTAGCAGGATGATGTTCTGATAAAAAGATGGCGGTATTACCGCGTCTGTGACCGACCAGGACTTCATATCTTACTTCTAGTCAGATACATACATTTACATTTCTGGATTTGTTAGATGACCCGGTCTGTAGATCTGTTTTTGTTTTAGAATTCCATAGTTTATTCAGATTATTGCAAAATGTTTTCAAATAACAGGAGCCACTTATTGTTAAAAGAGTTGAGTGTCATCTTCAAATTGAAATATCCTCCGTTTACAAAAAAAACAAACTGAAAATGATTACTGGCATGAAAACAAAGAGTTATGTGATTTGATGATGCTGGCTTCAAAATATAGATCAGCAAAACCTCTCAAAATGTAGAGGAGTTAACCCCCCCCCCCCCCCCCACTCCAAGCAGGTTTTCGGCCCTACTCGTATTTCCAAAACTCCTTTTCTCGATCGTTCTCCAAATGTTTGATTCCTCAAAGGGTCACAAGAATGTTAAGGGCTTTCGTGTAGCGATTAAGAAAGCGGAGGGCCTTCCACGCCTGAAAGTCACCGCCTGAAATGTCAAATCCGAGCCGAATAAAGGCTGTGGAAAAGCAAAACGTCGCCGTTGCAGAGGCATAGGAGAGAACGACGAGGATGGAGATGTTTCCTCCCACGAGCTCTCCGCGTTCATGAGTGACGACGGCCATCTTTCCAGATCCGAGACAGCTGGTCGAAGCCTCGCTGCTGGAGAGCTTTACGTGTGTGTGTGTGTGTGTGTGTGTGTGTCTGTGTGTGTGTGTGTGTGTGTCTGTGTGTGAATGCTACCCATCAAACAAAAGAACAGAGGACTGGAGGGGGTGTGTTAGACAAAGCCTGCCCCCCCCCTTAACTCTCCCTGCTTAGGGGAGATGAATATTTTCCAAGTCCCCAGAGCTCAGAGCCTCCGTACCAGAGCCCCCCTTTCATCAGCCAGGCTGTGTTCACACTGCTACACTTCAGACTCCATATTTAGAGCTGACTTTCAGATTTCCTTTTTCAGCGGGTTTCCTCTCATCGATCTCATCAACTTGGCAACATATTTTAAGGAGCATTTTAGACCATCATCAGTTTTTATTGTGTTGCCAGTGAGAATTCTAAATGAATGCTTCATATATACAACCAACACTCTATTTACTCATTGTGATAAAAAAGTATCCAATTCAACAGATGATAATACCAAACAATTGTGGTTCCTCGATAGTTCATTGATATCAAGTGTCAAATTTCACGAAAACATAACTATTGTAACTCATCGTTAATTTAACATTAAGTTGTGACACTCACTGTTAAATGTGGAACAAATGTGAGTCCAAAAACTTTTAGAGAGCAATTTGACACCCGCTTTTAGCTTTAATGTGTATTCAACAAACATGTAACTGTGAATCAGCTTCATTCCGTCCACGCTCTCAACCTCTAGATTTCTTTTCAGATTACGACTAGAATGAATTGACAGTGAAGTGACTGTAATCTAGCAACTGGACCGCTTTAAAGACTCTGCGCACTGTCGTTCTGCTATGAGGAGGCGACTGTAGGTGTGTTTTTCAGAGTGAACCGGTGAGTGTAAAACAGAACATGAGAAATGATTTGTGATCTTCAGCCGCCCCCCCCCCCCAAACCACAGCCACGCCCCTGCAGGCCCGTGGACACCAGATCCCAGGATTTGAGCCTCCAATCCCTAAGCATGGCGAGCCTATTCTGGGCCTGGCGGGTCCGCAGGGGCCTCAGCAACAGATTGGACAGTTTACTCATCCAGATATGTCGTTGTGGAGGACCATTTATTATTCATCGTGAACGACCTCTAAAAGAAATGAAAAACAGATCCTAAATGCGTCAATCTTGGCTGCTACAGGACAAAAGAGCCACGTTTTTGTCAAATCCTTTTGGCGTGTAAAAGGAGATGTGTCAGTGTGTTGTTTAGAGTCGTGAAAACATAGACCCCCATCAAAGCAACCAGCAGGGAACCCTGTACACAGCTGCATACACAGTCTGCTACCATGAGAGAAAAGCTTAAACCCCCCCCCCCCCCCGAAATTGTCTCCAATTGCTGCAGAACGTGGCTGTTTGATTGTCTTTTTCCAAAAATTCCAAAAATTGTTGGACACAGCCCTCGGGTTAATTCACTGATCCAACATGCTTTGTTTGCAGCTTACTGAGACCTTGAATTTTAAACTGATAGCTTTTACAAAACCTTGCTGCTCTTCATACGACAGACATTAAGGTCATTGTTGTTCCCCAAAGTGTCGAGCATCCTTTTAGGAAGCCCACAAAATCCTCCCTAGTTTGTGACGTCTAAAACATTAAGACATAATCAGTAACAATCAAAACATCTGTAATTATAGGACGAATGAAAGTTTACATGCTCATTATGTTGTCAGCGTGAGACACTTGCTGCACACGGGAGGCAGAGACGCTGGATCTGTGATTGTGCTTCATATCAACAAGTGCAGAAAATAGTAGCCGAGAACAATGAATTTGACATCATGCTGAGACATCAGGTTCTCTCAACGTGTTATTAATTGTGTTATTTTCAACCAGGGCAGCAGAAGAAATGTTGTCATTGTACACTTCAGCAAATCATGAATACGTTGAAAGTCAATGTTTCTGAACCAGAAAAGTTTCAAAACTGTGTTTCATATTAGCCTCATATCACGTCTGCAGGAATGCACACGACATGTGGTTAAGGTTGTGAAACATTTTGTTTGGTCGAGGCAGCATAACTACTTCGTTAAGGTTAGAAAAGTTCATGACTTGTGTTCAAATAATAACAGCGTAATGTTACAGCGCAACGTAACAGAGTACCGTACCAAAGTAACGTAACAGTGCAACTTAACAGCGCAACGTAACAGTGCAACGTAACAGCACAATGTAACAGCGCAACATAACAGTGCAACGCAACATGGCAACATAACAGAACACCGTAACAAAATAACGTAACAGCACAACTTAATGCAATGTACAGTGCAATGTAACTGTGCAATGTAACAGTCCAACGTAACAACGTAACAGCGCAGCGCAACAGAGTACCGTAACAAAATAACGTAACAGCGCAACATAACTTAACTAACATATTACGCCGAATGTAAATGAACAACAAAAGCAGTGTGCATTTGTTGATGGATGCTTGAAAACCTGAATTTTTTCTCTCTCAAAGATTAAAGTATTTCACATCAACTCAAGACATTATGCTCAAACTAACATGAGTAGAGAAGTTTTTCACCATCACTCTTTATTTAATGTGCTGAGCTGCGAGAGGGAAAATGGCGTGGGTGAGGGTTCCATGACCTCTGTTGGATTTTGAGGTTGGTATTGACATTGATGGGTCGGACGCGGCGTGCAGAGCCTCCGGCTTCTTATTATGCCTTGTTAGATTGGCATGCATGAGTATCACCTGCCCTCCTGGGATGTGGGATGACACACTGAAGGGAGCATGGGGTATAATTACACATAATTAGAATTTGCAACTGTGACAGGTAGATAAAGGAGGCTTGGCTTTATGAAACTGTGGTTGAAAAAAAACATTAGGGTTTTACATTTGTGTTCTCCACAGTGAGGTTGATGAAGTTACAATTGGGAACAAGATGTCTCAGATAAGAAAGCAGCTTCATCAGTTTATTTCTTATTTATGAACTTCTATCTTTTATCATGTAGGCGTAGTTCGTATCTAATGTTTATCAACATGACCCTATGGACTCACAAAACTCTGTTTAAAGAGTGAGCAACTTTTGATTCATGTTTTGCTTTAAGTTTGAGCCAAACAAGTCT